>NC_089208.1:23120802-23449552 GCF_963930695.1 Labrus bergylta | reverse complement strand
GTGAAGGTTCAGTGCATATTCTTAAAGGTCACATATAATGCAAAATGTACTTGACCATGTTTTTCTTACACTATTATGTGTCCCTAGTCTGTCTACAAACCCCCCAATGCTGAGAAAAGTCCATCCTCTCCGTCTTTTGCCTGCTCCACTTTTCAGAAAATGTGTTTAGAGTTTTCCCTTCATGACATCACAAAGGGCAGTAACCCCTCCCCCAGGTGGGTGACACTCCCACAGCTAGCTGTTTGTTCTGCCCTCTGAGTCTGCCTTCTCACCATAAACAATAGGGCATGGAGCGAGAAAGACCGAGTCACCCGAGCCCTTCCAGAGAGGGGGTGTGGTCAGATACAGCTCATTTACATTTAAAGGTACAGACACAGAAACAGCCTGTTCTGAGCAGGGCTGAAATAGAGGGGTTTATGATCAGTGATCATGATACAATAAAATATAGGATCAGAGTGGATTTACTTCACAGACATGTTTTGAGGAGCTCTGAGACTTATTTAAACTTGTTAAAGAGGAGGAGAATATGTGACCTTTAAGGTTGGACATTGGGATCAGACCATTCACACTTTCCAACAGTCTACATGGGGACGGGACTAAGCATTTAGAATAATTAAAAAAATTAGTTTAACCAACTGTTACAGGACAGTTTGATACAAGGAAAAATTAATGAATGAACTATTATTTCCCTTATAGGGAATTTGCCTTGAACCGAGAGCATAACATAGACCTTGACAACCAAACATGTAAGGGCCAATGAGAAGCCAGTGCAGCCTGAAACACTCTCAGCCTGCTCTCATCACAGAAATAGGAAATATAGAACTGTTTTGAATGGATTCATCCTATTCAGCTCATTCTAGTATTAGTAGATCTAAATAATGTTTAGCTTGTACTTTGCATTGATTAATTCCTTTTTTTCAAGGTTTATTTCAGGGCTTTTTATGCCTGCATTTAGAGACAGGACAGTGGATAGAAAATCAGAGAGAGAGAGAGAGAGGGGAATGACATGAAAAAAAGGACTCACTGGTCACAATGGAACCTGGGCGGCCCGCCTGGAGGACTATAGCCTCACCAACAACTATGCTACCAGCCAACTTTTAACACACTCCCTGTACTTCCAGAGGAACACTTGGATCACTACAGACACTCGTGTCTTACAGTAATTGCAAAACTAACATTTTAGACAAAAAGCATCTGGGGATTTTCTAAAATACACGGCTAGAGTTTTTAATCTGACGATATCTTAAGTGTTTGTTTCACTTCCCCCCATCACCAGGCCGTAAGAGTTCACATTTAAGAAGCCAAATGCCATAGTCCTTGTTGTTTTCATATTTATTTCTAGACTTCATCTCACATCCTTTGGGTGGATAGATATTCTGATTCCCCAGGTTGTCCTGAAAAGTTGTAGTTTACATGGTTGTGCATCACTCAGGTGATATCATACAGAAGAAGAGCAGGCTTTAAAAAATAGGGGGAAATGCCTGAGACCTCAGAGGGCTAAAGCATCACATGATTACATGTAAGAGATTTCAAGTAGCAAGTTCAATAAAGTGCAGAGAGCTGAGTTCATACTGAATGGTCAGAGCTTGTTGAGACACTGAATACTACAAAGGAAGTGACGCCTATTTCAGTCCTCATCCTGGTCATTCTGTACCTGCGCCCTGAAGTCTAGAGTTCATACTCTCTTGACCAAAGGGGATGCAGAGGGTCTGCTGTGATCTTGCTGGCTAAATTTAGGGTGTACTGGTCTGTCAGGTAAGACATCCTGCACATTTGCCTCCCAGTTATCTTGATACGTATGTGAAAGAGGTGATGGTTTCTGATTACCTGTCATGAGACCTCAAGATTGAACTTTATATTTTAGGTCTATGTATGTGCAGACGCCGCAGGTTGTCCGGTAAGAACAGGAAATGTCAGTAATGACTCCAGTCTGACACACACTCTCTCTTTGAGATGCCACTCATTTATTGAGTGTGTTCGCGTGTATGTGGTAGTGGTTTAGTCTCATTGTCGCACAGAGGCTAAAATGATAAATACGCAGTCCAGAGAACCAGGGTGCAGTTGTCGTCTCTGCTGTGATGCTTCACTGAGGTGTAGTTTGATTGACAGGACGGACAAGGGTCTGAGGTCAGTGATAGGTGTTAATGCACATGGGCTGTTCAGGAGAATTAGGAGTGCGGAAATGGGGCTCCTGCACTGATAGCTGCAGAAAGTGGGTAACCTTGTGCAAAATGTAGTTTAACGTTCCTGTCCAGTTTGCTCGAGAGGTCACAGGTGAAAGATAAATGCAGTAAAGGAAAATAGCAGCTGTGAGATCAGTGTTTTCACCCTCACAGTGCATATGATGCTAACAGCTAACACTCTCTATCACAAGCTGGGAGCCGGTGGACCCTTGATGTACAGAAAGATATGGAAATAGGTGAATTATGTGTATAATAAAGGAATATTCAAATCCTTCCTCTCAACTGATGGCACATTATTAAGCATCCATTAAGCAAGCTTGTGCAAGAATATCTAAAGATCTTAAGATGCCATTGATGACATCGAAAGGTTCACAGTAGTGTCCTCTTGGGAACGTTTAAAGATCTGTTTCATGTTGTGCAAGTTGTCCTCCAGAAACCAATTTATCACTTGCACTTTGAATGCTCCTGAACCGTTATTTCATCAGATATAAATGTCCCAGATCGTATAAAAAAGTAATCAGTGAATTACTGTGATTTATCTTGGTGCACACACATACAGTATGCATGTTCACAAGATGGGACATATCTAGCAGTGAATCTTGGCAGCTCCAGTAAGACATCAGAGGAGGCAGCAGCTGGCACCGTGTTCAGAGAGAGGAAGGCAGAAAGATGACGGGGGATATACGGAGTCTGTCAGAAGCAATGTCAGGGCATCTCTCCTCATCTGCTCTCCGCCGAGCTCCATTCATCTTGGCAGATAGCAATTTATATGTCAAGTTAACCTCCCTCCAAAGACTTGGCTCCGATGTCTGACTGGGGCAGAACAACTCCTCTGACAATTCTATGGTGCAATAACACAATTACAGGGCGGTGAATAGAGCGGGGAACAGCTCTTACAGTCGTAGTACATTAACCTCCTTTCATCACAACGGCCCACTTCAAACTCACATACAGCGTCTGCACAGTGTAAAGGCAGAAATTACAGAAATATAACCTCTTTAACAGTGCTGCAGGAAAATGTTAAAAGGAGGCTGAAATGTGAAAAGGGTCGTTTGTATTGTAAGATATGAGGCTTTGTGGGTATCATGAGACTGTTTAAGTTGGAAAGAAAAAGGATTGCGTTGGTTAAAAAAATCACACATCCTTCCTTTAATCCTACAATATGTTCAACCTTTTCTACTCTTGGTTATATGATTGTAGTTCAAAATTACCTCCAACACTTTTTCACGAGTAGTACATTATCTTTGTTTTATCTACCGAAAATGTAAAATCCTGTAAAATTTCAAATAAAAGCTCATCCTTAAAGACCTGCAGGCCTTTTTATTAGCCTGGTGTTGACGCACGTTTCCACAGGCCTTAGTTTGCATTGTTTAATGTTATATATACATTTTACAAATACATGTCCTGATTCTAAATATTTAGAATCTAAACTACATATTTAGCTAAGATTTCTAAATATTTAGAATCAGAACATGTATTTGTAACACTTATATAATACATTAAACATTAAGATATCATATTTAACATTTATAGTTGCCAATGAAATTATCTTAACTTTATATTCACAAAAACTACATTTGACAAAGTTCACAAACATTTCTCTAAATGTGAATAAAAAATGACTTGAAAAAAAATGATGAAAAATTTACACACATTTTTAAGGGTTGTTTTAGGGCTAAATGTGGATAAATGTTGTTGTTATTTCTAGTGTTCGCGACTTTACAATTGGCGCCCCATAGCAATGGGTGGGATGGGTGTGGGGAGACCAGTTATTATTCTGGCAGCTGTGGTTGTGATGCGTGTGTGGTGAAGTTGGCCCTTTTGTTTGTTTGTTTGTTTTTAATGAACAGATTCTGTTTATTAGACTATGCAAACACAGAGTAGTGTTCAAGTAATCCACAATGAGAATAGCTTGTATTATGATGTTGGAAGAAAGAAAGAAAGATAGATAGATAGATAGATAGATAGATAGATAGATAGATACTTTATTGATCCTGAGAGAAATTCAAAGCATCCAGTAGCAGGTTATAAAGACGTACATGACATGAAACATTTGTTACAAATTAAACAGCAAAACCGAAGCCCCCCTCCCATACATATATATCAACCCGAAAAAAAGACTTAAAGAACACCCCTAGATGAATCAAACTTAAACTGTGCAATTAAAATTAGACTTATACAAGAAATGTACATAACCAGTGCAGGGATAAAAATATATGTGAAATTTAAACAAGAACCTAAAAACAGTTGAGGGAAAAAAAATCTGTAATCTGTAATTAGACCTGATCTAATTACAGATTCTGACTCTGATCTAACAGAGGAAGCAGAGTAAGCACGGGGACAATGGCAGACATAATGGTAATAAATGCAGGTTGTGGGGCCCCCCACATATGTCTTGCCTGGGGCCCCATCAGACTCTTGAATCGCCACTGGAAATAAATATGAAGAATTAATACGTTTTATTAAATAATCGGCTGAGTGGACTGTAGACCACTAGGGGGCGACATCGCGTCATTCTACGTCGTTAACGTCAAAACAGAAGAAGTCTGTGACGCCTGTTGTCGTGACGTCACGATGTCTGAACGAGCAGCCTAGCCTGAGAGATAACGGCTTAGTTTTGTTTTTGATTTAATTTAGCCTTTGTTACGTTTGGAGACTCGGACATTATACTAGATGGGGACCAAGCGCTTACCATGAAACTCCGGCTGCAGAATGACAGGTGAGCTAAAGCTTTTAAAACAGCAAACCAGGCCCGAGAAACAAACATCTGTTAGCTGCTAATGCTAACTGCAACAAGCTAACTGTCACTACTTTGATTAAGTATTTAAAGTAATCGATGTATAGACAAACCACCTGTTATTAACTTAACAAAAGCTTTTACATTAGCTCCTTAATATCTGAAATATCGAAGTACTTGTAAATCCAGGCTAAGCTAAGCTAAGGCTAACCTCTTATTTAAGTCGATGTGTCAAAACAACTCTTAAAAGTCTCGTTTTTAAAGTAATCTAGCTTTTAAGTGTTAAATGGAAAGAATCACATTCCTTAGATCTTCATTTGGTCTAAACCTGTTGTTTATGTACAAAAACAACAGGTTTAGACCTTATACTTTACAAAGACCAATCATTAATCCACCTTGAGTACACGATTAAGAAACTTATACCAGAGTTACAAAGACAGCAGGAGCTCAGGTCCTCCAACAATAACAACCTGTAGCATCATAACTAGGAGCTGGTCCATACCTGAGCCAGCTCTAGTAATTTACATAGTACATTTACGGATTAGATTTACAGATAGTGACATGCCATCATATGATGTGACTGCATACAAAGAGAGAGACAGGAGCTCAATGTGCCAGGTCTAAGTCTGAGCCTATAGCAGTATAACTAGGCGCTGGTCCATACCTGTGCCAGCCCTCGCTATAAGCTTGATCAAAAAGGAAAGTTTTAGGCCTACTCTATTAAGTAGAGAGGGTGTCTGCCTCCCTGACCCAAATACAACGCTATAATGTGAATATTTCCCTTTATATCAATGCTATGTGTAGCTCGACAGAATCACAATACAAAGTCTGTGCTCTTATTAAACTGCTGCATTATGTTTTCTGTTCTCCAGTATGTTCTTCACTCTTCTGTTGATATTGTGACTCTGTTGAACTACACTTCCACGTCATTTTACACCATGTCTTGCCTCAGGAGACCCCCCATCCCCTCTTGTCTGACAGTGACCGTCTCCCTCTGTGAGGTGCATGTGTATACAACAAGTCAGGACTATTTTAGAAGCAGTCCTCCTGAAATTCTCTAGAACTCTTGAGTGCATACGTGAAAACAGCTTGACTTTTTCAATAGATTTCTGTTGATAAAGTGAAAGGAGCGTTGTAGAAGTGTAATCTACTGGTAAGTATTTCACCATCATGTTGATAGGATCTGCCAAATTTATGCAGAGAAAGAAAGCTGCTTTCATCATCTTCTTCAAGCAGGATTTAAATTTGAAGGATCAAACTGCACAACAAGTTTGGAAAGGCCTCCTTTTTCTTTTTGTTTGTGGCCTGACTGTTTTGTCACATTTTTATTCAAGATGAACAGACAAACCAGTTTTTAAAGAGTTATGGTTTGGTCATCATTTGGAACCAAGGAAACATTAAGTGAAGTCTTGATTGTGGCACACTTTCCATGTCATGTAAATACGTCTCCACTGACTGGTATATAATTGTAAAGGAGAGGGCCCTGATACCTGAAGGCTCTACCTCCCATAGTACATCTACAGACTGTAGGAAGTTACCAAGTTACAGTGGCAAGGAACAACTGAACCTGACTCATGTGGAACAGGCATCTGCCAAAAGTGTTTTGGGGTTGAGAGGGGATCACGGGAGATGCAGGAAGAGAGAGAGACGGAACAACAATGACTACAATAGATTACAACATTACCAACAAGTCGTTAGATGTGTCTACAATGTCTCCTTTCACTTGATTTTTAAATGTCAAACTCTGTCTTACAATATCGTGTTAGATTATCCGGCAGCTCTGGAAAATTAAAAATGTATTTGAAAAGTAACGATAACTTCTTTCAATCTCTGTAAGAGTTCTGTTATTATTATTTTTTTGTGTTCCATCAAATAAGCGCATGAGCTCTTGATTTATCGATAGACGACCCCTGAATTTAACCAAGTCAGAGATGTTTGTGACAGTCCTTTTGATATCAACATAATGTCTGTATTCAAGAATTGATAGAACATCATTAAATTCAAGAAAATTCTTGTTTACATTCATACTGGACTTATTATGACTCTGACTGTAAATGTTTGATTCCATATCAAAGGAGTGATACCAGAAGAGCACAGAAATTGAGGGATTCTTCTATTGTGATGCAGCCTGATTCAAGCGAGCGGGGCGCTAACGCAGGAAATGGATTGTCCCTGACGCTGCAGCCAGAGCTTCTCACCAGGACTCCAGCCACTGGTGATGCTGCCGCCACAAACCCTGAGAACATTGAGGTACGGGTACCCATGACGAGCGGGCCTGGGGAGTCAGGTGGAGGTGCCTCATCCAGGAGGTGCAGAATCAACTCCCATGGCCACGCCCACTCCCATTCTCAGTCACATGGACACCATCGGGTGCAGCATCACCCGAACTCAGAGCCAGAGCTTGACTCGCCTGACTCTGACACGGACTCTGGAGAACCCAGCACCTCTGTGTCGGAGCTTCGCTGTCTCTTCCGCTGGATCCAAAAGAGCCTTCCTTTCCTTGTCATACTGTGTGCTAAACTGGTCATCCAGCATGCTCTAGGTGAGTTTGAGTAAAGCAAACACATGCATGGCAACTGTACGCAAACAAGGAAACATATCAAACTCCTTCTCATTATCTTCCAGGTCTAGCTGTTGGGGTTGGCCTCTTTACAACTTTTCTATATGTGAATAAAAACATTCAAACTCAAGTCTTTCTTCAGGTAAGCCAAGAACAAAAAAGCACACTGGTTGATTCCTCAAATGTTTAATTGCTGTTGGAATCCAAATCCATGTTGTTGTCTGTGTGTGCTGTTAGGAACGTCAGTCCAAGCTGCAGAGTGGTTGGCTGCTGCTGTTCCTGATCTCTTCCACCCTCCTGCTTTACTACACTTTTCTCACTGAGACACTTTACTATTGGTAAGAGTGAATGCATTACCTCATAGTCCTTACTTTGAACAAGACTGTGAGCTATTCCCTGTAACCAGTGACGTAATCTCATTAAAGACGTTTTCAAATCTTCACTCCTGGAGTTCACTCACTTTCTAGAATTTCAGGAGGACTGCTCCTGGTTATTCTCCTGACCTCACTGTTCACACATGCTCCTCACAGCGGGAGACTATCCCTGTCAGACGGGAGGGGGGGCGGGGGGGTCTCCTGAGCTAAAGACTTTACCTAAAATAAATGACAAGGAAGTATCGGCTAAAGCAACAGAGTGCGCTATACAACGCTATAATGTGAATATTTCCCTTTATATCAATGCTATGTGTAGCTCGACAGAATCACAATACAAAGTCTGTGCTCTTATTAAACTGCTGCATTATGTTTTCTGTTCTCCAGTATGTTCTTCACTCTTCTGTTGATATTGTGACTCTGTTGAACTACACTTCCACGTCATTTTACACCATGTCTTGCCTCAGGAGACCCCCCATCCCCTCTTGTCTGACAGTGACCGTCTCCCTCTGTGAGGTGCATGTGTATACAACAAGTCAGGACTATTTTAGAAGCAGTCCTCCTGAAATTCTCTAGAACTCTTGAGTGCATACGTGAAAACAGCTTGACTTTTTCAATAGATTTCTGTTGATAAAGTGAAAGGAGCGTTGTAGAAGTGTAATCTACTGGTAAGTATTTCACCATCATGTTGATAGGACCTGCCAAATTTATGCAGAGAAAGAAAGCTGCTTTCATCATCTTCTTCAAGCAGGATTTAAATTTGAAGGATCAAACTGCACAACAAGTTTGGAAAGGCCTCCTTTTTCTTTTTGTTTGTGGCCTGACTGTTTTGTCACATTTTTATTCAAGATGAACGGACAAACCAGTTTTTAAAGAGTTATGGTTTGGTCATCATTTGGAACCAAGGAAACATTAAGTGAAGTCTTGATTGTGGCACACTTTCCATGTCATGTAAATACGTCTCCACAGTGTGGAGTTAACCTGAATGTCCTCCTCCTTCCAGCCTCATCTTTCTCAGCCCAGCCATCGAGCCGCTGGGTTTCTGGGAGGTGCTATGGGCCGTTGGTGTTACCAACTTTGTAATAAAGTTCCTCTGTATGGGGATGAAGTGCCTTATTCTACTGCTGCCATCTTCCCTGGTGACCTACAGAGCTCAGGTGAGAGTTTCTGAGTAACTTTAACTTTTTTAACTTGCTTTAGAACAAAACTTTTCTCTTTCGCTGCAGTGCCGGTTAAGTAGTTTTAATTTAGTGTTTTTGTGTTTCCAGGGCCGCTGGATGATGCTGGCTGAAGAGATTGGTCAAATCCACCAGGCCGTGGCGCCTTTTCCACTGTGGTTCCGCTACCTGGTCATTTACCAGGAGGCTGACGGCACCCCTGGACTCACATTGGGGGTCCTGCTGGCTTTGCTCTACCTCATACTAAAGGTGTGTTAAATGAAAATGACAATGTGAAAATAAAAATTGAAATCTCTTCTTTTTTTTTACCATAACTTTTGCTGCTTTCTGTCTCTTAGCTTTTAGGATTGTATGCACAGTGGACATCTTTACTGAAAACTGTGAGGATATTTCTCAAAGGCGAGGTAAGAAGTGGTCAGTAGCACTGTTTATCATCTTCAGAATCCGTAAGCAGCTGTGTTGAAGTGTTGTTTTCTTTGGTTTCACAGCATACAGGCTCCGCGGCCACCAGGAGTCAGTGCAGCGAGGCTGGAGACGTTTGTCCCATCTGTCAGGGAGAGTACAGGGAGCCTCGAGCTCTACTCTGTCAGGTAATAACAGAAGAAAGTGGGCACATGGATAGGGCGGGGCTTAAAAAAACAGTAGGTAAAATGAAGCGTTTCAGGTAGAGGCTAAATGAGGGTTTTTACTGATGCCAGTATCAGATACATAAGGATGCTCTATAGGTTTCACAGACTGACATCATGAGAGCTGAACATGAGGAGAATATGGGATCTTTAAGTTCTTCTAAAATAATTCATTTAATTATTGTCCTTGAAAACTTCCTGAGTACATCCCTTAAGTTGATAGAGTCAAGTATTGTTTAAGTGCATGGCATGCTCACATGTATAAATTTTTGTTTTCTGTGCAGCACATATTCTGTGATGAATGCATCGCTCTGTGGTTCAACCGGGAGAAGAGCTGCCCTCTGTGCCGCACCGTGATCACAGAGAAGGTCTACAAATGGAGGGACGGAGCCACATCCCCACACCTGCAGATTTATTGATGAGGCAGGCCGGAGGGGGCTTTGGGATGTGGGACACTGGTATTAGCTACTAGCTGTATTTAAATGTGGGATTTATTTTTCTCTGAATGGCAAATAATGTTGTACACACTGTTTCATGTATCGGTAAAGGGCTGTGATCCTGACGGGTGGTGGTCCATAAAGATTTTTACCTACAGAAGGTTATGTTTCTGGATTATTTACCAGAGCATCCCAGATTTAGCACTCCCAGGAAACGCTGATTATTCTCATGCCTCCAGTGTTGTTTTGATCTATTTTAAGTTTTTCTCCTCTTGTGTTGTTTTGCTTTTATTCATCTTTATATGAACTTTCCTTCGGGGGCAGAGAGATGTTGTGTCCACCTGTAAATAGAGGAGCAGCAGAGAAATATATGAATAAGTATTTTAAAAATATTTTTTTTCCCTTTATAATACTATCAAAAATCTAAAGACGTGAACCCAGTGTTTCTAAATTTGTGGACGTGATTTTTTGTTGTTATTTGTAACGATGAATGTGTGGAGTTAATCAGCTGCACACTTCAGGAGTGATCTCTGAATCCTGTGTGAAATGACCCTTTGAGCCTGAATGTGTTAAAATGTGAGTCTCCAGCTCTGACGAGTGTCGTGTGAAGGCTTTAATGAAGCCCAAGTACGCGGTGACATCATGTGGTCAGCCTGCTTCCGGGCACGGAGGATGATAACGAATAACCGAATGTGACGGACGAACAGTTTGCTTAACGCTTTCACAACCTATAATGAGGATGCAAATGAGCTTGTGAGATTGATTTACACAAATTATTTTTCTACTGAGGTGATGTGACCTTGATTTTGTAAAGAAAAAAAATCAACCAAAGAGCAGGAGAAAGATCTATTTTATTATGTATGAGGTCAGTTCACCTTGTTATTTTTACCCATTTAAATCCATAAACTATCAATAAAGATCTACATTTCAATCCTGTGTGCTGCATGTTTTATTTAATGAAAGGAGCATGACTAAATGTTTTAATAATGTAGAAAATGTGTTGCTGTATTTGGTGTTTAAAAAAAGCCTCAGGATGGTAGGCGTCGCGTGCACAGAGGCTGCGTCCTCCACACATCAGCTGCTGGCTCTATTCCTGGTCTTGGCCCTTTGATGCCCGTGTACTCCACTCTCTCCTCGCCCTATTTCCTGTCTCTCTTCAGCTGTGCTACCGACAAAAAGGCCAAACTAATAACCTTAAAATAATCTGCACCATCAAACTACGTACAGGAGTTCCCTGTATGTAGTTTGATGGTGCAGAACCACTGCACAATAATCACAGAAATTATCTTTTTTTAGAAATCCTACCTAATAGATTCTCAGCTTAAATATTAGTAATTTAATTATTCCCCCTTTTTCAAGATAGATTTTCAGGCTTTTTATGCGTTTTTCTTTTAGAGATACGACAGTGGATAGAGTCATAGATCAGGGAGAGAGAGAGTGGGGAACCTCAAGCAGGAAAAGATCCACAGCTTAGGCTAGATTCAAACCCAGCCCATCTGCTCTCAAGGACTTCATCCTCTGTACATAAGCCACGACTTAACCACTAGGCTACTGGTGCCCCAATGTATTCGTCTTAACTGATTCATTTTCACTTACTGCTAGGCTACAAACTCACTGACTGAGCTACAGGACGGTGCAGATGTGGAAGAGAAAATTTGGTTTTCAGTGACGCACCGTTTTGTGCTTACTTTAATTAAAGGTCACATACTCTCCTCCTCTTCAACCAGTTTAAATAAGTCTCAGAGCTCCTCAAAACATGTCTGTGAAGTTTCTTGTTCTAAATTCACTCTGATCATGTCTATAAACCCCTCTATTTCAGCCCTGCTCAGAACAGGCTGTTTCTGTGTCTGTACCTTTAAATTTAAATGAGCTGTGTCTGACCACGCACCCTCTCTGGAAGGGCTCGGGTGGCTCGGACTTTCTCGCTCGATGCCCTATTGTTTACGGTGAGAAGGCAGACTCAGAGGGCAGAACAAACACCTAGCTGTGGGAGCGTCACCCACCTGGGGGAGGGGTTACTGCCCTTTGTGATGTCATGAAGGAAAAATCTCCAAACGGCCTGTTTGAGCAGACATTTTCTGAAAAGTAGAGCAGGCAGAAGACGGAGAGGATGGACTTTTCTCATCATTGGGGGGTTTGTAGACAGACTAGAGACACATTAATGTTAGAAAAACATGGTGAAGTGCATTTTGTTTGTGACCTTTAAAATGACACCGATTAAACACACTAAGCTGTTTAAACCAGCACTCTTTGTTCTTCACTCTCCAATCAATTACATGCTCTGAAACAAGTTCCATAATGCTTTATTGTGACCTCGTTACGTACATGATACAGATTAACATTCTCCATCTGAAGAGGCGGGTCTACGGCAGCTGATAAAGCGACAGAAACGTTATTCAACGCCCATCTGCGATTAACACATCTCAAAGATGCAAGCATCGTGCGGAGGATACTCGTCAAGCATCCCAGCTTTTCCTGACCCCTCTCAGACTAAACAGTCGCAGCATTGATCCTAATGGGATCACGTCATCACATCGCAAAGGCACAATGCATCGGTTTGTTTTCATAAAAACTACCCTCCTGCTTTAAGCACTGCAAAAAACACAAACTGAACTTCAAGTTTTCTGCAAAGGAAGTCAAAGATTTAAAATATTGTTTTTTTGCAAATTGCCTGTGAACATGACACTATGCCACACAATAAATACGATAAGACTTTAAGATAACCGTCATCAGTTTTGGTATGAGGAAAAAAAAAAAGAAGATGCATCTGAGGTTTCTGTAGGACATTATCTGCAGAATTAAAATCATACTGTACACGCTAATCATAATGAGAATATAAGTCTCCAAATCAAAGGATCACACATCCTGCAGCCTTATCTAAATAATACTACATAATAAATACAAAGATTGCATAGTGTGAACAATGCAGAGGAAACAAAATGGCACTTGAAATAAATACAGTAACAATGGAACAAAGGGACACATTGGAGTGACTGGTCTTAAATACAATTAAACTGGAATGGTAGAAGACGAAAAAACAATGAGCAGCTCGCCAGGTTAAGAAGTAACTTGCAGGAATTTTTTTTTAAAATGCCTCTTAGAGCATCACTAAAATCAGTAAAATCAAATGTGACATGGTGAACAATCTTATCCAGAGTCTACCAGCAACAACATTTGGTTAATTCAAACAGTGGTTTTGGTCATCTTGTTCAAACACTTAAAGAAGCAATCTGTAAGATCTCTGCAGAGTGAAATAAAAAAGTGACCTTACTATATGATCAGACATTAAGGAAACATGCTATGTTGAAATGCTGGCTTCTCTGACAACAATGCAGCAGCCAGTATGTCCTCCTTCCAACTTTAGATTCTGGTCCTGATTTGTTTGGACCAGAGGAGGTAGGCGGTGTTAAGACACACCCACACAGACGTTTTGGACGCCCCTCGGTTTGTCAGATATGAGAGCAGTTATCAGGTCAACAGGTGTTGCAGCGATGGAAGTGGGCAAGAGAAGTGGTTCAGATAGAAGTGATTGTACCCGACCTAAAAAGCCTCTGCATGTTTCTAATAAGCGCCACGAGCAGAAACGTGCTCAAACTAGGATCAATATTGGAGATGATTTTGAAAAATGGAGAGAGGTTAGAACACAGAAAGGTTTACAGACTGATGCAGAGCTGGATAAACACTGAAGCTTCAGTGTCCACAACATGGTGACCTGTGTGAGCATGGACTCTAGAGAGGAGGGGCGGGGAGAGACAGCTCTCTACAATGTTTAGAATGTGGACTGCAGTACACATTTTAAACACTAGGTGTCAGAGTTACACATTGCTCCTTTAAGTATTTGGATAAAACAGAACATAATGAGGCATTTAAACTGAAGCCTATTAGCTTTAATTCGATTAGCATCATGGGAATCTGCACCCATTAGTGTGGTCCATTTTAGGGTTTGAATGGGTCTCCAGAGGCTCGGATTGATGTCAAACAGGATTTAATAGATGGTCCCCTGACTTAGCCCGGGTTAACCCCCCCGATACCGATGTTAAAGTTTATGGATGCAAAGCTCCCGAAACAAACAAGACATGATATTCTTTATCTGAGCATGTTTTGTTTCTTGGTCTCTAAAGCTGCATGAAAAAAACAAGATAAAAAAAAACAAAACACCTTCTCACTACAGGTGGTCCGATACAGACGCTTTGTCAGTGTTTCATAAACACAAACTCGTCTTTCTAACGCCTCTCACAGGAACGCCCCATTGTTGTGAGGAAGCACATCATGATTTGAGTTCAAATCTGACTTTTCTTTCCATGTGGGACTCGAGCCCCCGTCTCCATGAGTATTCATTGGAGCTAGAGAAAGCCTTGTGTGTCTCGTGCAGATGCTAAAGGTTCATTTGTGCATCTTCATGAGAAACTGATAGGGTCTGCAAAGCTTAAACATCCGTCAGGTAAGGAGTGATATCAAGCTTCAGAGCTAAACACAGAAGATGTAAGTGACACACTGGGAAAAAAAGGGCATTTAGAGTGAGTTTACATTTAACACATGTAACACAAGAAACTGAACAGTGCTCCTGGAACAAAGAGCATCCCTGTCAGCTGGTATTGATTGAGATTGGAGGGGACTGTGTTCAACTTAAATGTCTATCTGTTCAGAGCTGCTGTTTTCTGTAAGTTGTCTACTTAACCCAGAGAAACAGGCAATGGGATTGTTTTCCTCAAACGTAAAGGAATACTGCAGAATTATTCTGAAATAGTGCTGCGTAATGATGGTGTTTTCATGCTAAACACTGACATTATTTCAGAGAGGGTTGTTAATGCCTCCTGAGACCCCGACCCTTCCAACAAGGTGTACTTCAAGCTACGACGGAAACTTGAATATGAAACTCAGATTTCAGGGGCAGCCTGTCCTGAAATATTCTAATAATTTTCAGGAGTGCATGTGTGAAAACAGCTCCAACCTGGGGCATGTTTTATAACCTTCAGGCCAGAGCGTTGTAAGACTTGTGAATGCTGTTGTCAGTTTTGATTGGTTGTCTTTGTTGCCTTTTTGATACGCATGAAAAAAAAAAGTAGTTTAATAACCTAAACTTTCCCTAGAGCCGACAATCCATCCTTAAGAAGATCCCGTGTCGAAGTGTAACTCAAAAACATCTTTATTAATTTTTTGTCTTTGTAGACCAATCCTCAGACTCCTTGTTACTGCAGCTCTCTGGCTGAAACCAGGAATAGACCTCGCCGCAGATTTTCAGATGTCTTTACCTGACAGATTTAATGAAGTTCATCTTTTTAACAAAGAACAAAAATCTGCTCAGCAGCATAGAGTCAATGCTGGTTTCAGTGTCTTTGCCTCACCAGACTGCAATCAATTTAATTTTATGAAAAAGTTGCAGTGTGGTTAGTTTAAGGCATCTGCTGGTTTTCTTCCTGTAAAGATTTTTTCTTTCAGTTAGACAGTATTTTAGTATCAATGGGTACGCAGCGGTCTCCGGGGTAAACTTCACTGTGAACCATAATGGATTTACCAAAGCTTGCACAGCACTCATCCTGGCTGAAATGCTGTGCTTTGAGAGAGTCCTGCTCAGTATGACCTGCATGGTTTTTGTTTTTAACAACATGATAATGAATCAAACAAAAAAAAGAAAAAAGAAGCTGACCTATGGAGAAAAAATAACCACCCCCTGTAACCATATCTCTCAATGTGATGGAGGCATCTAGTTGTAAACACTAAAAGTAACATCATTCAAAGTATAAAAGCACCAGTCAATCATATGATAGAGCCAGTTACACCAAAACCACCTCAGCACAGTCATCGGCTGGCATAACCCAGCGAACAAGCAAGTCGACTTTCATTGAGGAGCCCCCTCTCCTCTGAATGACCGCGTCCCTTCTGTACTCGGACAGCTGATCATCTGCATCACGCTGTGGAGGCGGAGTCAGGAGGATTTCAGAGGCTGTAAGACGGGAAGGCGCTGCTGGAAGAGCTGGTGATCAGCGTTGACATTGTAAGTCAGTCAATTTAAAAAGATTCTACAAGTCTCTTTGAAATAAAACTATAAAAAAAGAGGAAAAGGAAGAGGTGGAAGAGTCCTAATGTTCACCGAGGAGCCGGGCGTCATAAGTTCATGCGTAGATGTTCCGGTCTTTTGGAGTTCAGGGGGTAGACCTGCTTTTTGTACAGCCCTGCGTTGATGCCTGAAGGTTGCCGGATCGGGAGAGGTGCAGAGGCCTCACTGCCGCCGCCTGTGTCCATTTGCTCCACCGCCGACACCTCCATGGGCTGATCCACAGGGTTTCCGTGGGACAGCAGGGACGGGCAGCCGGTGAGCCTGTGGCCCCGGGGCCAGCAGTCCCCTCCTACAAACTTCACAGGACTGTGGAAGAGAGGGAGAGGAACTGAGATCATTCCTCTGAACGAATGTCTGTGGGGCACCAACTGTTCTTTGTAAGGTCAAAGAGGCATCTTAGTAACTGTGTGTGATTTTTGACTAAGAAAATGAAACCAAGAAAGAAGCTGCAGGCTGAAGACGAACTTCAACAGCCACCATTGTTCACATTCGCGGATATCATGGCATACACTCACTAGCCACAGTATGAGAAACACCCAGTGGTTCCCCTAGGTTTACAGTCGTCAGACGACGACACAAACACTTGAAGGAATCTTGGTGTTCATGTGTTACTTTTAATGACAGCTGTCCTGTTCTATGGGAAAGGTATCCTTAAATGACTTCTTTCCACTATCCTATCTCTACAATAAAAAGGCCCAAAAAGCCCAAAAATACATCTAAAAATACACCCCCACCCCGGCCACCCCCCTAATATAATGGTAGGGGAAACACTGAACACCTGATTGATCAATTCTCTGCATTTAGAAGTCTCTTCATGTTCAGTTTGGATTGAGAATTTAAGAACAGGCTGCTACAGTGGCATGGATTATTCAATATGACCGAGGAGTTCATTCATAAACACATGAAGCTGCAGCCGAGCGTGACATTATGAGAAACAAAGGATCAATTGGATGTAAACTTTACATCAGATTTGAAATGTGTATATTGTCCAGCTCTCCTGATCTCTAGAGAGGTTGAGTCATTGAAGTGGAACTCTTAGTTATTCTTCTGATGATGGTTTGTTATTTCAGATGAATCTTGCAGCATTTACAAGCTCAGCGGATGAGTAATTGAGGCAGGAAAGACTTGCTGTGTGGAAAATCTGTAAATGATGACCAAAGGAATTTAACAGAACCGGAGTAAAACAAAACATCTTGTTGTTACCTCACAGGTGTTCTCGGGCTTCCAGGGAACTTCCGCGGTGAGCGGACCTTTGGCTCGAAGGAGAACTTCTCTTTGACATTTTCCAGCACAGATGGGGCTACATATGTGAAACCCTGAGGGAAGGGGGGCGGGACAATAACAGAGAGACATGTGAGACCACCTCTTCAAAGACTTTGTTTCCAAAAACAACCCACAGCTGATGATGAACAATGAAACACTGAGTAAACCGAATCATGCAATGTGGCGAAGCAGTGAGAGAAGCTTCCAGGAAAACCAACAACACTGAACCAGCTGGGATGAATTAACCGATTCTCGTAAGACTGACTCGATGAAAAAGAAACAGAAAACATGAAGTCTGCAGCTGACCTCTGTTTTGTGTGTGAGTGAGTGTTTGTTGACATCGTGTGTCCATGCTGCACGAGGACCTTGACCTTAATGAGATCTCCATATGAAGATGATGGAGAATATGTCAGTGTAATGTTTGTGTTTTCGATCTTCCTGCTCAAGGACCACAGACGTAAATGAGCTGTATAGTGAACTCTAACCCCACAGTAGTGTTGTGTATGGCCCCAGTCAAAATAAACCAATAAACTAACATTTCTCAAAATGAATACTTGCTACAAGCGCTAAAACCTGACAATGGCTCATAGCAGTGGTTTTCAACTGGTCTAGCCCAAGGGCCCACCAACAACTCCTTCACGAAAAGAGTGACCCAGATTTCTGATATGTTTTTCAACCAATCAGATTTATTGAATGAAAAAAGTGTAGTTGGTACGCAACACATGACGGAATAAAGAGAAGGAAAAAAAACAGCAAGTTTTGAGAGCACTTATTAGACTTTTGACACTTTTTTTTGTCCAGTCACATGTTCACGACCCACTGAAAACGGCTCCGCGACCCACTTTTGGGTCCTGACCCACCAGTTGAGAACCACTACCACTGCACTACATCCTAAACCCCAGTTATGACACGACTGACTCCACGCTGAGTTGAAATATGAAGTTACCTGCAACATACTTGTCTACAATAGTGCTGTGCATTTATTCAGTATATCAACTTTCAATGCCATATGAGCACACACAATTTAAATAGGGAAAAAGTCTGAATTGATTGACCCTATTTATCTTTCTTTTTTAAGTAAACGCACCATGTTGAATCACTCTGCATGCACAAGTCCATAACTGTATTTAGATTTATTTTCAGGAGGATCATGTTGCTAACAGGTGTTGACTAAAACATGATAAACAACAGATAGACACAGAGGCTTCATCACACTTCATTGCATCGTGCAGGCCTAATCTACAACGTTCTTACACCTGAACTAACCTATATGAATGGACGAGATGATTTCTGCATTCTGTCAGTGTCCTGGATGTACAGCATAGCATGCAACCTGCAGGGCAGGTCGTTTGTTAAACTAAGGACATGGCCGAACTGCTCAAACATGCAGAGCAGAGTCATCTTCTTAAAGGGTTGTGTAAAGGTGAGAGCATGTTTACGAGTGCTTTTGAACGTCACCACTGCAAAAAGAAAACGATACTTCTGTGTCATTTCCTTCTTTCTTCAGAATCTACCTGACCATTGTTAACACATGCTGTACTTGTAGGCAGGGGAAAAGGAGTCAAACATGGGAGGGGAACTACGGCAAACAGTGCTGCGTGTTTCCTACATTAGTACAACTACGAGCCGTGGGTCAGTAACTTTTTATAAACAAAAGATTTTCGTCATGTACTGCGTGGGACTGACACAAAGCCATCACTTTACGTGAGCTTCAGGATTAGCCACTTAATGGAGGACTCACCAGGAAGACTTGATTGGCACTTTCGCTGAGCGTGGAGTCGTCAGGACTGTCCACTGGAGTCTGGCTGGTGAACTTGGAGTCAAACTGGCTGGCGTCTTCGGCTGATTGCTGCCAAAAGAAGACGCAGTTCAGTTAATCACATTGTAGGGACGAGTCAGAGGCAACAAAGCTGCATGAAATAAAAAAATCTCACCAGGAAAGGTTTAAATGGAGGCTCTACTTTGCGGGCAAGGAGGTCGTCCCAGTTTGTGTGTCGGAAGAACGGGTGGACCTTTCAAATAAAACGACAGCAAACAGGTTTATATATTTTAAGGATTTCTAAGAAACATTATTTCTTGAGTTATCACAAATGAACACGCTGCATGCTGAGTCTCCGTCAACAGATGTCTCTACCTGCACCTCTGCAGCATCTCCCGCTCCAGCTCCGAGTCTTGATGAGGCATTACGTTTCAGCAGCTGAAGGAGAACGTTTGGAAAGTCAGTTTTCTGCCTAACACTACTGATGTCTCATCAGAGACACACAGAGGTTTGCTTTTTCACAGCTCACCTTTTTCAGGAGGTCCCTGGCTTCTTGTGTGAGGTATGGAGGAAGGCTGAGTTTGCATTTCAAGATTTTGTCAATGGTCTTCTTTCTGTTTTCACCAGTGAATGGAGGCTAACAAACAAAGACGGATGGAAACAATAGTTAGAGGAAGCCACAGCAGCACATTCTCCTGATGCTGCAGGGGTTTCACTATTTCACACCTGAACAGAACTTTGATCAATAAGAGATTTCAGATTTAGATTTCCCAGTCAAAAGCATCATCAAGGAATCTCTCAGCATATTTTTTCTCTCCACCCTCAACTATTTGGGACATCCACTGTCTGTCAATCATCTAATATGCTTATCCCGTTGGGGTCGTGTGTTTGGGGGGGGGGGGGCTGTCAATAGGGGAGAGGCAGGTACAACCTGGACTCTTCACCTGTCAATCACAGGGCTGACATAAAGAGACAGACAACCAGCCACACTCACATTCACACCTACGGGCAGTTACCATAACAAGCATGTCTTTGGACTGTGGGAATAACCGAAAAGGAACCAAAGCATGAACGGGGAAAACATACAAACTCCAACCAGAACATGTTCCAGGTACCTTCTTGCTGTGAAGTGGCCGTGCTAACCAGCCCACTACTTGAGCTACTTTTAGAGGTATCATTGTCCCTGCTTCTATTAAGATAGCAGTCCACATGCTGTACATTCCCCTGCCCTGATAACTGTCAGCTGGTTAGTTTGTGCACACACAGAGGTTACTGTATAAGGGCAAGAAGCCATGTGTTGCAAAATGCTGTAAAACCCCAAATGGGGAAACATATTCTGAAAGTGCATGCTCTCTGTTTTTTGTTGCTCTATGTCTGTGTTCAGCTTGTTAAAGCTGTTAAAGCTTAAGCTTGTTAAAAAGCTTTACTTCATGATTATTGCTTTAAGCTTGTTTATTGAAACCATCATTCTAACTAATTTTAGAATAATTGCCGGTATGTTTATAAAATACAAGATCCCTGAGAAATAGATGAAATAATACAAGTCCATACTGAAAACTAAATGACCATAAAGTCATATTTAATATAATAAAGTAAAATGAGTTTGCTGTGAATGATGCCACTGGCTGAGGTGCAAAAGGTTGAAATAGAAAACGATTACCGTAAAATCCGGAATATAATTTGCACCGGTATACAAGACGCACCCTGTTTTGAAGGTCTCTTAGAGAGAAAAAAAGTTTAAACTGTTTTCCTGCTGGACGATTTATATTGTGTTCAGCGATGTCTACAACGTGCAGTTTCTGTGCAGCTGTGTTGCTCTTTTGTTTTCACTTTCGGGAGTTTGCGCTCCTACTAGCTACAGTACGGTAGTTGAGCTCTCAGCCTGCAGGGAAAGTTGTGAAGCACAGACTCCTAGCTTGCGAGTCGCGCTGCCTGGCTCCGCTGGTCACTCTTTAACTTTAATATAGGACTCTTTTAATCAAAAGAACACTCCACAAGGTTTATTTACGGAACAATATACCACTGTTTTCTGTAAATGCATGATTATGACCTTGTGAGGAAGAAAATATGTGGAAAAAGTCGCGCAGCCAGCCTGGTCTGTGTCGCTGTCTTTCCCAGCACAGCGTGCACTCAGCTTTTAATACACAATGAATGGGGATGGGTTTTTAATCGCATCAGGTTGCAGTGATAGTGGCTGCTGCACCACTGTAATGACGGTGCATGTTTCAGTATTTTATACTGGTATATTGGTCGCACCAGTGTATAAGACGCACCCAATTTTTAAGAAGAAAAAATAGGTATTAAAAGTGCGTCTTACACACCAAATTTTACGGTAATTGTGGATTTAGAGAATCTTGACACCTCGTCTGTCCAGTCATCAAGTGTTTGACTATCTATAAATGCTACAACGGGTCGGTTGGTTTGTACTTACTGCTCCTGTCAGCATGTCATACATAAGAGCCCCTAAGCTCCACCAGTCCACTGCTCGGTTATGTCCACTCCTCATCAGGATCTCTGGAGCCCTGAGGAAGGAGTAGTCGGTGAAACATTATACAGCTAATGCATCCCTCTGTGAAGGAGGCAGGAAACGTGACTGCAAAGCTGGAGACTGAATACAGTTATATTATCTGGGTGGTGATTGTGTGACATACATGTACTCGATGGTGCCACAGAAGGTGTGGGTGACCGTCCCGTCATGGATGGACTCTTTGCACAGACCAAAGTCTGTCAGCTTCACATGTCCTAAAAGGAAAAACAGAACCAAATTAGCAACATGAGTGAAACTACACACCAGAGATTTTATAGATTTAATATCAGATAACTCAGGAGGAATGGTTCCACCTGGGAACTGAAGGTCATATGTGGAGAAGACTTCTCATTTATCAGCTCTGCCCTCATGTGTCTTTACCGTTGTTATTGAGCATGATGTTCTCAGGCTTCAGATCCCTGTAGATGATGCCTTTCTGGTGCAGGTGACCCAGAGCCATCGAGATCTCAGCCAGGTAGAAACTGTCAAATGAAAGGTGAAGACAAGGCTCTCAAAAATAGCAAAGCTTTAATAAGTTAAGCATCCCCCCCCCTTGACCTTTAGTCACAGAGCGTATTCCTGTATTCACTTTCCCCACTGTGATGTGCAGTGAAGGCGTTATTTTCAAAGTCATATAGAGTTTTCCAGGAATATTGCACACCCTTATTTGTTCAGCAGCTCGGTTTATGTAATCACTGTTTTCATCTACAGGCTGTGTTTATAAAACAGAGCAGCATGTATGGCTGCTGTTCCAAGTGAATGTCACACTGACTCAGAAACTGTGTCACCTTCAGCCTGTTTTCCAAAACTGAAAGCTTCAGACCAGAGCTGTTTGTCTAATTTTTATCCTCTATTTACTAAGAGTCATGTGGCCCATACTGTCCGCATTTTAAACCATTTCAGGGTAACTTGTGAGGGTGGCTTTTTTAATATGTGTACAAACATATGAGGTGAGTGGAGAAGGCGATGAAGGATCCTCAGACATTTAAATTTGATATGTTTGACAAGAACAACATCCTGCATCAGAATTCTTTCCAGAAACTTTATCTCTTGTTTTCATTTCTCAGGAAAGGTTGACGACAGACGCTCTAAACTCACCACGCCGTGTCCTCCATGAAGATGCCCTCTCTTTCCAGCTGCATAAACAGCTCCCCACCTGCAGCACCATAACAAAACAAGATCAGTCAGATGCATTTCAGTGGAAATAATGAATCATATATTTAAGTCCCGATCTCATATCCTGTCTGTGTAGGCTCTCAGTCATCCAGGTTACTGTAAATTGTAGCTTGATGCAACAATAACCACAAAATAAGCAAAGACTATTTTCATTATCAGCAGGCTAATCTTCTCCTCTCTGGGTTCATCACAATCCTGACATGTCTGTTTTCTGTTTCTGCTCGTTTCTTATTGTTCTTTAAGCGTATGTGGTTAGGCATCAAACTAGTATTTCTATGATTCGCAAGTTTAACGACACAGATCTTGCTTTGCACGTTATCGTGGTCTTTTTTGTCAAAGCACTTCCAGACATCGCTTTTCCTGGACACGACTGACACGGTGCATGTAACGCTCACGATTAAACAACGCATGCACTCGTTAACCAGTAGGGAAACGTTCCCTGAATAATGACGTCAACAAGGAGTACTCAAGCAGCAGAGTAATCACACCCATCGCTAATATGGGGTGAAAAATAAAAGGGAAAACTTCGTCCTACTCCTATTTGTAATGGTCCCGTTAGCTTGTGTTGAATATTGCTGTTTAGGTGAACGTAACAGATTTATATTCCTTTTTGTATTTAATTATTATTATCATGAATAAAATTGTTATAAAGTAAAGTGACAAGTTAACTGCCCCTCTTAAGGAAACTGAACTGTTTGTTTGTTTGTTTGTTTGTTTGGGCATCCCATTGCTCACCGCTCAGATACTCCAGGATAAGGTACAACTTTCCCCCGGTCTGGAAGGCGTAAATGAGGTCCACGATGAAAGGGTGCTTCACCTCCTCCAGAATGTTCCTCTCCGCTTTGGTGTGCGCTGTGTCCTTTGCGTTGCGCACAATCATGGCCTGGAGAGGGACACACAAAAGCACACAGACTCAGGGCTGTGAAACGATTCAGGCTGTAGCTTTTAGCCCAGTTTGTGTCATAGCTCCAACATCAGCTGCTGCAGGGGCAGAGCACATACAGGAAGCCAGGTTGGTAGCTACAGTAAAGTCTCATTAAGCCAATAAACACAGTCATTAACTCAAAACCTCAAGCTTCGGGGAATAAGAGCTGGCTTTTCAGGCAGAGGCAGGCACCAGCTCAGTGTCAGCTGCAGAGAGGAGGCCAAGCTGAACAGAAGCAGCATATCTGAGGTTTTAATGGGAGAAAGCATGCTGCCATTATTTTGGGTGGTCTGCCCTTAGCTCCTTGCTTCACAGCTGAATGCACCAGTGTGTCACCAGAGACGGCACACAGTGACATTCAGCGCATGAAACACGAGACACGGTTAATCTGTGTTTGGCTTTAGAGTTCAAGTATTTAAGGTGCTAATGCCCTGTATACGTAGGCAACATAAGTTTGCTTACATATGGATTACAGAATGCAGGAGCCCTTCCTCTTACACAACCTTACACTACTCTGTCTGAACACCAGGGGGCACACAGGCTCAGACTGACTGTTACACTGAGCTTCTCTTTCGGTCATTGAGTTCATTCTCACTGAAAGTTATTTAAAACCTTATAAACCTAATTTAAGAAGGATTCACTCACCTTCTTCAAAACTTTCATGGCAAAAATCTTCCCACAGTTGGCACCTGATACTTTCCGAACCTGGAACACCTGGAAAGATTTCAAACACATCAAACACAGTCGATATAAATCTACACAGTGCTCCTGCATGTAACATGAAACCTTTTCCTTTACTGGCCAAAGTAAAAAAAAAAAGCATGACTGAAACAGAAACAACAATATGACGGACGATTTTTTTATATTCTGTGGATTCTTTCAAAAACCTTTTTTTTTTTTAATTTCCTAAACATTTAAAAGATTTTAAAGGCAAACAAATAAAACAACATTAACAGCATAGTTTATGTAAAGACTTCAGGACGAGACTCGGGGCTACGATGAAGTTAAAAAAAACGTATCCAGTCCAACCCTTCTTTATATTTTCAGTTTTATGAACCAAGCAAAGGCCGAAGCTTTCAAAATAAAAGCAAAGAATACAAAAAAAAAGCAACTACACAATAAAGTATATGACCCATGACAATAGGTAGACAGAACAATGTTATATTATTCTATTATTTTTTAAGTATGCCGCAGTATCCTGTAGTGTTGTAGCCAAGACCACACTAATCGAGACCAACATACCCGAGACCAGAGTGCTCCGAGACCGAGACAAGACCAAGACATTCAGGGATCAAGACCAAGACCATAAGTATCACTGAAAAATCATCATCTTGTGTGCAGGGGGCGTGTCACTCACTTAGTCTGAAGTCTGACTTGGTAACAAGCAACTTCAGCAGTCCGGATTAAAATCAACATGGCTGCTTAGTGCATCAACTGTAACGTTTAAGATGTAACTATTGTGTTTATCTGCAGCTTAGTTTTATGGGATTAAATCAATTACACCGACAGCATCGTGCAAGCTCTATTTGTGGACATGTACCTCAGGAGACCCCCCTCCTGTCCGACAGGGATAGTCTCCCGCTGTGAGCAGCATATGTGAACAGCCAGGTAAGTTGAATGTCCGGAGCAGAGATACACAAAGACATGTGTAAAGGCTACAGTGTGTTGTTAGCACCTGATATTAGCTTAAAAAATCAAATGTACTCTTGGAGATGTCCATGATACTTTTCCGACTTGCAACTGTAACGTGGTTAACCCGGGTTTGACTTCATTCCCAGCTCCGAGATCTGAGTCCCGAGGTAAATGGAACGCACCATAATTCCACTTCTTGAGGATATTTTTCTACGAGGCTGGCTGGAAGAAGTCCGGCTTAAAATGTGGTCGTTTGCATTCACACATGTGGCTCAACCCCGAACATTTTGGGAAATGTTTAGAAGTTTAGTCCATGTGTGAAAAGGCTTTTATTACTCTAATTCTGTGACTGATGCAGAGAAGGACTGCACTGATTTAGCCTGAACTAAAGTTTTAAACATTATTCGTTAACAGCGCTTTTAAGGGCAGAGAACTTCCAACCTTTCAGCGAAATCCTGAAGTGTCAAAACACGAGACTATAAAAACAGACAACAGCAAGCTTTCTTTAACTGTTGGATTGTAAAGCTGGAAAAATTCCCAGGACGCAGGAAACGACTTCTTAGTCATCAGACATAAAAACCACTTCAAGACGTACTAAGTCACGCATCTGTTTGCAGAGTGAAAAGTGTTTCCAAAATAACTGTGATGTGCACTTTCTGTGCCAAAGCTTGGAAAAGAAGAGGTCAGGAAATTTCCACAGCTCATTGTGTGGGTGACACCAAAAATCAAACAATCAATTCAAAACGTCTTCATGTCAGCGGGTCAAACACTTGATGGAAGGCACTGCAGATGATTACAGTTCTGTATTGATGTGGGTGAAGGAGGAGGCCGTTTGAAGATGGCAGATGTTACATTTGAAGTCGCAGTATGAATATCAAACTTTCCAACAGCTAGAACTTAAAATGCTCTCAAAAAAAGCCGTGAAAATAAAGGAGGGAAGCGTCTTTCGCATGCAAGGCTTAATTTCCAACCACTTTATTTAGCAAAAATCCCCACCCGTTGGAATTAAGACGACTGAAATGTCCTCCACCACAAACTGACAATGTGACGACAGGTCCAAAACAAAAACAGGGAATGACAGAAGGGTATTTTCCCCACTTTGAAAACAAAATGTATCAGAATATCTCAACTACTTCGGGTCTTTTTGTGTCTTTTTTTCAACTACACAGCTCTGAACAGCTGTTAGTATCATTCATTTACTGTTTAAATTTCAAACTTCACGTTTACATGCCGCGATAACCAAAATAACATCTTAAGACAAGAAAATCAGAAAGAAGCCAAATCCATCAGAGACTGGTGAGTGAGGGGCTTGGATGTGTATAGGTTTCAGTTTGGGGGAATTCAGATACCTCACCTTTCCGTAGCCTCCTTTCCCCAAAACTTTCAGCAGCTCAAAGCATTCAGGCCTGATCTGCTCTGTCCCCTGGTTCACGCTGTTCTCTGAAATTTCAAACTTCTCACAGTCATCCATGTTACTGGGAAAAAAAAAAAAAACAAACAAAAAGAAAGATAAGAGAACATGAAGAAAATCACATTCAAAACATTCAATTAAAGAGGACATACTATTCCCCTTCTCCACCTTTTCAAACAGTCCCCTGTGGTCTAAATTAAACATCTGTGCTGTTCTTTGGTCAAAATATAACATGAATCAAGCACCAGAGGAGGTTTGTGACCCTGTATAAACCAGCTCTCTCAGAACGCTCCGTTTTGGTGTGTGTGTCTCTTTAAATGTAATGACCCCCCAAGTTTTTCAGGTAATCATCACTCCTCTGTAGCGAGAATAAAAATGACGGACCTACGCAAAAGTTTTTTGTTCCAGGCTGGGGGTGGAGTCCGGGGGTGGAGATACCAGGGGATTTTTTTTTTACCAGAATCCCACTGTGACATCACAAGGAGAGCTAATTTGAAACAGAGCACTTTTCTCTGTGTTCTAAGACTTATGCAGACCACAAAGGACTGGATGGGTTTATTTCACATTTTGTGGGTCGGTAGACACTCAGGGTACCCAAATATATGTTCACAAACACTGGGCAAAATCACAAGGGGATTTTTTTAATAATATGTCCCTTTTAAGATTTTGCTGATCATTTGTTGAATGTACGAAGCAGTATCCTCAATGAGAGCTACTGGGAGGGCTGCTGGATTTTTGATCAAATCGTAATCACCATTTTTACTGAGATTGCGATCATGATTATTAAACAGTAGGGATCGGAATCTTTGGGTGTCTCACGGTTCGATTTAGATTTAGAATCTTGGGGTAACAATTCGATTCTACTGTACTAAAAGAACAGAAAGCCTTTTGTGGACCTCACTAGAAACAATAGAAATCATCACGCAGGATACAGTTTAAACCCTTTTTTCTTCCTGGGAAACTCCCAAGCGGACTCATATCTGAGGTCGGGGTCCCTAATGTGAAACCACCCTTAGAAGAGCGCTGTTCATTCATCCACTAGACCTCAACAGACAATGTCAAGGAGCACTGAGGCTGCTGTCGAGGTTTGTGATGGTCCAACACATCTTATAAGAGTCGACCCTCGAAGCTGTCACTCATCAGTTATCACTAATGGTTTGGCAATATGGTAAAATAAGATTGTGCTTAAATGGATACTTCACCCATTTGCATTAAGCTTTGCATCATTAGAAACCTGGTAGTATTTTTGAATGGTCGTGCATCCTGTGAGGATGAGGAGCTGGGGCGGACTGGTAGTGTCGGTGCGCTCACTGTTTACCTATGGACACAGACATAGAGTCTGTTTTCTGCCAGGAATTTCCAAGATGCCAATTCCTTTTGGAAGAAATCTCGGAATCAGTTGAGGAAACGGTGTGTGAAGTAACCCTGTTTGTAAACCTGACCTTAGTGGGAGTGGCCTGAGGTGCTGTGCATTCTGGGATTTGGTGTTTCTCATCCACATGAGCCAAAAAGACACTTTCTGCCTTTTCTCCGCCAAGAAGCACCAACTTCAACATTTATTTCACATTTCTACTACATATATAACCCAATGTCAATACATATTCATGTTTCAACGGGTGAAGTATCCCTTTAAGAGCTAAAGTAATACTGTTCAGTCATTTAAATCAAAACAAATGACTCTCTTAATCCGTAAGGGTCACAGTAAATGACAGTTCTACTTTTACTCACAAGTCAAAGCCACTGCACTGGTCCATGTATTCACTGAGCTGGCCCTGGAAACAAGAAGAACAAGACAGATAATATCAGCATGTAGCAGGGTCAAGGTCAACTCAGTTAAAGTCACATCAGGTACATCAAACCAAGGTGCTTGAATAAGTAAGTTATGGAGCACCTTTCAAGAGCAGACATCCTAAAGTGATTCATATTAAAAAACTAACAGAGACATTAAATACCGACAGGTACATAAAAGTAGACATACACAGATTAAACAAAGACTGTCCTCTTGGCCAGGTCACCCTTGCTAAAAATCATGATCTCAATGGGTTAATTACCTGGTTTAATTTAATGTTTTTAAAAGCTTAAACAGATGGGTTTTTAACTTTGTTTTAAAAGTGTCCACAGAGTCTGGAGTACGACAGTTACAAAGTGAAGGTGCAGCAACTTCAAAGGTACAGTCTCCTTTCGTCTTAAAACTGGTGCGAGGAACCACCAGCAGACCCTGATCAGAGGACCTCAGAGTCCTGCTGGTGTTATTTGGCTTCAGCAGCTCAGGGATGTATGCAGGAGCTTGACCGTTAACACATGAAGTCAGTGCAAAGACATGAGAGTGGGTGTGACACAAGACCTTCTAAGATGATTTTGTCAGCAGCGGTTCAAGGACGTTACGCTCAGACATGTGAGAAGATAATTACAATAATGAAGGCTTGAAAAAACATAAGTGTGGACATTCATCTTGAGCTCCAGTACATGTGTGTAACACTAGTGTGTGTGAGAAGAAGCATTTCTCTCTATAACAGACTTGATAACAGAGTATAAAACCAGAATTTCCCCCTGTGGGGAAATTCATTTTAGATTCAAATTCATCTTAGAGCACTTTTAGGCTTTTTCATGTATCAGTGTGGACAGAGGCGACCCCATTTGAATTTCACGTGACCCTAAGGTTGGGAAAGCCTGATTAGAGACCCTATATAGGCTTTAAAAACAGAGGCATTTAAAGTCAAATTAAACGTATTTAAGGTTTCACAAATGTGACCAGTTTACATTCCCTTATCACTTTTTTCACCATGTTTGTTTTAATATGGTAAGTGTGGTTTCCTTCTAGTATATTTGCATTCATGAATGTTGTATTTTTAAATAAACAGGTTCAAAACCTTATAGTTTTATGATCAGTAATGAGTCCATGTTTGAGAGTAAAAGTTAATTAAAAAAGAGCCTGAGTTTAGTACAACTAATTTCACATTGGGTGAGTGATGGGAAAGCTAACAAAACAAGTACCGGTTGTTTGTCAGTTGTACTGTTAAATCATTTATAATCCACTTTGTCTTTATAAAAGTAAAAGTAATTGTTAAACCATATACTATGTATATTTGAACTATGTATGTGGCGTTCAGGTGACTGAATATAATGTAGTTAAATCCATACAACAGGCGGATGCCGATACAGAGCTCATCTAACACGATGATTCCATTGTCGGACACACAGTTATCTACGCCCGGTAGTTAAGTAATTTCGCGCTTTCGTTACAGCTTTTTTACGACGTCTTTGTTCAATATTATCTCATTTATGTTCGTATTTGTGTAGGTTTGCTGGCATTGTACATTGTTTTAAACGTGTAAAGTCTGTTTAAGTTTGAACGCTGGTTGCGTCAACTTCAGCCGGGAAAAACAACACAACACGGCTACACATGTCCGCTGTCGTGGGTTTTAAATGTCATCGAGCACGACCAGTGATTTATTCGGTATATCAAACAGATATGTCCGTAAACATGTACAGGGTGTAGCAGATGTACAGTGTAGTGACTGTTACGGGGACACTACCAGATTCCGCGGGAAAGGGGTATCTGAGGACATGTCCGATAATAGACTCACTCACATTAGCAACACGGGCCTCTAAAGTGCTAGCTACGCGCTTACTAGCTTAGCCAGCTAATGTAGTAAACAGCGGCGGTGGGTGTTAGCCTGAACGTTCACGTAAACTCACCGCGTCCTCCAGCTCGTCGTCAGAGACATTCTCATCCGGTTGATCCAAATCGAGGTCGAACACTCCAGCCATGGTCCCGGCACTTCTTCTCTCAGCGTGAGGTCTGAAAACGCAGCGCCGCTCCCCCGCTTTATGGGAGAGCCATGATCACCGCTACAGCCGGCTACAGCAGGCAGCAGCATGTGTTAGCATCAAGCTAACCAAAACAACACAGTGCAGCAGGAAGCCTCTAGTGTCAGCCCCAGGCACTACTCTATTCCACTTAAAGATACAGAAATACATCAGAAAAGTAATAAAAACTCACGATAATAACACAATTTAATGCAGAATAATCGGTCATATTTAAACCTTCCTAACTACTTTTCCTCACTCAAAAAGGGTCGGAGTGAGTTAAATGTGTACTTTTTATTTGTTTATTTTTTACTTTTATTGCAAGGATGAATGTAGAAATTAGCAACTTTGCAAATTGCATCTAAACAGTGCAATACATTTAAAGCTAAGGATGCAAAGATTAATGGTAAAATCGTGATAAATCGATTCAAAGGTGTCAAGGTTCACATCAGTACTCTGAAAAATGAATGTCAATAATATTGTGAGCATCAGCAGCTGCAGAGCAAGATTTAGAAATTGAGGACGCACCACCGTCTTTTAAATCGGAGGTGTGGAAGCTTTTTGGCTTCCCCAAGACAGAAAATGAAAGAGGAGAGAAGATAACAGACAAAAACTGTGTGCAAATATTACAAGACAGGGAACTACACAAATAGCACAACCAACATGATGCAGCATTTAATCCACACCACAATGAGAAGCTCCAATCTCCTCCCATTGTTGAGAGAGAAAAAACACACTGACAAGCATGTTAGCATCCCCTAAAGGAATCTTTTCCACTCATCATTTGTCTTCAGTCTCATTTTGTAAAATAAATCGTGAGAGAATCTTATTATGAGTTGAGTGAATTGTTACATTCCTACTTAAAGCAGAGGGCAATGCTATTTTAGTTCGTCAACGCCCCTGAAGTACCAAAAAGTAAGAAAAAATGAATATATAATATAATGCGCTTGCTTGTCTTATGCACACAACATAATAACTTGTTAGCGAAACATAATTATCTTGTGGCACAAGAGTAAAACCTGTATAAGGACCTTTTTCACACTGAGATTGTTTGCAAATTATAAAGATCTCGTTTGCAGAATATAATCAATTATCATCTAACTTGTTCGCACAAGATAATCGCCAGGGTTTCTGCAAATCCTTAAAAAGTATAATTATAATTAGATATTTAAAATTCAGGTTCATACAATGTTGAAAACCTCTTATTTTCACCGCATGTAAGAGGTTTTCAATTTTATAGATAACGCTTTGACTGAGACATGTAGGCTACGATTACTTTATCAGATCTACACTGTCTAACATTTTATTAATGTTCCTTTTGTGGAGTTTGTTTCCATGTTCAGGCGACACATTATAGACCAAGTGACTCATAGCAAAAGTTACATTAAGTTAAATTAATTTCCCATTTGGGACAGTAAAGTCAAAGTCTGTCTAACATCGGTGAATAAAACTGCAAACTCTGAGCAGCACTGTACACGGGATAATACAAATGTATAATAATACTCATTTCTGACATCCTGCTCTTTACTTTTATGATCTTTTGTCTTTCAGGCCAAGCACTGATGTGGGTCATTTAAAACCAGGACTAGAGGGTGAAGTTATAGCCTATAATTATGGTCTTTTCTAAAAGTACATTGAGATGTATTAGTATAGATTTATATTTAAATTGTATTCATATTCCGATGCATCATTTGAGATGCTGGCCAGCAGCTGAACCGGCTTCTATGAGGATGCCTTGCAGACCCTAAAGACACCCTGATAAGTCCAAGAAAGGTAAGCACAGGTGTAAATCATGCAAATAAAGACTGCTGAATTCCATGGAAATTGATTTCCTTGTAATTTGCATGCTGACTCATGTCTTATTATAGGATTATTTATCAGGAGCTATTTAATGCTTTATGCTGTGAGAGGTTAAGTTTATTGTTAGCCCCAGAAATAATCAGATTATATCCTTAAAATTCATTGCAGAGTGTCTTCATACCTCGTTTTCGCCAGTAGGTGGCAGCAAGAAAAAGGCAATCCTTTTGGCAAAAGCCATTTTTCATTCAACCTGAACCCCTAACCCGTACAAGTACTTTCTTCAGATCCACTATAAGATACCCACCAGCATTAAATAAGTAATGCATTTTAATTTAACAAAGTCAGGTCTTGACCTTGTGTGGTCTGCCGCCACATCCGTCCGATGTGTCCTTGGTGGGCAAAACACTTAACCCCGAATTGCTTCCACTGCTTCGTCAGCAGCATATGAATGTGTAAGAATGGATACTTCTGATGGACACTTTACGTAGCAGCCTCTGCCATCAGTGTGTGAACAAAATTTGTACATTTTGGGCGACTGCTGTGGTTTAAAGTTTGTCAGCCCTCAAGGGCCTCCTTACTGGCCTGGGGCCCCAAGCAGTTGCCTGCCTTGCCTGTTGACAAGAAGCGCCTCTGACGCTTAAGAACAGCTCATGCCTCGCTGTGATGATGTAACATTAAACTCCATATTTCATGAAAAAGAAAAACATCTCTAGGATTTTTACATGAGGAAAAACGTCCTCTGATTCGTCCAGTGGTTGTTTCCAGAATCCGATGGTATCACATGATCACCCACAGTGATCCCGGGACAAACAGGGAAGCCCAATGAAATTGCGTATTGGATAAATGTAACCCTCTGAAATCCCCTCGCTGCTGCTTCCTTCAGTCCATCTGATGTGAAGGCAGCCAGCAGGGTGCTCCGCTGCAGCGAGATTTTCATCATTGATGAGTCTTTTTTTATTTAAGTAAAAGTGACAATGATTACAGATCAGTGAAGGAGTGAGAAGGTCAATCTGCACCACAGCTCGCTTTACTGCGGTGGGCTTTGCCTGAAATCTGTCTGTCAGCGGCCCCCTGCTGGGCAGCGTTTCTTTGAGCGCTGCCTCGAGTCCCTCTGATAGTTTGTTTTACTTTGATTGCTCTGTGATCAAATCCAGCTGCCCTGAGTAACTGGATATGTTTTCTGTGTGTGTTCTCTGTTTTGTTTAGCTTTGTTTATGTTTACAGGGAGAACAGACTAGACACTGTTAGAAAGTCGCTCGGCTCTGTTGTGGGTCCTTGTGATGACTTGAGGTTGGTACTGCGTTCTCCCAAAATCACTTTGTGTACGAACCGACTGCGTTGTGCTCACATGTTTGGACTTTGTCAATATGGAAAGGCATTAATTTAAAGATGGAGGGTGAGAGCTGTCAGCATCTTGGTCTGATTCTTTTCTCCTCCTGGTGTTTATTGCAGAACAAAGACTTCTGGTGGTTTTGATTGTAATTACTTGAACTATAAATCCCCATAACTTGAGAATACAGAACCGTATCAGTCTTTATAATGTTCTGTTGCCGTGCAAACACTAAACTGATAAAACATGTTCTCCTCGAGCAGTAACCTCCAGGAAGTTAAAAATGAATTTTGCAGTTCCTACAGTGGCCACTTGAGGCAGACTCCAAAAGTGAGTCAGTGCCCATCAGGCCCCATATTAAAATGACAGACAACAGAGCAGAATTAAACATAATTACAGTCTGGTACAAAGAAAGAAAGAAGTTTGGTCTCTGTGACTTATAAACTCTGGATGTTAAAATGTCTGTATGAGTCACTTGTGTCATATATTAAGATTTAAAGTTATTCATAATAAGGTGCATGGTTGCTTTGACAGGTGGGTGCTGCTCTCTGCCTGCTGCTTGTCGCCTCAGCTAACCCAGTCACTGCCATGTTTGTGTCCTCTGTGTGTCTTTAGAGATATTCTGAAATATTCACACACCAACAAAGCAGCGGGAGCAACTTGAGGTTAAGTGTTAAGTTTTTATTTGAGATAGTTTTTTACCCGATCAAACACAGAGCGAGGAGGATGTGGGTACAAGATACGATCCATAAAGAGCGCCGGGGAGTCGGGGACGTCAACAGTGCCTTTCTGAAAAGTTGAAAGAATTTCTACTTGAGCGCAAAAAAGGCGGCGCACTCGGAAGAAAAAAAGCTGGGAGCTGCGCTTTTTCTGCTGCAAACGCTCTCTCCTCGTTGAAAACAATTGAAAAAACACGTTGGCGCTCAGAAAAAAAACATATCTTTTTTATTCATGACTAACTTTTAATCTTGGCATTTCCACAACACATGGAAAGAAAGAGAGTTACAGTCTTATATCCCTCATGACACTGGATGGATAAAGACTTGATGTAAAACCAGGAAACATTTGATAAAGTACTGTGAGAATGTGGGACCAATTGGAAACTCTTCTTCTGTTAAACTCTGTCGCTCTAATAAATCTGTTCCTCTCTTTGGCGGCAACAGGATGTAGAGTTATCGGCGAGGTATGGTGATTATAACGAAGCACTTTGGGGGGCTCAAGTTGTTAAAACGGTAAAAAAAAGTCCTCTAGTGGAATATCACTGCAGAGAAGGCCGAGCTGGGAGCACAGTGTGTTTGTTGTGTAGTCTGGCATGGATGCGTCTGGTTTTGTTTGCACTTTGTGGTCGTTTGCAGCACGTTGATGGGCACGCTGCATACAACCACACTGCATGTGGTAAACAGGCCTCATGCAGAGTATGTGGACAGGACTAAAATTAGCTGTGATTGCAATGCCATAAAAGCTGAGAGCTTAGGTTTGTAATGGTAATGTCATATGTTTTTGATGACTGTTTATAGACACCGAGGATACGGCTGTGTGACTGTTAGATTTCTTTCTGTGTTCTGTTCACGTGCGCTTTTTTTTTTTGCAAATCTTCAAATCTAAAAAGAGGTTGTTATTTTTTTCTTTCTGAAGGTCTTACATAACCACCAAGGCACCGATCCCATACCATAATTTAGTGCTGCAAAACCTCCTGGGATTAACTAACATACATACACATGTAGTGAGGTTTGTATTTAGATGTATGGACTTTCCACTTTGTAAAGAGGAAACGTATCAGTCCGTATTGGGAGTAGAAATCAACCGCCATCTGATAGTTAGCTTAATGCTATCACTAGCGTACCATCATGCAAACACAATCATAACAAACTAAATTTAAGTATGTTATGAATGAAAACAAATGTGACAAGACTCTAGGGAAGTCCCTTTTGCCACGAAAACCGAACCAAAGCTTGTTTATACATTTCTTATCTATGAATCAGCAAAACTACAACGCTATGTTCTCTCTGACAAAACATGTTAAGTATGCTAACCTTTAGCTGTCATGCTAATCCTTTGCAGGCATACACCATTCTTTGTAAAGAACTGGACAGCAACTAAGGCTCAGTTTGTGGCTTCCATGTTGTTAAAAGATACAATAATTGTCCTGTATCCTGAAGAACATCCAGATGGTGCATGCATCAGCGCTAAATGTGCACATGACGTCAACGCAACATGCAGAGGGTGTTTAGGTTGAGTACAATCACTTCTATCTGAACCAGTTCTCTCACCCGCTTCCATCGCTGCAACACCTGTTGGTTTGACCTGATAACTGCTCTCCGCCTACCTTCTCTGGTCCAAACAAATCCAGAGCATTCAGGACCAGAATCTAAAGTTAGAAGGAGGACATACTGGCTGCTGCATTGTTGTCAGAGAAGCCAGCACTTCAACATAGCATGTTTCCTTAATGTCTGATCATACAGTAAGGTCACTTTATCATTTCACTCACTACACATCTTACAGATTGGACCTTTAAGTTCCAATTTGAAGCTCAGAGTCGGGAATGTAGTTCATTGCCATCTTGTCTTGTGTGATTACATTTTGACTGCAGAGTTGAAAACATTGTCACGTCTCTATCCCTGTTGACAGATTGCTCTGTAAGTTGCACTAAAGTGGACTCTGCTTTATCCGGTTTTACTCTAAATGAGACGAAATGAACATCATGCTGTGGTGCAAAAGGATTGAGACCTCCCCCAACCAGTGGAGCTGCCCCCTGCTGGCCATGAGAAAGATTACAGTTTTAAGACACTGCTGTACTAGCTTCCATTTTGAAACAAGAAACTACATCCACCTCTTACACACAGTGTGTGTGTGTGTGTGTGTGTGTGTGTGTGTGTGTGTGTGTGTGTGTGTGTGTGTGTGTGTGTGTGTGTGTGTGTGTGTGTGTGTGAGTAACAGGGAGCTCCATAGGCCTGCTAGCATGTCTAAACAAAAATCAAGTATTGTTTTGATTAACCAGCCAGTAGCATGAAATGTTGTGTAAACATCCATGGTCCCCAGAAGAGGAATTTATCCGACTTTTATTTCCCACTGATCATTCCTTCGCTATCAATGTGAGATTGTCATTATTGGTTTGTAAGGTAAGTCAACCACTCTTGGATCATTTGCTAAATAAATGACAGTGAGGTAAGACATGCATGGCCTCCAGAGGAAGAATCTGACTGACTTGGGTGATCCCCCTGACCTCATGTTTTGCCACCCGCAGGTTGTGTTGTTAGCTGAAGCTCAAAAAGTGACTTATTTCCATTAGCTCCCCCCCACCACCACCACCACCCTCCGCAAAACAAGCTGTTCTACATGTCTCCTACATGCACCTACAAATGAAGTCTAAATATGCATCCACAGGCAATTTTCGCGGTTGTTTCTCGTGTTGCCTAATTTGCATGTACAGTGGAAAGAGCGGACCACATTCCCAGCGCTGGTATGCTTGGAAGGCAGTGTGAGACATTCCCCGAGTAATATTTCTGTAATAGCATCATGTCATGACACAGACACCTGCATTGACATGTAAAGCTGAGCTTAAGCTGCACTCAGAGCCTGAGGATAAAACGCTGCAGCAGAATCCATACCGCCAGATTGCGAACATACCAGAGGACGACTGTGTGACGTCTCCTCACATCACAGGGGTGTGAAATTTCTGACTGTGTGGGCTGGAATAGTAGATGCATTTCTTCACTTTAATGCTGACTGGGGCCCTCAGGCATGCCATCTCTTTGTGTTCTCTTTACTTTAAAAGTCAAGTACGCTGTTATCTATGACACACCTGGATGACGCAGTTTGGTTGGAAGAACTCCTGGGACACAAAAACGTGGGAGGAAAGAAACGATGCACGACGAGTCATCAAGTTTTTCCCTCCCTGCACCTTTTCGTTCTTTGTTTTCGACCAAAGCGTAAAGGAAGGATCCCTCTGCATCAGCGGTGGGCAACTGGCGGCCCGCATCAACCCTCAATGTGGCCCTCAGGAATTGGAAACATGAAGAAAATGTGACAAAATCTGCCATGAAATCATGAAAACCAGAAATATTTCCATCATAATATTTGATCACTGGCATATGTTGATTTTTTTTAAATAATTGATTCATAATTGATCGTTTTTGTATACTACAATTTGGCCCTTTGGCAGGGAGAATTAATTGAATGTAGCCCTTGCCGTGACCAAAGTTGCCCATCCCTGCTCTACATTGTACTGCTTAAACAGAACGTGATAAAAACAAATTAAGTAGTCTGACAGATGTAAATTAGCTTCATAGCTAACTCTGGCTCAAACGGTTGTGTTGTGCATCGACCCTTCAAATAACGACGAATGATTCCTTAAAGAGGCCATATTATCCCCCTTCTCCACCTTTTCAAACAGTCCCCTGTGGTCTAAATGAAACATCTGTGCTGTGCTTTGGTCAAAATATAACATGAATCAAGCACCAGAGGAGGTTTGTGACCCTGTATAAACCAGCTCTCTCAGAACGCTCCGTTTTGGTGTGTGTGTCTCTTTAAATGTAATGAGCCCCCCCTCAGTTTTCCCAGTAGACATCACTTCTTTGCTAGTGAGAATAAAAATGGCAGACCTGCTCTAAAGTTTTGTTCTAGGCTGGGGGTGGAGTCCACAGGGTTTATTTCACATTTTGTGGGTCAGTAGACACTCAGGTTACCCAAATATATGTTCAAAAACACTGTAGAAGTGGATTTTCCATAATATGTCCCCTTTAAGTAAACCACAGTTATACCTGAACAATCAACTTTAATCAAAAAAATAATTTGTGTTTCTTTGGGGCGCTGGTGGCCTAGTGGTTAGTTTGCACACGCCATGTACAGAGGCCACAGGGTTCAAATCCCACCTGTGGCTCCTTTGCACCACACTAGCTCCTTAATTTCTGTCACTGTCCCTCTAATGAAGGCGTAAAAAGCCCCAAAAATCAATCTGAAAGAGTTTGTTCTTTCCACCTCTCGCTCTGAAACATGGACCCATGAAGAAAAGATGATCTGTGTTTGAGACACACGCCCACTCCTGAATGTTGATAAAAAATGGAGTTTAGTTTTGGACAATGGCGGACAAAAAGTCAAGTCCCTGATGTTTCTGTGTCCTCCTCACAAACTAACGCAGATCAAAATGACTGATGTCGTTTAATCTTTCACCTGTCTTTTAAAGTCAACAAACGCGCAGCCTGAGCTGGATGTGAGCGTTAACGCTTTGAGAAAGCGGAAGGAGCACGGATGTGTGTTTCGTCACGGTGCCCTGGTCGCTGCCACCTGGCATCGACCATTAGGCGTTCTGCCATGTTGGCACTGCGTGGGCAGGAACAGCAGATGCTTCTGCCTAACTCTAGCTGTTAAAATACCCACACATAATTTAGTTTAACGCAGCGCTGGGAGATGTGTTTTGTTGTGTCCAAGTCAATCTGAGAAACAGAGAAGTGCATCAGTGGATAGTAACGGTTTGAAGGGCTGCACTTAAAGAATTGTAAATCACGGAGCAATGGAGGGCGGCCAAGTTCCTGTTGATACGTTGATTTAGGCTTTAAATCTTGAGAATCGACCCAGTGATCTACTTCAAATGAGACCAATAATCTCTGCTCCCACATGGAGTGAATTATGAAGAGTCAGAAGACGCTGATAAGCCTGTTTGATCTCGGCATGCCGAAGCCACAATAAAGGAAACAAAGGCCTTTGGAGCCGAGGCTGAGCCACTAACCACAGTGATGGTGAGTGTGTGTGTGTGTGTGTGTGAGCACCAAGTGTGTATGACAAAGAAAAAGGTCTTCACACATGAAGCTCATATTTCAAGTGATATCCGGTTTTATTTTTTGCATGCTTCTCAAGCTTCACAGATTTTTTTCCTGCTATTCTTCTAAATACGAACAGCAATGACTTGAATTTAAAGTCAAGAGAAGCAAACAAGAGCCACACACCAAGGAGCTCACGTTGAAAGGATTTATTCATAAGTGACACTCTTCTTCAGACTTAAAAGTGTATTTTGGGAGTCGCCATCTTAAGTACAGGAACAGGACGAACAGGTGACCTGACACCGCTGAAATTTATCATTCTCTAAACAGGTACTAAAAAAAAGTAAGATTTCATTTATTAATCCTGCGAGAGGAAATTGAAATGTACACTCTGTTGTTGAACCTGCTACACACACAGAGGCTGAAACACACACACATGCACACACAGGATCCTCTGAACATGCACTGATGGAGAGATGTCAGCGTGAGGGAGCTGCCCACAGTGAGCGCTTCAGAGCTGGTGGGAGGGTTTAATGCCTTGCTCAAGGGCACCTCTGCAGTGCTCAGCAAGTGAACTGGCACCTCCCTACAGACTGAGCTACTGCCGCCCCAGTAGCATAAGATCTGAAAGCTAATTCCCTATTTAAAAATCCTCTGTAGAACAAAGAGATCCATAATATAAAATACAAAGACAACAATACACATCAATAAATATCAGTATGCATATATACCTGACAAAACTGAGATAAATACCAGTGAAAAAACATCCACCACCACACCTACCTCTCTCAATCCAGCACAAACTTGTATGGACATAACTATGAACATATTTTTATATATGACCGAGATCTGTAATGCTGCTGTACACAAGTTCTGCCAAACAAAGTTTGTATTGTGTTCCTTCAATGACAAGAAAGTGTATCTATCCATCTATCTATCTGTCTGTCTGTGTGTGTTTGTGTGTCTCTGTCTGTATGTGCTTACACACGTCTGTATATGTGTTCAGAAAACGAGCAGTAAGGACCGACGTGACACTACACTGTATCACAGCGGTTCAGACAAATTATCAAGACCAACATATTTAATAGATATATTTATAATTGAAGAGTCAATGAGTCAAATGGAATCAATATGACACGATACACGTTACTGTCAGCTGCTTCAACAGCATGTGAGTCCGGGTCACAAGCGGGGCAGTGCCACAGAATATTTTCATTTAATTTACATTTAATTTTGTTCTTTTAAGCGGTACAATGTAGAGGAATACTTTCTTTAAATTGTTTGCCTTTACAAAGAAACAAAAAAGGTGCAGGAAGAATAAAGACATACAAACGTTTGTACAGGAGGGGAGGGAAGATTTAATAAATAAGTAGAATTTTTTTATTTTTCACAATACAGTGACTGTGTCCAGAATACGTGCTAAAATACACTCACATTTGCATAATCCAGCGCACGCTTACCAGAGAAAGGAGAAACAAATCATTCAGGTGAACTTCATTTTAAAGTTGAGCAATTAAATCCAAATAACTTAAAAATAATTCTTCTGACTCAATATTTGTCAGTTTTGAATTGTCGAGCGTTAACACAGATGTAAGGTCAGGTGTGTAAAACATTATATTTGTTTCTTTTGTTTCTTAGCTAGTTATCTGCATTCTTCACTTTATTTTGGCGAAGCCTTGAATTTACTCGTTAGGCCAAAAAGAAAAACGGGCTAGGACTGGATCGAGGTTAAGAAAAATTGAGCCACTACAGAAAGTATGCTCTCATTGTAGTTCGCTTTGTTTGTTTAAGTATATTTTTAATTTTTGCTTTTAAAATATCTGATGACAAATGAGTGAAAATAAAAGCTGTAAATCTTAAAACGGTGATATTGTGAATAAAAAGAGGGTTTAATCCTCGGTGATGTGAACTTGCATTAGTAAGCATGTTTCTCTGCACCGTTCGGTCTGCTCCCTCCCTCCCTCCTCTGTGGTCCGACATGACCCCCCCCCACCCCACCCCACCTCACCCCTCTCCTGACAGATTCTCACAAAAACAAAGGAGCTTAATGTGATTTTAAATAAAACTTTTTAAAAAAGGGAAGAAACAATCCAAATGGTCAGCATAATTTAATGAGACAAAGTGTGAAAGGAACTAAGTGGATAACCGAATGCAGAGTGGGCTTGTGGGTGGGTGGTGGATGAAGTCAGGGATATTTCAGCATCCCTCGGTGGTTGAGCCTGCTGACAGGAAGGAGAACGAGAGAGGGGGAAAAAAACTGTGGAGTGAGAGACAGTGAGGGAGGGAGGTGGTTAGAGGAGGGTGAGGGGTAATTAAACCAGCGACTCAACGGTTGTACATGTAGAGGATATGGAGAGAGAGAGAGAGAGAGAGAAGGACAAAAGCGGTGTGGTTATTTGAATCGTCGGTCCCCCAGCCTGTTTGGACAAGCAGGATTTGCATGTTGGGTTTTCAGCTGGAGCCCCGGGGTAGGGTGGGGTTGGGTGGGGTGGGGTAGGTGGAAACAGTCATCTTCATGGTGCTCAGGGTGTGGCTGCTGCTCGGGGTACATGACTTGCCTTCTACAGGGGTAGGTAGGTGGGGAAGGGGAAGGGGGACCACGTCTAACCTCAGGAAAACAACGTGGTCGAAGACGCCGACAACAGGTTCATGTTGTTTTATCTTTTAATAACCATCAGAAAACTGATCTGGTGTGAAAAACACCTGAATTACATCACATCATTAAAGGTTGGATAACAGTTGGATAAAGCGTTTCATGTATTTTGTAGATTAATGACTCAACCCCAGAAGAACATGAATCTGTTATTTTCATTTTTAAATTTGAGCAAAAGTTAGCTTAAAAAAAAAAGTCATGAAAAATGTTTTTTTGAATTCGCTCTTTGTGCATCAAACGTTGTTAAATGTTGTGAAAATGTACAACTTCTGTTCTTATAAAACTATAATTATGAACAGGATTGAATAAATGTCGCCGTACTCTACAGCGCACAGCAGAAGGGTCGCTTGGTATCTGAAAATGGAGATGATGTCAGCATGAGGAGAGTGAATCAGTAATGTGATGAGCGTTTGGATGTGAAACACAAGACGGAGAAATCGGGCTTGTGATGGACTTCTCCTCCTCGTCACTCGTTCCTCGGCTGACATGTGAGATTCTTCTGAGGCCTGAGGGTCAACACCGGCCCAGCGTGGTCAAGATTGATCGTATTTCAAAAAAGAAAAAACCAGGAGAACGCAGATCCTCTTTTGAACAGACTTTATTTAAAGCAGAGGAGTGAAGAAAAACTGTGCATACATATTTAAAATAACACCAGAAATACAGAGAATTACAGGTCAAAATATAAACAGAGTATCTCGACAAGCATGCACACACACATTCAGACAGGCATGCCAAAAGGGGGCTCCCTTATGGAACAGGACATCCTGAAACTGCCAAGAAAAACACTCAGTCAGCCAGCGAGCCATTCCTGTGTTAGCCAATGATTTTTGCTTTAATGACGAGGAAAAAAGAGCTCTCAAAAAAAAATCTCTAAATAAACCTGAGGCTTTGTGGAGAAAAAATATACACTGGTCAAGCAACGATTTCCAGCTTTGCATAATCACCAATTTGTGGCCCCATAGTAAAAAAAAAAAAAAAAAAAAAAAAAAAAAAAATCCCCAATAAAAAGCAGCTTCCTCGACGAAAAAAAAAAGTGGATATTGAGAAACAAAAGAAAGTACTCGGATTAGAGAAGAGGGAAGTGTAAAAGGGAAGGGGAGAGCCGAGCGAGCACTGTGTGTACCATACCTAGGACTGGGTGTCACAATGTGATGTGTTGCAATAAGGTGTGTACTGTCTGGATTCTCTGGAAATTCAAGAGGACAGAGCCAACTCACACACACACACACACACACACACACATATAAAGAGGTACACCATTGACATCACTACATCTGCATTTGCAAACATGAGAAGACACAGTTCCCCCCACATAAAACCACACAAAAACCCTCACGGACGTCAGCATGGAGGAAATAAACAATAGAGCCATGTCTCTGATGCTACAGGAGCGGTTGGGATAAAGGGAAGTGACATCGCAGCAGCAGCAGCAGCACACACACACACACACGCACACACACACACGCAGACACGCACGCACACCTTTAAAAATGGGAACTGATGCTAACTGAAACAATGACAGTAACAGAAAGGAGGACAAAACAGGATGCTGGTCAGATGAGAGAGCCCGAAATGTCAGACAGCCTACAGACTGTTGTCGCCTTGAAATCTTAACAGCCAACACCAGTCTGATAAGCTATCTGACAGGCCGAGAGAGTGACGGACGCATGTACAGACAACAATGAAAAGAGAAGGGGAAAAAAAAATCCTAATCCCACTTACCATGACAGGAGAGAAAAAAGGGAGATGTAAAATGTTCTGACTAGCGCTGGTGCAGAGCGCAGGGTTCAGCCCGCTCAACAGTACCCCTCTGTTTTGAATCTACTCGAGTGATTCGTCTCCTGGCTCCGTGACTGGGGCAGTGCAACGAGTTCATACGAAGGTTCAGCTGAGGTAACGGCACAGACGCTTTTCACTGTGCTGCGCTTGAGGTTTTTTCTCTCTCTCTCTCTCTCAGTCCCTCCCTCACTCCCTCCCTCCTGCTTGCGCCTGCTCTAGCGCCCACTGTGCTCAGTCCAGCGTAGCACAGCGGCGGTACAGAGAGGGAGAAAATAGCACGTTTCTCTGGCGATTTAAGGGGGGGGGGGGGGGGGAGATTTAAGAAAGAAAGCTGACGTTATCCACAAAAAAAAGAAAAAAAGAATGACTATATTAAATGAAGAGCTTTGCTTTAAGAGAGGCTCCGGTGATGTCAAACATTTGCTTGCTGCCCTCGTCTCGTGTTAAAAAGATTAAAAAAAAAAAAAAAAAGACAAGTAAAGACAAAGACAAACACGACGCAGACTCTGTTGAAGTTGAAACAGCTACTATCTGCTCTCCCACTTCCACACTGACTCCTACTATAGTCTATTACCGGAGCACAATCTGCTTTAATCCGTAAAAGATAAAAGGGAGGGGGGGGGGGGGACAAATGTGGCAGCCACGCAGCCGACTATCTCGCCGCTCTCTCTCTCTCTCTCTCTCTCTCTCTCTCACACACACAAACACAGGCACGCACACACGCAGAGTCGTAGATCTGATTCAATATACGGCTGCATCTGGTAAAGTAGCCCCCGGGCTGACTCATGTGCTGTCTTCCTGGAAGCAGAACAATAAGGGCAGACAAAGGGACCAGCAGGGTGATCCGTGGCCCGTTTATCATTTAAAAATCCCCAAAAAGTAGTAAGACGCTGGATTCACAAAGAGGAAGCGGTCCATGAACAGCACGGGACAATCGTTAGCATCACGACTACTACTGTCTTAAGAGCTCTACACGGACTCAGCCTTAGCCAACAACTCTACTGTACAGCTCAGAATACAGAACTTATCCTTAAACCAGCAAGGGTACATCATAAATACTTTATTTAACAAAGACACAACACTAGCTTATTTAAATCTACAGTCTCTACAGTCATATAAGACTTTGAAGTTGGTCTAAGGATCAAACAGTGCAGCGTAAGGCCTCACTGAGGAGAGTAAAAACAGCCAGCATCTTCTTCTCAAGTGCTCACAAGTTTCTAAAAAGCAACGGCGAGAACATAACACGCACCCCGACAAGCACCTACCTTAAAGAGAACAACCGCAAAAAATCACTACCGCAACACAAAGCCCTCAAAAAGAGCAAGAATAATGGAAGTCCAAGTTCAAGGTAAACATGTTGCTACAGTAACGAGAAGAGACGGAGGCAGATATGAAGCTTCGTGTTGAGGCATCAGCGGGAGTGAAGTGATGGGAGCCTCTGAAGTTCGCTGCGATTGCGTGCCGGCCCTCACTCCATCTTCCCCACAGAGAATTTCTCCTGCTGCTTGCGCTTGGCGTAGCTCTGCGCCATGGAGTTGACAATGGAGCAGACAAAGAAGCATACCATGATGACCACAACCTTCTCGAAGAGCCACGGCAGCCAGCTCTCCTCCTGCCAGAGAGAACCACAGAGAACACAGAGAGAGGAGCTCGGTCAGTGCGCTCAGGGCCACCCCCTCCTCTTTCACCCCCACACCCTGCTCTCTCCCCTCTCTGCTCCTGATGCTGTAGGCTAGGTGGGGATCCAGCTCCAAGTGCAGGACAGATAGAGATCAGGGGTAATAAAACACGCGGCAGCCCCCACCATCCTCCCCTCCGAACGCCCCCGTTGACCCCAGCCTGCAGCCTGCCTCCACCAAGTTAAATTGCCTTGCTTCTCTCCTGTAACTGCAGGAGGCTCAAGTTACAAGAAAAAAGGAACATTGTTCTCGAAAATGCCTTAATCTGTCCTTGTGCAACTCCTTTTTACGTTCTCCTGCCTAGTAAGCGCATAAAAAAAAAAGCAAAACCGTTTTCAATGAATCAGACGGAGAAAGAGGGAGTGAGGAGCTTTGAAAGAGAACTACAACTGGCTCTTTTTTGTTCTAGACTGGGGGGTTTTGATGGATTGTCACTGACGGAGGCTGAGGTGAAGGGGAGGGGGGGGGGGGGGGGGGGGGGGGGGGAACAGAGCAGAGGCCCCCACCCTGGTCTACAGTCAGTGCTGGGTTCAGGCGGGGCACTGAGTGCAAGTGTGTGTGTGACACATAGGGGAGTGACCACACTCACACACACACTCCCAATTGGTGAGATGGAGCATGAGTCAGCACGCCCCGTGCTACAGTAGTACAGTTCAATACAGCCAGACCCCACACTGGCCCCTCTCCTCCCCCCACCCCCCCCCCCTCTCTCCTCCCCCTCCAGCCCGCCCAGTGCAGCCCCGAGCTACTCTGTCATTCTGGCCCTAAACAAGCCCCTGTAATCTACTGTAACACCACAGGTTAGAGTAAAAATCTCTTATAAACATGAAATTAAGTTTCACATTTTAAATGAAACAGGGAGAAAGGGGGAAATAGCATGAATGTGTTCTTTAGAGGAAAATAGGTCAGAGGGAGAAATAAAAGAAGGCTTAGATAAAGAGAAGAAAGGGACTTCAAGAAAAAAAGAGGAGGGAGAAGGAGTGAAAGAGGCAAAAGTAAGGGGGCCACATTCTTTCCTTGGCGCGCACATGTGAATGAATAGAGGCTCTGAGGCCCCCCGTACTTACAGTCGGGATCCCCTCTCCGCCGTGATGGTGCAGTTTGGCCTTCTGGGCCTCCAAGTACTCCCTGAAGGGCTTCTGCAGTGCCGCACCCAGAAGAGGAACAGATCTGCCTCCACCAACAGAGAAAGAGAGAGAGAGAGAGAGAGAGAGAGAGGAGGGAGATAGAAGGGGGAGAGGAAAAGGAGGGAAAGAGGGAGGGAAGGACAAGGAGAGATAGAAAGAAAGAGAGAGAGGAAGGGAAGGAGGGAGGAAGGGGGGGGGGCACAAATCACGTCACATCATTGTTACTCACCAGCCCAAGGGCAGCAACAAAGGAAGGCATGCTGTCCTGTGTCCTGTCCACTGTCGTCGGCCTCCCCTGCTTCCTCTCTCCCCTCCGAGGAGGGAGAGAGAGAAAGACAGAGAGAGCAACGAGTGCAATCCCTTCACTGCTCATCCCCACAAACACACACACACACACACACATAAACACACTCGCATGTAGAGAGAAGGAAAAAAACAAGTACAGGCTGTGCTGTAGAAAAACAAAGCTGCTTCAAAAAAACAAAAACAGTAAAAAAAAAAAAGAAAGAAAAAGAAATAAAAAAAGAAAAGATGAAGTTAACTGATCTTCATACAGCAGCCGCTACAGCAGCAGTAGTCACCCACATTCTCCCGCTCTCCTCTCCTCTCCTCTCGTACACACACGGCGCTTCCTCTCCCTCCCTCGCACACACACGCACACACATCGGTGAACTCGTTCAACTCCCCTGCAGTGCCTCCTCTGCCGCTGCAGCGAGGAGAAATGAATGACTTCTCAGAACTCTCACATTTATCACAGGCTGTTCCTGTAAGAACTGGTTTCAGCCAATTAATGAGGAAGTGAGTCGTACCCGATGCTGTGTTATCACTGGTCGAGGCTTGGAGGGGGGATGGCCCACAGTGGGAGGGATGTCTTATAAGACAGCCCATATTAGGAAAACCCTTTACGAGATTTAGCCACCACCCCCCCCCCCCCCTCTCCTTACATACACACGCAAAGAAAAAAGAAAAAAAAAAGACGCGAGAGACTGCAGAGAATGCCTTAGAATAGCGAATCAGTGGCCCATCCCTCGGCTGGAGTTAGTGATTAATCACTAAACAAATACATACTAAAGACCCCTCACTTGTGCTCCTATACACAGTCAATTACATCCCCTCAACCATTGTTTCTAAAGCCTCCACCTTTGTTCACGTCTCAGAGGCAGCACACACACACACACACACACACACACACAAACACACAGCACAGGTTTAAGGGCAGGTTTGCGTGGGCACTCGTGTCACATACGGTTGAGTTTATGGCTGATAACTTTCTCCGAGGGAGGCAAAGTCATTTCCTTCCCTTCCCCACCTCCACACACACACACACACACACACACACACACACACGTGAACAAACACACACACACCTTGATAATGGTGAGAAAAAAAAAACCCAAGGTTGTGTTAAATGATTGAGTTTACAACGAGGAAGCCGTTTGGTAATGATTAAACAGGTAATGGATATCCTACATGTGAATGGGCATCAAGGAGACGGGAAGTCTAGCAGATGGATCATGCGTTAAATTACACAAAAGGAAATGGTCAGGAGTATCAAAAATCAAGAGAGGACTATATTTTTTATGTTTGCCTGTGTTTGTTTTTGGAGGGAAACAAAGCCTCCCAAATCCCCATCTCCCCCCCAACTTTAAAAAAAACTTCTATATCTACAAAGACATGAAAGTCTTCAGAAAAAACATCAAACCTGAATTGAGGTTGAGTTTGAAGAAGGGAAAGACAGACGAGAGACGGGGGGAAATAAGAGTTGTAAGCAAACAGGCGAGAACAAAGAGCGAGGGAAAGAGTTTTGAGAAATGGCGGGCGAATCATCTCCTACACGATGAGCAACACTGAGTCATGAGCCCGGGCAAATCCAGCAACAAAGACGCTGAAAGCTAGCAGTCGAAAACAGGTTTTAATGCCTCACAGTCACCAGCGTCTCTCTCTTTTTGACAATAAAAATCTCATCTTTTTCTGCCTTTTTTTTTGATTGGGAGGGAGAGATCTATTTCCACCTTCTGCAGGAGATGTTGGATTTCTACTGTAGGTGTGTTGATAATTTACAACCCGTGAGTATCTGAGCTGCACTTCTGTCTCTTCTGGTTAAAAAACTTTTTCTAAGTCTGAGAAGGATGAGAGTCCAGAGAACATGTTCAGAGCTTGAGCATGCATCAAATAAAAATGTCATTAATAACATTACGTTTTAAATGTTCAGTAAAAGTGAAGAAAATCTAAAAAGAGGATTTTTTTTACTTCTTCAACTTGAAAAAGACGAAGGACAAAAAGAAACAGGAGCGGATATTTCAAACAGCTAAAAGATCTAATTTAGTAAATTAAAAAAAAGAAGCCTGAGTGTTTGACTCTAATTTGCTTCTTTAAAAACATTCAGCACTGCTTTGTTTAAATCTTGAGCTTTGTGTAAGAATCACAGAAAACCTCCTGACTCGAGCCTCTTTCTGGTCAGTCAGGCTCTGACACTGTGTGGCCTCGAGCATCAGGGACATAAATCAGACTTTTTGAAGCCTCTCCAGAAAGCACAGGCAGACTTTTAACTCTTTGAAAAGTTGTTCTAAAATGTCTTTATTAATTATAAAAGCATAATGATCAGCACAGAAGGATCTAACCTCAATGTTTTAAAGAAAGATTAAGGAATGCTTAAGTGGAAAGTGTGTTTGTAAATCTATAACATGTTAAAATAAATCTCTCTGGGATGCAAAACTAATTTGAGTCAATCAGATGAATTAGCAGAAACTAAAAAAAGTGCAGAAGTTAAAATAAAACTTGTTCTTTTTGTCTCCTTCATCATTTGATGTGACAGTGAAAAGACAGAAACTCACTGTGAACACCACTTCTAAAAATGTTAAAAGTTATTCTAGTATTAAAATCATCATTTTTAAACATCTGAATCCAAAAAACATGAAAAGAAATAACTTTAGTGAGAGGTATGAAGATAAATAAATTGCACTTCTTCTGCTCTGAGCCATAAAAACGTGACTTATCTCCGCTCTGCCTTCATGTGAGAAAACAAAGAGACATTAAAAAATGTCATAAAAATAAAGTCTTAAACTGAAGGTGTTTTTTTTATCACCGTTAAAACCTTTCAAACTTTGTCACAGCTGCTCTCTAATTCAATCACAAGAAGAAGTGCACAAAGCTGGAGGAGCTGAACTTTATGAGAGGGTTATAAAAATAAAAATGAATAATTTCTAGTTCATCTATGTTCTCACGATCAACCCCATCATTTCATTTGATATTTTATGTTTGATATACCTGCTCACGCTCCGACTCACGAGCAGTGTGTGGGATTAAAACATGCAGACTGCAAATCATCGCAGCTTTAATTCATCACAGACTTCATCACCACTAAATCACTTTGTTAGTTATCTTTTTAAAAACATGATGAATTCTGCAGAAAGGTTAAAATCTCTAAGATGATTATTATTTTTTAGTGTGTACATGTATTTGATTCATTGACCAAAAAACACAATGAAATAAAAAACACAAATAAAGAAAAGGAAGCTCTTAAATAGACTTTGTTGTTGTGTCTGAATAAGATGGAAGGACAGAAACTGAGGGTTCAAATATAGAAATGAAAAGCTGCAGTATGAGAAACTTAAATCTGTAAATTTAACTATATATATGATGTGTGTGGGGTGTGATAATCAGAGCTGAGCAACTTAAAAATATGTTTTTAAACTCTCCTGATTCCTTTAAATGTAAGAAAAGACAAACACAGAGATGTCCCACTCATACACACTTCAAGCCTCCGCCAGCTGAAATATTCATGATGACTGTGTCTTCAAATGGAGAATACGACGTTATCAAAGACTGGATAAAAAGTGAAATCAATATTTATGAACGGGAGAAGCTTTCGTCCAAAGACACAGGGAGAAACCACAGCAGCTCTAACATCTCATGTGATGCCATCCATGTGGTGACCCTCTCATTATTTTACAAATCTTTCTCAGAGAGGTCGTGAAGTAAATAATAAATATGCAGCAATAACGATGTGACCAAGATGATTAAGTGTGTGACATGTTGTATCAGTGTGCTGCAGAGCAGACAACCAACCATTAATGAAAGTTTATTTAGGATTAAAGAATCAAACCTACAAGGTGCTATTATCTCTCTCTCTCTCTCTCCTTCACACACACACACACACACACACACACACACACACACACACACACACACACACACACACACGCACACTCATAAATAAATCTAAATATCTAAGGTGAGCTGTTTTTAAAGATCAGTGCTGTCTGTTTAAGAAACCAGTAAAAACAAAAAATCCTGTAAACTACAAAAAAGGAAATTCCTACAACCACAAATACTACAAATATGGTGTAGAAAAGTCACTTTTCACAGAATAAAAAATAAAGAAAGCACATTATTCCGTAGTATCTGTTCTTTATAAAGTCTGTCTTTTAATGTGCTGCATGAATAAAGCTTTGTATCATCACTGCTTTCTTGCTGTTTTCATTATTTGCAAAATCAACGCCTGTTGGCTGCAGCATCCTTCATTGCATGTTTAATAACTGTTCTCCTGTTATCATATGTACAGCACAGAGCAGAGTAAGGCATCAAGTCCTGCACAGAAAAATGTGTAAATGTATCAGAAATCAATAAACTGCCATCGAGGGTAGATGACGACATGAGGAGATATGGAGGGAAAGCCCTGATCTGTGCGCTTCCTGTTGCCTAATTATTACTGTAAAGGGTTAATCTGTGAGCGCCATCTCAGCCTCTCATTTTTTAATGATCTATCATTTCCTGCTGCTGTTCATCGGCTGTGGAGTGAGTTTAGATGTACCGTGTGTTCGTTCCCTGAAAACCACGAGACAGAGGCCACCTTTGACCTGTGTGCCCCCTTTCTTTTGAGGGCTGCTGCCTGCAAACAACGCTCCACAGTCACAATTTTATGTTCTTTACGCTAATGAAATCCACAAATCAGATCACACACACGCAGGCACGCACATACACTCACACGCAGGCAGGCAGGCACACACTCATGCCCTGACGCCACAGGCAGCAGAGTGATAGAGAACAAGGGCTCACATGACAGTCAAACCCCAGCCAGGTCCGACTGGTTACAACATCATCACAACAACTGCTTAGGCAATCGCCAGTGTTACCCAACGCTCCACAGGGCCACAGTTCACACCTAACACAACAGCAACGCAAGGCGCACACTGCGGTTATGCAGCACTCTGACCTGAGGTAATAAGACCAGCACTGAACACTCCACTATACGTCTTTTTATCAGCTTCATGAATGAATGTGATAGGATTCAACTTTATTTAGTAGTGGAATAATGAGATAATGGAATTATGGGAGGAGAAGTGTGTCCCAATTTTAGGAAGGAAAATTTCGACTCACGTGCGAATGTTGTATGGTAATATCTGTGAGTGAGTGAGTGTGTGTGTGTGTGTGTGTGTATGTGTGTGTGTGTGTGCGTGTGTGTGTGTGTGTGTGTCTGTCCCTCCTCCAGTTCAACAAGGCTTTTTCCCAATGACTTCATCACTAAAGCATGGAGCCCACTCCTGGACGGAGATCCCCTTTTGCCCAGCGTGTTTATCACATCCCTGCTCCACAGCCATCCATGTGTCAGCCTGCACACACACAGAAACACACACACACACACACACACACACGCACACACGCACACACGCGCACACACACACACACACACACACACACACACACACACACACACACACACACACACACACACACACACACACACACACGCACACACACACACACACGCACACACGCACACGTATATACATACACAAGTTCGGACACATGCTATCCTCTAGGGAGCCTGCAGTGCTGCCAGGAAATCAGGGGGCACCAATTATAGCAGTCTATTATTCCTCTCACTTCCCAGACAGCCACATAAAACAGCCCTCCAACCTCATACGACCCCCCCTCTCCCTCCCCCCAAGGTTCAGGTCGACATGCCCACATGGACCCTCTTGGTCTGGGTGTGGAGGTGTGTGTGGAGTTGCTGGGTCACTGGGTAACCAGGCCTGGACCTGTCGAGCGGTGAGAAAGGGTTGTTCAATGAGTCAGATGTGACCAGAGACGCATCCAGACGAGTCATACTGCCGTTTGGAGAGCGGCAGCGACACAGAGGCTGGATATAGATGGAGGAGAAGAAGAGCTGAGGGCATTCAACAGATCCAAACAGTGGTCTAATCTTCTTCTGATGTCACACTCAGTACTGCAACAACGTCGTACTACTTTGGTTAAAGCTTGAACAAAGTAAAAACACAGGGTATCTGACAGATTATCATTTCACCGCTTTGCAACCCTGCCATAAAAAAGACAACATAATCAGAATCTGGACAGACACTAGGCCATATTTGAAGTTTTATCACAATATATAGCTCATGGTTTAACAGCTCACTATGATGTTCAATCACTTCCTGGACAACATGATTACAATCTTGAGATTTTACATGATAACAGACAATAGATCCAACGTATTTTACTTCACTAATGCTTCCTGATGAATGATGCAAACCTTTCCCATCATGCAGTGTAACTCCACCAAACAGTGCCGTGAGCTAGGAGGTGGTGAAATGCTGAGCTGATGTCTCAGAAAAGGGAACATGACTCATAATATTTCAGATTCCCATCATTCTTATCATTTTTTGGATTATTCATCAGTGAGCTATTCTACAGGACAACATCTCGCCCCCTCACCCCCTGACACGATGATGAACACTTCAAAAATGTTGAATAAATATAAAGAGCAGAAACAAAGTACCAAAGTCAGACGCAGCACAGGGTGGAAAATAAATTGCACTTCTTAGAATTAATGAGAACTTGAGATTGTTCGAAGCTCAATCGTCCCATAAAGTGAGTAAATGTCACAAATCCAACAGCAGGTTAGCCAGTGAGAACAAAGGTGTGTGTGTGTGTGTGTGTGTGTGTGTGTGTGTGTGTGTGTGTGTGTGTGTGTGTGTGTGTGTGTGTGTGTGTGTGTGTGTGTGTGTGTGTGTGTGTGTGTGTGTGTGTGTGAGAGAGAGGGACTTTTTCAATGTATGTGGGGTTTTATGGAAACTGTGTGGTTAATCTATACTGAGACATACTGTGCAGGCAACCACAAATATAACATACCTGTGAAAAGCCACAACACGCTGCACTACTTTCTCTGCAATGCTATACATTTAACCGTGGCTGCTGTATAGAAGGAGGGAGGAAGAATCCATCTTTTATTGAAACACAAATACCAAGCATGGATCATGGAAGGTATTATTGTGCATGTACAAATACAAATAAAAATCTACCTTTTTTGAACAGTAGTTTACTTTCAGATCCTCCAGATGCTCGTATATAAATATAATGGGCTTTAAATCCAGTGAGTTTGACTTTAGAGTAAGTCAAAGTTCATGTCTGATGAGGGTCAGATTTACAGCAGGAGAGTCGTGTCGCTCTGTCTGCTTGACAATACGATTGTGATAGATTTTAAAATTGTCCTGTAAGATCAAACAGATGTAGATGGAAATTTGTGAGAACTGGCTATGAAATGTGTTGCAGTTTTTTGGCATATTGCAAAATCAAAAATCAAAAATTCTGTTGTGACATCAGAATCAAGATTTTATGATAATCAAAGGGCTCTAACTTGATCCCCTCCCCTCCCTGCAGCTCCCCTCCCATGAGTGACAGATAAAAATAAGAAAATTAGACACAAAGGCAGAAATGGTCAATAACATCAGACAAATAATTAAAGTTAAACAATAAAGACCAACATTAGCCGATTCAAATTAATTAGATAGCATACAAACCCACGCAGCGCAGTTATTCATGTGCTCTTTCAGTACTCTTATTTTTCATATTCTATGACAGTAGAGGCTCAAGTGTCCCCCTTTCCCGTCAGAAACAAAGATACAATCTAAGATAGAGTAAAAGAGGAACTCAATGCTGTGAGATCTAAAATAGTAGATGTTTGTGTGAACGCTCAGCTCTCTCAATTAAAGGCTGTGGATCTCTAAAACTGAAATCACATGGATTCAGGTTATAATTTGGTTTTTCAAGCGACATTGTACTCTTGTGTTTTGTGCCTGGAGAGTGTGTGTTGGGACGCACAGTCATGTATCTTTACATCTTTCTGTAAAGTTGGGGTACTGAAAGCTGCATAATCTGCTTCTGTTAAACATGTAAGACTTAAAAATGAGCTCCATCTACCAACTGCAGAACATCAGTCTCATGCTTTAGGAAATATTCCAAATAAAGTCTTATAATCTTATCAGTTTCACATGTAGCATTTCATTGGAGCTGCAGAGGCTGCTGTTATGAGCATGCAAGTGAAGACAAGCCAAAGTTTCTGTCTGTGTGAAATATCTGGAACAACGGGGGAAGAGCTAGAAAATGGAGCGAGTGAGATAAAATAGATGAATGTATTATTTTCCAATTAAACAGTTGTTTTGTGTGGATGTGATTTAAGATCTCAGGGCAGCACAGTCCAAAGATTTGCACAGTAATAAAAACGTGTTCAAAGTGGTGAATCTTTGAGGTTTGACAAAATAAAGCAATACGCAAATGATTTATGTGTCTGGGATGAAACAAATAAAGCCTCCTCATAATTAAGATTCATGGTGTGCCCTCGTTTCAACGTCTTTCACGGATTATCCACAACTGGACAAAACTGTGTGTTTTTATAGAAAGCAATGCATTTTCACAAAGGACCCTCCTTGCTATTTCTGCTCCCTCTACATAACAAGTTGTGTGATTTGGGATGATGACGGTGGGACTATATGTGGGTTTTCACTGAGGTGTGGCGGAGGCAGGGCGGGGAGGGTGAGGGGTCCGGACGGCCGCCTGTCTGGCCTCTGAGTCAGGGCCTGTCTGGGATGACTCCTCTCAGAGAACACAGAAGGACACACATTCTCATGACAACTGGTGAAATTACAGCACACATTACAGTGTTCATGGGATTTACTAAACAATATCCTTCAGTGGATGATGCTGATTCAGAGTTTGAAGTTGGCTTGTGTTCCCCTGATGAATGAGCCGCTCTAAAAATGACTCAATGGCGTACTGTTTCCTAAAACAACACACGAGTCGGTTGCCGTCCTGGTGAATAAGAAACTTCATAGCCTCGGCTTGTGCATGTTGTAGAATTTGATGAGCGAGCAGGAGTGTAGTGTGGGACTCAGCACCAAAACAAGTGAATCAGAGATGAAAAAAGCTTTGACATACTGGGACATACTATGCCCTGGAGGCACATAATATGACACCAGACCTGGATCACACATCTGACCTCTCCCTCTCTTTGTGTGTCGCTCTCTCTCTCTCACACTTACTCATCAAAGCTTCAGTTACATTCACATCTTTGTGTACCCCTTCTAAATCCCTCAGTGTGCCATTAAGCTTAGAAAAGGCCTATAGTACACGATGTTAACATTAAGTCTTCTTGAGCGATTGAATATTATTCTAAATGGCTGCGGTGAGACCTTTTGGCTCAGAGTCAAACCCCATCTTATAGCCTCTGTATTTCTGTCACAGCTTGAGGGCCAAGGCAATCAGAATGCAAGTGGAGGAAGATGAGAAAATGGACGCCCTGTGGAGCCTCGCATTAAACTTAACGATGCTGTATAAAAAGCGAGGTGGCCAAGACCTGCTGCTCCATCCCTCACTCCCACTGTCTTACCCTGTTTCAGTCAGATGCCGTCACCTTGAGTGAGGCTTCAGACTGTGTTTGTGTTTAGAGGAGAGAAGGGCAGGCAGTGGAAGGACTGATCAATGCCATCTTTGTCAGGGTGCTTCTCAGGTGACCAGAGCACCCGGTGACTAACAGGATCGAACACTCCCTTATTGCAGATTGGGTTAACGGGAAGACTTTACTCATACAGGACTATTTATAGCATGACTAATGTCACATAGGAGTAAACTCATAAAGAAATACAGTGACATTTTTTCTTTCATCAGTTTAGCAATTTTGTACAAACTCACAAACAGAAAACAGAATTTTAGAGGTATTTATTCTGACATAGAAGGAAAAAAGTTATGGAGTGCCTCAGGGGAGAGGTTTAGGGCCACTTACTTCTTTTAAGGTTTTATTTACTTTTGCCATAATTTCTATGAAGGCAAATTGGTTCTTAATATGTTAGTGTTGCTAAGAAAATCTTATTTCTTTTTAATTGTGCAGCAAATTCGGACAAAAAAATGTCTCAGTGTGCGAAGGCCTCAAGAAAAATTAGCAATTATTTAGTTTGGTTTCTTGTACAAAGCAGGCTGCATTAAAAATGTGTTTGCTTTAAGATTATCATCATGACTAAATTAAATCATGTCATGTTTGGTAAGATGTGTGTTTTGAGCAGTTTCGGTCAGTACAAGGTGATTTTCTGTTGCCTTCATTATAAAGAGAAAACATCCTCTTCTTGCAGTGGTTGAATGCATTTATCACAGTTTAGTTTTTAATGTCAGGAAGTAATGTTTAATGGAAGGTTTTGATTTTATTTAATAAGAAAAGGGAAAGTTTAAGACATCAGGGGACTTCAGTAATTATTCTGTGAATTGATGAAGTAACATTGATGTATGGATGTATGCATTGGTCAGATTTTGAGCTGGTGTAAGTTTAATGGGTTGCTTATTGGATGTGTTCTGTATCGAGTCTTGATGTGAAGATGAAGGTTGTATGGCTGTGTCCTGAATAAATTTATGTTACTGACACAGAACATTCCCGCCATGCTGGTTAACTTTTGACACTAACAAGACAATGCCCCCCTTACCTTCAGTTCAGTGTGAAACCACACAAACCTAGTTTCTATCTGAGTAAGAGGGGGTGTGCTCAGAATCAGTTCAATTCAGCAGAAACAATTTTTCTACTGCGATAACTCAGAACAGTCGGGTTTAAATGGTTCTCAGAAATTTACTTCTGCAGGAACAGTTTTCCTGTAGTTGATAGTAAAAGGTCAGAGGAATTCGGGCAGATTCATACAAAATAGGAACATAGCAGGAAAAATTAACCATTAGTTAATGGGTAGACAGTGAGTAAAGCCCCGTTTCCACCAAGCAAATTGTGTAACATGATGATCAGTTGTAAAAAATAGTTGAGAATAATAATCTTTTTAATTACTCATCTATTGTTACAGCTTTAGGAGTGATACTTGGGAATTCAACTGAGACACTGACATGTGTCTTTATTCTGTTTGTGATTGTGATGCTGTGTAAGTGATTGAAAATGTTGATTGTGATCTGGAAAGTCCCAGTATAAACCAATACACAGCTCATACAGACATCGGCTGCCCTGCCCTGCCCCGACCTGTGACTCTACCCTGGCCTCACTCCGAGTGGGGCTGCCTGCGGTGATAGCCTTGTGTGGCAGGGACAGCCATCTGCAGGCCCATTGTGCTGGTAATGGACTCCCACCTCAGAGATGGCCTCTCATGGAAATGTGTTCATTCTCATGGAGACGTGGAGAGTTCCCCCCATGGCCCCGGCATACTGGTTCCTACCGGAAAACCTTTTCAGGTCCAGAGTCTTCCTCTCTGCACCTCAATGGCTTGCTTCCCTGAGGGCCTGACAGTGATAGTCCCTCCTCTGATACGGGAGTCTGACGGATTTGTGAAGCTCAATACAAGACACGGTGAGTGGCAAACTCAATCAAGATGATGGATTATTGTCAGCACTCATTTAAAGCAGTCCTGCAAAACCTGGGCCAACTTGTTCAAATAATTTAACCTGGATCAGAATAATCTGGATTTGGAAAACCATTTTTGGCTATTACCTCATTAACTTATTTGAGCATAATTTTCAACGCAACATTTCTGATGGGGATCAAAATTGATCTTGTATTACAATGTAAGCTACATGTTTTGAAAGACCAGCATGTTGTCACACAAGTGTTTTCATTTGAAGGGACACACACACACACACACACACACACACACACACACAAAATATCCCCTTCCATTTTGAAAAGTCAGCTCTTATCTGTCTCTCAATAAATACAAAAACAAAATACGGAAAAACAGGTCCAGGAGGTGGAGTACAAGAAGGCCCAGCCCAGACCTTCAGACCTCTAAAACTCAACTTTGGATAAACTCTGACAGTGTCCTTCTACATTCATAAACTGATAATTAATTGAATAATTTTGCTCAATATGAAGCCTTTTCTGGAGTTTTTTTATAGGGACAAAATTCTTCCTTTTATTTGACTTCACTGTGATGAAATGCTTTAAAGTAGTCAGAATCTTCTTTAAACAGTTTAAATGTTTTACTTAATTTGGACCTGAAATCTACCAGATGAGCCTGTGTCCACTCTGGATGTTTTTTGCACTGGCAGTGTTTTCAAGTTGAAAACTAATGTAGTTCAGCATTTTCAGCGCTCAGCATCCTGATCACAAAAATGCTTTCAGCCTCAGCTGTTTTCAGTCACTGCGCTCTCAGTTTAAAACAGTTCAACTATTCAAACAGTGCTGTGCTCATCGATGTCACTTCCCTCTCACTAATTTTGACCAATCAAAATCAAGAAGGGACGGGGCATCTAATATCAGAGCTGTAAACACCAATGGCGGAGGACTCGCATTTAGAGCAGGTCTAGAGCTGCTGCTGATGTCAGGAGGACACAGGTTCTTTACATTGTTTTAATGTTTTCTTGATGATTTTGAACAAAAGAAAATAATTAAGCACACAAAGCTATTCAAAAGCGACCCCAACAGTCACGACTGAGGGAAGCAGAAGTTTATAGGTAACGTAGCAATGATGAGCGCAGGTAAGAAGCGCTCTGAAATTGAGGTTGTTGGCGCTGCCCAAGAGGACACAGGCCCATATTCCACCCTTCTGCTGGGATTAGTGGGCATCCCAAATCTATTCAAAATACTGGAGGTTTAATCCAGATCAAAACCAAAAATGGATTACACGCCCTAATCCCATGTCAGATCATTTTCTTCTCTTGAACAACACGTTTTAAGATCTTATCAAACCTGATAGCCAAATCTACTCAGAATACAATTGGGTTTAGGAGATGAGATGCTATCAGATGAAGCTGTAATGTGTCCGTATCTTTTTTTTTTTTTTAACTCTTTCTTTAACTTTTTAACACAAACACAATCATCACCATAACACACCTTGCACACTATCCTGTCCCAGACCTCAACAGATAGTTCACCGCAGTCGCCACTGACAAGGTGTAAACACACTGGACTACTGCAGACGGTGAATCACCAAAAGCCACCCAATGGGCCTCAGCACCACAGCTGTTCTCATAATTAGCGGAAGAAATCTATTTTTTCCTGTTCATATGTCATCACATATGGCTGCTGAGACAGTGGCACGAATCAGAGTTTGGAATCTAGTCTAAATTAAGCGACTCACAGCGGATCAAACGAGCAGACTGGGCGACCCAGACGGCATGTCAAACACAGGAAAGCTCCCTGCTCCATTACTGCAGGCCACAGTGGATTTTAAAGCTTTCCCTTCTGTAGATCACCTCTTCACTGGCTGAGATAAGGCAGAGGCGGACAGGGAGGACCGGGAACAGAAAAAGATAAATCTGTTGTTCTGGAGAAATAATTGAGTAAGGGAGATGGGGCTTGTTCTTTCTCTGAAGCTCTTGAAGGGTAGTTGACCTGACTTAAAATTTAAGACTATAAAATGAACATTAATCAGCGTTGGCCGGAGTACTTGCCTTCTTGACTGACGTACAAAAATATAAATAATTGTGTAATGTACTCAGAGTGTAAGAGTACAAGGATCTAAAGGACATTTCAAGGACAAATTGTTTTTAAGACTTTTGAATTTGAATCACAGCCAATTCAAATGAAATAAAAAAATAACAAAGAGTTGGATCGGGAATATCTTACTGCTCTGAAGCGGATCCTAACACTTCAGTAATATGTGATGATTCACCCTTAACAATGTTTGTACAAGTTCTCCTTTAGTCATGGACATCTAGTTCAGCAGACTCATATCCATGGTATTGAGTTATTCTTCTTTGTCTGTTTCTTATTGATACACTGTCCTTGTAACCATACTGACAATATTACCGTTACGCAGACGACACACAGTGATATGTCACTTTGCATTCCACCAATCACAACGATCTAGATCAACCTGCCTGTTGGATATCTGCTGGTGGACATCTCATAACTTTCTCAAACTGAATGATGATCAAACTAATTATTTCTTCAAACAAGAAATCCGAAATCCGGTTTGCTAAATCTGTGAGTTTTTAAAATCTCTACTTTAAACATTCTTTTACTAAAGACATTTATTCTTTTGTAAATGTTTGTTCTTTTTTTATAACGTTTTTATTTTAATGTGCAGTAATGTTTTATAACCTGTTTATGAGGCACATTTTAACTTTGTTAAGACATGCTTTTTAAATAAAGATTATTACTATCAGCTTCAATATTATTTTGGTTATGTTATGTCTTGTCTTAATGCATGAAAGGTGAGAACACGTTGATGCATTATCCCACAACTAAAGGCCCTGTTTTGAAAATGTAACATGTTTTTGTAAAAGCAGAAAGTAAAAATTAGGCTTTTGCTCAGTGGAAGAGCTGGTCTCGGGGGTTCGATCCCCAGCTCAAACAACTTCATGACTAAAAGTACCTTTGGAAAAACACAAGCTGCTCCCGCTGCTGGGATTAGTTAATTCTGATGGTCTCTTCACGAAGCAGCCTCTTCCATCAGTGTGTGAATGGGTGAATGTGAAAGCTCTTTGAGTAGTCAGAAGATTAGAAAAGTGCCAAACAAGCTCAAGTCCATTTATCTTTGTGAAGTGAAAAGTTCTCAGAAAAAATAGCATCCAAGTAAAGCAGAGAAACTTGAAAACTCTACTGAGGTTCAGCAGCAAATCATTTGTACGTATAAATAAAAGGTCCAGAAAGCCATGGTTTAAATGAGGCTAATTTAAAAGCAATTAAAAAGGAGAAGTTCTAATGTAAAACCAGAGTGCCAAAAATAGTTGAGTTTTTATCAAATCCATAAACTCAGATGTCCTGTTGAGGGAATTTTAATGACTAAAGGTGAAAAACTGCTGAATAAGGACTTTCTCCAAATGACAGCATGAAACATCTTGACATACAACTACTTCAGAACTTGATCAAAGCCTCAGTTTGACTGAGTTTGCAGTTCTTTGTGCCAAACTTAACCGATGACTGTACACGCTCGGCTGGCTCTGAAGAGCAGACATCTGTACATTAGTCACAGGACATAGGAGAGCTAACAAGTCTGATCAGACACACGGCTTATCAGTTCTGCTTATCAGGCCAAAAGGCATCTGAGGAAGGTTTTATTGTGACTTCCTGGCAGTTCAAAGCAAAATAATCTTTATTATCATCCCACTGCTGCCAACGGAGGGTTATAGATTTAACCTAGAAGACTTTGCATGGCAGGAAAACAAGAGTGAAACTCATCTGTGAGAGAATCTGTTACACATGAAGAAGTCATAATACATCTAGTCTGAAATGTCTAACACCAATGGGTTTTTTGTGTTGTTCCTGAGCCGACGTTACATCCCAGCTGAACAAGACGAAGACTTTATTAAACTGAGTTACTGTTAAAGACGGAACTTATTTGTCCAAAGGAACATCAGACAGTCATAAACTTAAAATGGAAATCTTAAGTCACTTACATCCAACTTGTTCTAAATAAATAAAAAAATCTCCTTTAAATATTTTGTAAGTTTTTTTTTTCCAGCTAGTAAAATCACTCTGGAGTCATTATAGTTAAGAGAGGTGATGAAAACGTCTGCTGACAGTTTTAGAGCCTGGTGACGTTAAAGCCTTAAGTCCAAAACCTCTCTCTTTTTGTTACACCATGTTTTCCATTTGTCATACACAGAAAAAAAAAACTTTTCCTGATTATCACGGCTGCAAAGTGAGAGAAAACGTTTAGAAATCTCCTTTAAAAAAAACAAGAAGAAGGCCCATTTAGAAATGTATGAATGATATTCTGAGAGTGGCGGCCATGAGGCAGGAGACAAGGACATAAAAACAACAACATCCACCTCGACTTAAATTATGGTGTTTAACAAACGTGACACAAATAATATAATAAATAATAGTGTTATTGTTGTTGTTGGTATCATGGTTAAGGCTACACAAAGCTGTCGTAAACCCGGCGTTGCATTTCTTATTCAAGAAGAAAAATAAATCCAAATACATCAAAATTTAAAGCATGCCAAAGAGATGTTTTTGAACTTTGTGCCGGCTTCACATACAAACAGGAAGCAGCAACAACTGTCAGGTTTTCAAATTAAAAATTCTAAACTGAAGTGTAAGAGTTGACATCTTGTCTGATTTATATTTTTATATATAAGCCATTTGTGCTACATCACTGTTTGAAAAGTGCTTCACAAATAAAGATTGATTGATTGAAAGTTTGAATGCATCCTGAAGAGGTGAAAACTGTGTAGGACCATGTGCACTAAAGTGAAAAAAAGAAAAAAGGCCTGTTTGGAAATCAGTTCATTTATCGAATGAGTTACAAACTACATGACTGTGTCGTGATCCACTTCTCAGATTGCTTCATAAGTATTTCTTAAAAGTCGTTGTGTCGCAATAGAGAATATTTTCTCAATGAAACTTGAGGACAAGTTGTGAACACTCCCTGCTAAGTGACTGAGAAAATATTCCCGTCATGCTTACACAAATACAAAGTAAATGATGCATCCATCAAACTAAACAGAATTTTATCATCCTCTCCTGTCACGTTGTTCCTCAGGTCAGAAATATAGCTACAGCTGGTTAGTAAAAAGGAACACACTCACACACACACACACACACACACACACACACACACACACACACACACACACACACACACACACACACACACACACACACACACACACACACACACACACGACACACACACACACACGACCCACACACAAATATTTAAGGTCTAACTACAAAACACAGCCAGGGATTTCCATATGTTAAAATCACTAGGTGTAAGTTTTAAACAAACGGAGAGTTCTCAGAGTGACAGACACCTCTATGTGTTCGGTCAGAAAACTAAAACTAAAATAGTTTTACAAATTAATTAGAAACTTAAATAAAATAACCCAAAAACAAAAACAATAAAAAAATAGGAGACAATAATGACAACAATTCAGTATTTTACAGAGAATTTAAAAAGTTATTGTCATCTGAACAAACACGTCCTACAACGCAGTAAAAAAAGAAACAGAAATATGTGTGTGTCTGTGTGTGTGTGTCTGTGTGTGTGTGTGAGTGTGTGTGTCTGTGTGTGTGTGTCTGTGTGTGTGTGTGTGTGTGTGTCTGTGTGTGTGTGAGTGTGTGTGTCTGTGTGTGTGTGTGTCTGTGTGTGTGTGTCTCTGTGTGTGTGAGTGTCTGTGTGTGTGTGTGTGTGTGTGTGTGTGTGTGTGTGTGTGTCTGTGTGTGTGTCTGTGTGTGTGAGTGTGTGTGTCTGTGTGTGTGTGTGTGTGTGTGTGTGTGTCTGTGTGTGTGTGTGTGTGTGTGTCTCTGTGTGTGTGTGTGTCTCTGTGTGTGTGTGTGTCTGTGTGTGTGTGTGTGTGTGTGTCTCTGTGTGTGTGAGTGTCTGTGTGTGTGTGTGTGTGTGTGTGTGTGTGTGTGTGTGTGTGTCTGTGTGTGTGAGTGTGTGTGTCTGTGTGTGTGTGTGTGTGTGTGTGTGTGTGTGTCTGTGTGTGTGTCTGTGTGTGTGAGTGTGTGTGTCTTTGTGTGTGTGTGTGTGTGTGTCTGTGTGTGTGTGTGTGTGTGTGTGTGTGTGTGTGTGTGTGTGTGTGTGTCTGTGTGTGTCTGTGTGTGTCTGTGTGTGTCTGTGTGTGTCTGTGTGTGTGTGTGTGTGTGTGTGTGTGTGTGTGTGTGTGTCTGTGTGTGTGAGTGTGTCTGTGTGTGTGAGTGTGCCAACTAGCTCACCTGACAAGCAAAGAGCAGGAAGTTAAGTGTGTCAGTTTTCTATTATGTCATGTCATGCAGAAATCACTACGGCCAAAGTCCAGCTGTGGCCTCAGTCATCCACAAAGAAACAAAACGTTTTCCCTCCATTATCAGAGAGGGAACACACAGAGCCAAGCAAACAGATACAATCGGAGTGGAAATGATTAAACAATAAATCCACAATGTGTGTTTTTTTTTTGCCCAGACCATAAAAGAAAAGTTTTATCAAATAAGAAAAAAAACCTGAAGAGGACAGAAAAATGCTTGAACATTTTTAATTGAGATGAATACTAATCAGACCATAAAATGTATTCAGAAAAGTTAAATTAAAAAAAAGAAAGATTATAAAATATGTCTTGCTCTAAATGCAGGAATTTAGAAATCTGTTTTGGAGTTGCCAAGAAATGTCTTCTACACTGAAACATCAAATCTGATAAAAAAAAAAAAAAACAAGATTCAGTTTGAATTAAAACTAAATTTGGATTTAAATCACTTTCAATTTCTGCAAAGGTCCCGTGGCTACAGAGAGTAAAGGTTCAAGGCACTTATGGGACAAAACTTTGCGTGTGTGTGTGTGTGTGTGTGTGTGTGTGTGTGTTCAACTAAGCATGTGCACAGTGGGTGGGGGAAGCTGCAGGTGCCAGCATTTAAACGGGTGTAAAGGTGCAAATTTATTTCCTAGCACCAGCCTAGTTAACACTGACACTGCGCTCTGAGGGCCCTAAAGGCCTCAAACTGAAAGACTGTCACCCATTCATAAGGTGACGTGTGACTGAGAGTGAGAGTAAGAGAGAGAGAGAAAGCGAGGGGGCAGAGGTGTATGTGGAGAGGCCTCAGAGAGGAAGGAAGCTGACAGTTAAAGAGTTGTAATGAGGAGGGGAAGTTTCCTTTAAAGAAGAAGTCAGAATGAAACCTGTCGCTGTAGCTGAGACTTTTCACTTTGAGTCTGCAGCTCAATGAACAGTGACTGTCGGAGGAAATGGTGTTTCACAACCAGACACGCACACACACACGCATGTACAAAACTTTTAAAACTTCTAATGAGAATTTAACTCTATGTTCACTGATTATTTTCACTTTAATTGCAACACTTTTCCCTGTTTTTTAACTTGCAAAATTTAGTTTAACAATTAAACAGGAACACCGATAGCCTCGTCATGTACCCCATGTACAGAGGCTGTAGTCCGCGTTGCAGCCGCCATGGGCTTGAATCCGACCTTGTCCCTTTGCTGCATGTTGTCCCCCTGCTCTCTCTCCTCCTGACATTTCCTATCTCTCTTCAGCTGTCCTTTTTAATAAAGGCAAAAAAGGCCCAAAAAATAACGTAAAAACAATTGAACAAATCTGAAAACAAAAACAACAAATCAAGGATGAGAGCTGATGCAATCTCATCGACTTATTTCAGCGTGTGTGTGTGTGTGTACGTGCGTAACAAACGGCACTCCCACCAGCAGGTGTGTGGAGGGCACTTTCCAGCTGCAGCGCCTGGCATCTCTACAAGGACACCCATCATGCCACCCATCAGCACCTTGACCCAGCACCAAGGCCTTTTATACTTCTAATACATCTCTATGTGTGTTATTTTTCTGTACAAAGCATTTTTTAATGTTTTACTGCTTTTTATTACGTCTTTGCTCCAGTCGGAGTCTGATGTTTTGATGGTCAAACGGCCTCTTAATCTTACAAAAAACAAGATTTTTTTGCACAACACTGATGATTTTCCCACCGTGGCAAAAACAAGAAAGTTTCCTTTGTGAAATCCCTCTCACCACAAACTTAATCTCGCCTTTTTTCTTTCCTCCAAAAATGTTCCAGTCTAATAAACATCAACATGCCCAGCCTGAGGCCTGACACCTGAAGGCCTTACTTTATCCAAAAGATAAGGAGGCTGGATTTTGGCATGAGCTCCTTTGAGATCAGGTATGTAATAAACAACTGGTCAAAAAAAGGGCGACAACAGAGAGGAGGTTTCTCCGATAGACCTATCCTGTCCTGTGAGGCAGCCAGAACATGTTCATGCCCATAGTCATGCTGTGGAAAAATCCAAGCCATTAATCACCACATTGAGCCATAACTGCAGAGCGAGGAGCCGACAGGGGAACAAAAAGTGACAAAACCTCTTTTTCAAAGTCTTTTTCAAGCAACAAGTCGACTTCAAACATCAACGTGTCTCACTCAGAAAGCCATTTCTGTGACCTTCATCACCATCACAAAGAGGAAGAGGAGGAGGTACACTTCTGACAAAGGGAGGTAAATTACCTGAATGCATTATGACCTACCAAAAAGGTCCCTCAACCGTCAAGTGTGATAGCTGTGCACACCACAGGGTACTTTTAGAGAACACACACGCACACGTACACACACTCACACCCGTTTGACGCTTACTCACCCGATGAGGGAGACCATCTGCTCCACAATGTGCCTGCTGAAGGTGACGATCACAAAAAGTTTCTGTATGACAAAGAAACACACACAGAAAGAAAGAGCGAGTCAGTAACTGAGCTGTGAGGTCACTGTGAGGGTTCAGAAGAAGGCAGTTAGTGCATCATAGTTTAATCAGTAATTCCTAAACACCCCCTCACACACACACACACACACACACACACACACACACACACACACACACACACTGTCAATTATGCCCATGCGATGCACCACCAAGGCGGTTTGAACTAAAAGCAGCTTTTGTCATGAAGGGCGAGAAATGAAAGGCCGGTATCTATGACACATGACCAACAGGGCACTTGATCAGTGTGTGTGTGTGTGTTTTTGTGTTAGGGTGGGTGAGGGAATCAAAGATGTGTCATTGCTTCATAAGGGGTCGAAAGGCCGGTTCCTGTCCGGTCTGATTCCTACTCAGTCACAGGGCCAGAGGGAACAGACAAGCGGCCAGCAGCCATTTTGGATCTACCCCATGTTATGGAACATGTCACCAATAATAGACCAGTTACTTACCCTTTAGGGTGTTTGGACGTCACTGTAATCTTTTAAACAAACATCCATTTTGAGCACTTAAAGCGTGGTTAGACCCAGTAACACAGAGTTGACCTTCAACATTCAACATTAGAAAAACTGAGCAGATCTTGTGCCGGGTCTGTCATTACAAATTCATGTCGTACAGAGAAGGATTGTTTCAACCCGCAGAGCCTTTTTTCTTCTTCTTCTTCTTCTGAATTCTCATCCAGATCTAAAGGTTTCCAAAAAACACTAAACATATACTGCCCCAAAATTACAGGGAGACGTGCACAACGATACACGAGACATCTAGAATTTTCCAATTTATGTAATGACGGAGCCGTAAAGATGTCATCCTGGATTTGAATATTTCTCTCAATTTAAACGAGAAGCTTAATTAAAGGAGTCTGCAGCATAATGTGAGACAGTTGAATAATTCTTATGTTGCCATGGCAACAAGAGGTCAAAAGATCTCGTGTTGTTTATCAGACAGGAGAAGTCACTGATTATGAATAAGAGGAATTATTATTTTTATTTAAAGACCTTTTTTAGATTTATTTTGTGGCTTTTAGGTCTTTATTTAGACAGGACAGCGGACAGAGTCAGACATCAGGGAGAGAGAGAGAGAGTGGGGAATGACATGCAGGTCGGACTTGAACCTGGGCCACCTGCTTCGAGGACTACAGCCCCCTGTACTTGGTTGCATGCTCTAGACCAGTGGTTCCCAAAGTGGGGGTCGGGACCCAGAGGTGGGTCGCCAGCCACCGAGCGAGATGCCTTCCATAAAAAATGTAAAATCATTTAAAAGTGCGTAAGTATATCCTTTTACCATTTTTGTAAATATATAAAAAGTAGCCAAATGTCATATAAGACAGTATCATTAAGTGAAATGGAAATGAAAATTTTCATTCTTTTAGGATGTGGTAGTATTTTGTGTTCCTAGTTTTTGGATAGGTTTATTAGTGTGTGCGTGGCTGTCGCTATGTTATATACCTAACTAACCACCTTAAAGAACAGTGGGGGGTCCCCAGTTTCTGTCACCCTCTGTTTGGGGGTCACGACCTGAAAAGTTAGGGAACCCCTGCTCTAGACCACCAGCGCCCGAATTTCAATTTTTGTGAAGCGATGTCCCTTTTTCATCTAGCTTGTCCGCCAATATTGCAGATACAACCCTGCAGGATACTCAGAAAGATGCATATTATTGTTGTGGTTTAGTCATGTGTAGTTGGTTTATTCCTTGTTTGGTTACTAAGTTAATTGTCAATCCTAGTGCTGCTTGTTTCCTAGTTTAGTCTTTAGTGTTTCCTGTTGTGTTTTCAAACACAGGTGAGACAGATGACACAGGTGAAGACAGTGAGGGCAATCAAAACTGGAGGGAAACACACACAGAGGCAGGAAGGAAAATACAAGAAACACTGAGGACAAGAACTACAAAATAAATTAGGAAACACTAAAGACCAAACTATGAAACAAGCTGCACTAGGATAGACAATTAACTATGTAACAAAACAAGGAATAAACCAACTAAACAAGACTAAACCATGACAAGTGTTCCTGGTGCGGACGACCATCTGCTCAGCTTTGATGCTCTGATTCTGAACATGTGCTGCCGACAGGGCTGAGAATTATAAACAACGAAGGTGTCATATTTGCAGATATTGGAAAAATATGCACTGAAGCCTTTATAAATATTATGATCGGCCAATATGATCAGCTGGACGATACATTGGTGAAGCTTCAGAGAATCTCAGATCCTCACATGCAGATCAGTCCTGATACTGGACCTCAGCAGGCGATTGTCTCAGGATTCATGAACGAGTTGTTCGTATGAAATTGGACGATTTGAGCAACAGTTAAACGAGGACTATGCAACACTTTCAACACCCGTAAAAACCACAACAAGCGAGGGGGGAATAGTGAAACTGAAGAGAAGAATTTGAGTGAAACGAACGTCACTTTAAGAGAACAGAAATGAATGTGACAGCCATGTCAGTAAGACACCTTTAAATGACTACAGTGAAGATAACGGAGCACAGCGACACCCCCACACAAGTTTAATCACATGTGACAGTGCTCTTTGTTACAGTGTTCATTGTAAAGTTGCATGACATGTCATCTACGTCATACATGTATGGCCATCTGCTTGTCTTCCAATAATTACTTTTCAAAAGTGGGTCTGGACCATCGGAGCCTCGCTGAACGTTAGACACAATGAAAAAGAAAGACGCGCAGTCACAGTGTTGTCACAAAAATAACACGACTCGTAATTGACGTGTGCAGCCATTAAAAATAGAAATAAAAAGTTTGACATTCACAGTCGTACTATTCCTGTGCCCCTCAGAAAATAAACACAAGGCGGGACAGTAAGTCGATCCCCCCACACTGACATTTAAGCTGCAACTTGAGTAACAAGTATGTGGAGCGATGCACTTGAATATGGATTCTGTGGACCCACATCGACTAAACACACTGACAAGACATCTATCATGCAACAGGAAAAAAAAAAAAAAAAAAAAAAAAAGGAGAAGAAGGAAGGGATAGCAAGATGGCCGACACACACAGGAAAGCTGACTAAGAAACATTAAGTGTGTCTGCTGGGAAACTGACGATGATCCGATGATGATGAAGATGATAAGAGCAACACAAATCCCAGACGTACACAAACACTGCACACTGCACACTTACAAGAAGGAAGCATGACATCAGATGTTTATCACAAGGGAATCATCAGAAAGGTGCAAGTCAGAGCACAACAACAACTATTCCCTATCTGCTGTTCATACATGCACTCCTGAAAATATCTACAAGATTCCAGGACAGCCTGCCCCTGAAATCTTCATGACTAAGTTATTTACACTTTTCCATCAGAGCATGATTTTTTTCCTGTTAGGCGAGACGAGAAGGGGGGGGGGGGTCTCAGACTGCAGGACATGACATAAAAGGGACTCATCCTACTTGGACGTATTCACAGTATCAACTAAAGAGTGGAAGAGAACATACTGGTGAAACTGGTGAGCTGAGAAGAGTATGAAGCAGCCTTATGATGTGCACCAAGATCGCAGCGGTCACTCACATGTCACGTGAATAAAATGTCATCACCCTCACTCACTCGCCTGCATTGAATTTTCCTGACTTCTACCTGCAGTGTTCACACATGCAGCAGCAGCAGTTTTGTGCATGTGTGAAAACTTGCCACACCTCACTGATCTTCTCTGCACGCATGGTAACAACACCTTTGTCACGAGTACTTCCACGACAACAAGCCTCATCCTCTGGTGACATGCTGCGTCACAAAGGCCCTGACGTCCACCATTCAGCGGCGGGTATCGGACGTGAAGCTAAACGAGCGGAAGAGAAAGGAGAAACCGGTGCAGAATAAAGAGAAACTTCTCCTTGGAGACTGCTGGTGAGAACACACCTGAAGCGCGGGTACACACCAAGATCAAAAACAGGGCTTTGAAGCATACACACACACACACACACACACACACACACAAGAGGAGATTCAAAATCCCCCTTAGTTTCCCCCCAGCCCACAAGGGAGAAGGTCACCTGCTCTTCTTGTTGTTTTGCCCACACACTGTACAACCTACTGAACATTTGCATTAAAGGCCTGAAGAAAACTAAACCAAATAGCTTCATGAAAAGGGGCCAAGGCCCCCCCAAACATACCAGAGAGCTGAGTGAAGTCTTTCTTTCTGTAAGACGGGGAGGGACACACCTCTGTCAGTGGGGGCCCCTGGGACCCCTGGGTGTAATCTGGTACTGTGTGTGTGATTGTGCCTGCCATGCATGCAACCCCCACCCGTCCCTCTCACTTTTCCCTCTTCTTTCTCTCCATCACCTCCCACAGACAATGTTTATCTGCGTTCCTCTCGCACTCACAAGGTTCCCCCACAGCCACCACCTCTCTCTTTCTCCGTCTGTTGCAGGAAAAAGCTTTCTGCATATGATAAGGAATGACGCAGAGTGGAAAGAAACAAACACTTCTTAACCCCTTCATCCTTTTTGTCACAATGCAAACTCCAGCGTTTTGCTCGCAGAGCAGAAAGTCGAGCCCCTGGCGATGAATCACACACATACTGCAAATTCCTGGACGCAAACTGAGGATTTTTCCGGATTAGAAGAAACAAGCGAGATGCCAATTGTCCTAACAGCACTTTCCTATTCACGGGGGTTAGGATGTACCTTTCCTATGAATGATCTATCTGCTGCAGCATGACCACTCTATTGTACAGAGAAGCTACTGGGGGGTGGTGCAGCTGCAATCACAAAATGGTTGACTCCCCCTACTTAGGCTGCACAAAATGGCCTCCTCACTGCCAGCTGAGTACAGTGCTGTAGGAGATATGCATGAGCATGATTCATTATTGAACACTCTCCTCCCTCTGTATGCATATGTCTGCAAAATGTCCAAATGTGGCACTGAAGAGTTTAGTTAAGTGTCTGTGCAGTATGAGACAGAAGAGATATAAAAAGAGAAGTTCTGCACACACACACACACACACACACACACACACACACACACACACACACACACACACACACACACACACACACACACACACACACACACACACACACACACCCAGCTGTGAAATGAGTGATGTACTGTACTCCTTTAAAAAAAACAGCTCTTTACATCATCAAGAGGATCTATTTCATTAAACGTATTCTTACCTGAATGTGCATTTTGATGACGGCTTTTCCGATGAGTGTCGCACCAAAAAAAGTCCAAAAGGGAACCAAAAAGTGTCCGCATGTTATTCCTGCCAGGTCAAATAAGGGATTCGGAATCTGAGGAACAACAACAGAAATGACAGGAGTTCATTTTGTGAACGTGTAAAACACAGAAAGACATAAGAAAATATTTCAAAATAAGAGTTTCCATTGTGCATATTTACGGGATGTGTGAGTTCAACATGTTGCCCTGCAGAAAGTCACATTTTAATATCTTTAACACTTTGACAAGCTTCCCTTTTTATTCACAAGTCGAACAACACACACTCGCACTGATGTGTTGAGGTAAAACCATATCAACATTGATGTGAACATGATGATAACTGCATGATGGGGATGTTTTATACATTTAAAATAAGAGTCATGATTGATCTGACTTACAGAGGCGCAGGCTAAAATCCCAAAGAAGCCGACCCTCTGGATGAGTTTCTGCACGGCCAGTTTTGCTCGTGTGGCGACGTCCTAAACGAAGAAGAAGAGGTGGACAGAAAGATGTGTGAATAAATTCTGCATGAAGACTTGATGATGTTTAGCTGATCCTGCAGCAGGAACATACAGGAGATATCTCACATTCACAGATTTGCACTCAACACAAAATTTAAAATATAAATAAATAAACAGCGATTCATTCCAACTTAAATTATATTTAATGTCCGATCAGATTAAAATCAAACCGTCCTTATGAACACTCAGTTATATTAACACCTATTCTTCACAATCTAAGATTTATAGTTCATATGATAATGAGGTCACAGTTAACTTGAGGTGTGTTTGACATTTAAACATTTATTTTAGGGATCAAATGAACAATGAGAAGGCTGACGTTTGTTAATTTAAGGACAGGACGTCGTGTGTTTTCGGAGCCTTTAGGAGGTGGAGGGAGCATCACAGAGGTGTGTGGAGAAAAGGTGCTCAGCCTGCTGCGTAATTAATTTAAATTATTGTTTTATTAAGAGATTTTAAAGACATTTAAACATGATATGTAAACAAAATATTCAGACAATTTGACATCCACTCTTCAAACCCTGGCTGTGAAATAATCTGCTTCTCTTACTCCTCCTGTCAGAGAGCGAGCGAGCTCCAGCTTCTTTATTTTTAAATTTATCTCTAATTACGGACATTTAACTTCATCCTTTTTAGACTTAAAAACACGTTTGAGTTTCAATAAAACGAAAAAAACTTTTTAAAAAAAGGATTTCACATCAGAGGTGTTTTTTATTTACGAGTGAAAAGCAGCAGCAGCTTCACAGGAGCAGCTTCCTCCTCCTGTTAGTGTGCACTCAAAGAAACATTTGTTTTAATTATTGAGCAAATTATGAGCTGATGAAAATGATAATGAGATCTTCAGAAGTTTGATCTGCAGCAGCATACTCTGATAATAATTAGAAATGAGTCATTTTTTTAAAGACATTTGCATCTGAGTGATTCCCCTCCCTCGTACGAGAGTCTAAACCACCCCTCATAGGACCTCACTTTTAAATGATTTAAAAACATTTAAATTAAAATCAAAGGTTTTTAATTTACAGAGAATTTGTTTAGTCTAATTTATCTTCATTTGAGAAAATTCACAGTGTGAAGTAGAAGTGCTGACGAGCTCTTTTTTTAGGGGAAAAGTTGCATCTTTGTTTGGTTTCATCACCAGATAAATTAAATCATCCGGTAAAAATGTTGCTCATGACAGGAGAAATATATTTATTTAATGATTTAAATTAAAAAAGGAGATTTTAACAATTTAATTAACCTCTGAATAAATCCCTGAGCATCCTCCCAACGTAAAAATCTTCAACTTCAAACTCTAAACTCCCTGATTCACCTGCCACTAATTCTCAAACTATTTCAACACTCATGTCCGGACAGATTTCTTCATCACAAAGAGGTTCTAAAAGTGTCTTTATTTAACCTCTGCTGCCCGTTTCTTTCCTTTTTCTAACCTCCAATGTGACAGTGAGAGGAACGTGAGAAGAAGACAACACACTCTGGTCATTCCTGTGACTCACAGACTCGTTCTCTTTCTGCCCCTCTTGCCCTATTCCTCCTGACAGCTCAACAAAAGCCTCTCTTCACAGCAGTGACACACATTTTTCCCACTAATATACCTTTTCTGGGAAGAGGAGCCTTAATCTGTTTGGATTTTAAAACCCTAAACTGGTTCTGGGAACACAGAGGGGGAGCACAAAGGAGAGCCCTGATCTGATCACGGACCTCTTACTTTCTTTCTTTGTTTTTGGACACATTCAATATCTGGGTAATTATAGAAGATTAATCTGAGCTCGATGAAACAATGATTCAGTCAAATTTAATGTGTTTTTTTGATGTTGTAAAGAAATGTTTTAAACTGCAGTCACACAGAAATACTCAACATTTCACTTTTCAGGAGTATTTGATGAGAGATTGTTTTATTTTGAAGGCCTTCATGTAAAAACTCTGAAAAAAAATGGTTTTTAATCATGGTTTGATTTAATCTACTTTTATTCTGAAGTTATATAAAAGTTTTTGTGCTTTAATCATTAATACGAAAACTTTTTCTTCTTTGGAAAGAATTTCTAATAATGCCTCTTTAATAAAAATGTAATTTAAAGTTCTCAAAACTTTTATTTCTAATTATTTGAAGCTTTTATCTTCCACTTTTATTTTGAAGGAATCTCTGCATTTTGGAGCTCTTAATTTATATTTTGCAGAGTAAAGTTTTCAGAATTTATCTTGACAGACTTATTCTTAATATTAAAACTTTTTTAAAGCTTCAATTTTAAATCTGTCTGCTCTCACAGCAGACGCACAGAATCATAATAATAATTATAATAAGAACATATTGAAAAAATAAGAACTTTATTTGTTCACAATGTGCAAAATTATCTTCGGCTTCACAAGAACAAAAAACAAAAACATGAAGACAAACAAAGACAACATTCAAGAAACCAGAGAGTGAGTCCTCGACAGCTTCACAGTCAACATGGTTTGTATTTTTGAAATAATAAAACTTAATATAGTTTGAGAATAAGGCAGAAGGTTTAACACTGTGCAGGTAAAGGTGGACTGATTTTGGGGGAGGGGGTATGTTTATGTTTATGAGTTTTTTCTTATATTATTTGATTTCTAAGTTATTTGAGATTATTTAATTTTTATCTTTGTTGAGGATTTCAGATTCAAACAAGAACAATGCGATTAAAGGTAAAATGAGGAGAACAGCAGGTTTCAGTCCGTACATTTCTTCCAGACTTTTAATTAAGGGTCGAGTTTTAACCTTCAGGAGAAGGTCGGCCCTCTCCATGGAGTTTATTTCATATATTTATATTTATATTTGAGATGTTTGTCATTCAAAGCTTACATGAACATAACATCTGTTAAAGTTCTTGATATCAGCTTTTCTTCATTCTTAAACATGTTGTGATGTCATGTTTTTTGTTTGTCCAGCTCTCTGATCTGCTGCTGTTTTTTTTTTTTATGTGCTTTATAAATAAATGTGACCCAAGTTGATAAGAAGAGTGCGGATGCTTTAGTTTCAAAGTGACAAAACTTCCTTTGTGAAGAAAAGTGACTCTTTCACACTGAATGCTGACACACACACACACACACACACACACACACACACACACACACACACACACACACACACACACACACACACACACACACACACACACACACACGTAAGTGTGAACACAATAAGATAAAACTGTGAAGCTGTTCAGTTTTCCTGAAGCAAATATTCATGTTTTTATTTTATTTTATTGCCAAAGATTTCTGAGTGATTCCCTCAAAGAGTTTGTCTTAGTTTTATCATTTTCAATTTAATAACTGTAATAAAAATGAGCCGATGAATGGATTTTAAAGCTTTTTTTCGTCTTTTAATATTTAAAATGTATTAAAATCATAAAAAAACAAACGAAATAAATTATGTTTCATGTGCTCATGCAAGAAGAAATTGTTTCCTGGTAGAAACTAAGGCCTCCGTTTCTGAAGCATCATGTAAATTTAAAATAAAAAAAAGAGGCTCCAGAGGGGGCTGGCTGAACATGATCATACCTAATATGGTCAACAAAAGCAGTACAGTGCTGATGACATTCTTTACGGGGTGCAACCAAGCGGTCAGGAAATTTGAGAGACATGGGAGGTCGCCTAATAAGGTGCTGGTGGGGGGAGCGAAGGGACACACAATCTGATTGGTTCACCATTTGAATTTCTGCTTCCACTGATGTCCAATCAGGACGGCTTATCCTTGGACGAGCCTGTAGTTTTAATTCTAGCCTGTCCCCATGTGTGTGCGCGTGTGTGTGTAAGTGTGCGCGTTGCTCAGCTGGTGGGAGACAGGGAGAGAAGGAATGTGTATGGTTGGTTTACAGCTGAACCGCGGAGGACTGTATCTGGTCCAGGGACACCTGACGACTGCGGGTGCTGCAGCACACACAGAACCCTGCAGAACCAATCATTGCCATGGAGACGGCTTGTGAATCCCATTTGTTTTATTACGTCATGACACATGTATTGTTTACATTGGACGTGCTGTAGTTATGCTTTTTAACTCATGCAGCGAGAGCGTGCATTAAACTATCACTGCAGCATGAACAAAGGGTCCCAGAGGAGGTGAGGGGAGGATGTAGGAGGGTGTGTGTGTGTGTGTGTGTGTGTGTGTGTGTGTGTGTGTGTGTGTGTGTGTGTGTGTGTGTGTGTGTGTGTGTGAACTTGTGACACTGTGATTTACTATAGTTGAACTCTCTACTTTGACTCTCTCTCTGTTCTGCATTTCTGGACCCGGGAAGCGTCTATCTTGGATGTCTGGGGTTCAGACATCCAGACTCTGTTGTTGGCGGCTTATGGAAAATCACCATCTTTGCCAGGCAGCTTGCCAAAGGCTGCCTGCCGGCCCCCCCCCACCTCCTCCTCCTTCTCCTCCTCCTCCCTCCTCCTCAGCCCCCGTCACAGCCGACCTGCAGGGCTGGGCTTAGCAGCAATTACATTTGGTAAGATCTTGTCGAGGGTGTGCAGCGTCATTAAAGCCATGGAGGTTTTTTTTTTTTGGTTCCAGGTTTGGATGTTCGGCACAGATGCTTGACTCAGCAGTCTGCACAGCCACCCCACATGGAGTTGACCTCTGTGGGAAACAATCATCACATTTGATCTGCTGTTTATAGGTTTTTATAAGAACATCATAAGTGCTCCTCACAAACCACACTTTAACAGGGTGTTTTTTTTTCTTTACAGCATTAACTCTCCATGTGTTTAACGAACGTGAGCACCTTTAAGAAACAACGTCACTTCTTGGAGCTTTTAGAATATTTTAAATACCGTAATTAATGTGATAAATAAGGAATAATGGGACATTTGGCACAAGATAAAGACGATTCTTCTCAATGATTTAATGAATATGAAATAAAATTATGATTAAGGTCTGACTCAAGAACGTCTCCTTACCTCAAATTTAAGAGGACGAATCAGAATTCTACATTTGGCATGACAGCTTGTAACTGTGTTTGCAAATTCAAGGTGATGAGAGGGAATTTATCCCTTTACTTTTTCTAGCAGCAGTTTTTTTGAACAGCATCTGTTTTTAGTTTCGCATATGTTCAGCTTTTCCAACAACTCTGGAAGTGATGTTTGCCTCTTTTTCTGGTGCATCACTGTACGATATGAAGTCTCTTTATGTTAATGATGAAGGAAGGATTTCCCCACCAAACAAAGAGGGTTTTCTCTTTTTAAAAAAGAAGTTTGCAAAGCTGTAGTGTTCGGTCGTGCTGCTGGGGTACGGAGTTCAAACGGAACAAAAAGCAGGCAGCAACAAGGTACTCTGCTCCATGTGGAAAATCGAAGTGTCAGACAAGGAAAAATCTATGCATAGCCTATACACAAGTCAACACCCACACACATTTTTTTCTCTCCCGCTCTCTGTGTTTTCGTTTTTTTTTTTTTTCTCAATGAAAGTCTTTCAAACAGAAGACACACATCTCCGGAGCAGCCGCGAGCCCCCCGACACGATGACGGCTAAAGTTCATCTCATTAACTCCAACAAGCCCGCGCCTGCTCGCTCCGGCAGAGGAAGTGGAGTGATTAAGGACTCCTGACGCAATAGAAAGCTACGGACCCCGTTCAAGAAGGAATAAAAAGAAGATGTGTACGTTGATATCTATATGGACACACTTAGTTTTTCAAACACACACACACACATATATATATATATATATATATATATATTTATATAAAATGCACCCCTGAGTCCACGTTGACAAATTCTTAACAAGCTGTGGTTAAAGGGAAGCTGGTTTTACTCTGACTCACCCCCCTCCTTTCAAACAGTTTACTGGAAATAAAGAGGGAGGAGGAAGGAGGGGGCACTTTCAGAGAAGTCACGTGACGGGGCCGGGCAAACCACAGAGAGCCTTTGAGTGCAGTAGGCCAGGGGGGAAAGGCAGGCATACGCCCAGCACAGATGGCCCTGATTTGAGTTACAGGAGATACGATCCTGGGAGTTGGCAATCAAGAATTCACAGCCTGTTAACCCCTTCTGTGCCGGATGAAAAAAAATACACACAAGGCAGGAAATAACTTCATTATCAGGTTACAAGCAGTCGTGAAGTGGATCCTTGAAGGAAGGATCCTCCGAGGCGGTCCGAGGATTCCTCTCCTGCACACGAGCGCTCTGAGCTAAAGATTTAAGAGGGGAAAAAAAGAAGCTGATGTTCATGACATCAGCGTCTGGAGCCGTTAGAAAAAGCATGACTTCATTATTCTTGAATAGCTCTGTTGAATGAATGAGAAAAAAAACCCAGAGTGCCGGGCTGCTGCTGTGCATCACGTGCACTTGTGGCAGGAAGTTGGCACGTGCTGGTTTGGAGAAATACCACTGGGTTTATGTCAATCTGCTGGCACCTACAGTCCTCTCTGTGACTAGAGCGCAGGGGACGAAGTCAGCATCTTAATCCAGCTGCTGCCACAGGGTGTGTGTGGGAGACATTTAAGCATGTGTGTGTGTGCTGAGGGGTGTCACATCCTAACTTAACCACTTCCTATCAAATACACAACGATCAAATGTCGCCAAAAGTTCCCCACGTCCAAGTTCAGCGGAGTCTGTCTCCACTTTGGCCTACAACCACTGATTAGCAATTAGCAATTAGAAATCCAGAAGTGATGACTTCTTCTTTTTCCACCTTCCAAATGTGCCTCAAAAGTAAAAAGTGGAAAAGTGAAAAAAGCAATGACGGGCTGCGGAATCTCCTGAAGCAACGTAGGGAACCCTGAGAACATCCGAGTGGTGGTGAAAGCCCTGGCGAGAGAAGAAATGTTTCCGTATGTTGCAGGTCCTCACTGGTGCAAGCAACCTGCCTCCAGATGCTGTCCAATCACACGAACACACATTATATACATACACACAGCTGCCACATATCATCAGAGAGAGAAGAAGAGAGAGCGAGGGAGAGAGAGAGAGAGAGCGAGAGAGCTTGCAAAGCAGGAGTTGAACTGTGCGTGAGAAAGAAAGAGTGGAGGAAGAGAGAGACAAAAAAGAAACAATATCAGAGAGAGTGAGAGAGAAAGAAGGCAGCAGCTGCAGCGTCACTTCTAATCTGCACTCGTGTCGTGGATGCGAGGCAACAAAGGCGATGCTCCTCCTGCGTCACACAGGAGCTCTTCAACGGCGAGGCGATCATTTAGACGAAATCCCGTCTTCCCCACGCCGCCCGCTTGTCTTGCTCGTCCACTGTCTCTGAGTTCTTTCCTGACTGTTTGGGACGGTGGGAAGCAGCACTTTATCAGTAAGTGATGTCAGAGCTCCACTCACACACATGTGGTCTGATGTTGGTGCCAACCTATCCAGCTGTCCACAACATCATGATGCAAGTGGACCTTACAGTGGATGCAGCAGCCAGGTTCTTTGTTAAGCAGCCAGGTTCTTCTCACCACATTTTTTTGTGACTTCCTCTAAATCTGTTTCAGTATGAAGGTTTGTGTGAGGCGACTCAGTTGTGATGCAGTGAATTATGATTGAAATTATTTATTTCAGGAAAACAAATTCTAATAAACACATAAAGAACACAACTAAAGGTCTGACTGTATTTCTTAATTGTCTTAATTGTCCTGTACAGTTCAACTCACTCCTTCCACTTGTACATACCTCTTATTTTATTTGAATTTATCTGTTCTGTTTCGATTTCATTTTGTGCCTCCAACTCGCTCCTTGTCTTTGTGCTGCTGCAACGCCCGAATTTCCCCTCTGGGGATCAATAAAGTCTTATCTAATCTTATTTAGTGCTTCGAGGGGCGACCATGCTTTCATCAAAAAAGAATAGACTAAATGTCCCACACCTGAGCACACACAGTAGATGGAGCGATGTCTTCTTAAGCTCATGGTGTTGGGATTGTTTGAGATCACACTTCACAAAGGTTTAGAGGGAACGAAACATTGCGATTTTTGTATAAAAGTAGTGTGCAGGATGTTTCCTTAGCAAAAAAATAATTAAAAAAACGGATGAAGAAATGCAGGATGAGCATTAACAGCATACACCTGTATGTCTTTGTGACATCAGATCACCTGCTGCTGCGGCTGCTGCTGCTTGGGGGCGTTATACGGTTCAGAGAGTTGATGTGACCCGGCCAGCAGCAAAATACCTGCTTTGAGATCGGATATGGAGCTGTGGTCAGGAATACTAAATGCCAAGGTTCAAAGCTTTATCTCAAATGAAAGAAGGGAACTGAGGATTTCTACCACCACATGTGAATGCAGCTGTTCCCTGATCTTAGTCTACTCTCTGTTTGAGCTTCATTCTGTTATTCCTGAGTTCCTGACTTTGCTTTGTGTGTCAAAGCATTTTGTAAACGTCTGTTTTTAAAGGTGCAATAGAAGTTGTTATTATTTTTACAGGGAGATGAGAGGAAGAACTCAGAAACTGTTAGCGTGTTAGCTTCTGTAAAAGTCAAAAGTCAATCAGACATGAATGAAAACAACATGTTATTGGGTTTGGATCAGATCGATTCAGACTGCCACTCTTTTTTAAAAGCACACAAACTATTCAAACTATTCAGCTCCAGGGGAAACAACCCGGACGCCTGTGTTAGGATCAAAGATTATATATATTTATTATTATTGTTATTTTAATGTTTATATGAACGACGTTGTATGAAACACATAGACTGAAATGTTTCAAGATGAAACGCTTCAGTAAAGCTGTGGAGGAAGACAAACAAACAAACAAACAATAAATACAATCTTTGATATTCCAGACAAATAAATAAAACTTGTCATGAATATTTTTGAAGTATATTCAACAGCCTGATGTTTATTTTAATGACATGAATAATTGTGATGGGAAAAAAAACACGGCTGTGTCAGAAGTTAAATCTATGATCTGAAGAATTCAACGTTCAAATACTCGTCTATTCTAACACAAACCAAGGAGACATTCAAACGGTGGTAAATCAGTTTTTCTGATTCAACAAAAATAATGATTGTTTTTCAATTTGAGAAAAAGTTCTCTCGACATTTTTTGTAGATAAAAATTCAAAGGAATCATCCAGCCAAGAATAAAAGGTTCAAATGTAAGAGCTTTCTCCTGATGGCTGTTCTTCTCTTATTACTTAAACAATTAAATGACCTATCTCGTAACTTTAAAACAATTTTCCTGTTTGAAATCCTGCTCTAACAAAGACAGCAGAGCCACTGCTTAATGATTTAAAGCTAAACTACTGTTAGACTTAAACTCATCTTAAGTAACAAACATTTTGTAAACAGGTCTTAGATGTTCAAGAGACAGGATCCAAAGAAAGTTCTGGAGCACACGGATCACTTCAGTCAAATGTATTTAGGTGCAAAGGAGTAACGTTTTGACACATTGCATCTTCCTCAGAGTCAAACAGTACAGGTAGAGTTTTGAAAAAACTTAACACACGCTTACTCAGTAAGTGAGGATCCTGTCTGAGAGAGGGATTCCTCTGAATCATATTTGAGGTCCATCTCTGAGAGCCCCGACCTCCATTTGAGGAGCGGCTGAAGCTCAAGAGTTTCCTTCTCCTGAATTGTAAATGTGACAATACTCTCTGAAATCACATCGTAATCTACGCACATGTACCGGTATGTATCACTCCTCCAAAAATGTATTTGATCACAGTTTGCTAATGTTTGCTGTAGTTTATTTACAAATGGAAGTGTAAGTGAGTCTGTAGTAGAGCTCAGGAAAACCATTTATGGATGCAGCTGTGTTACTGCACTTGACCTGTCTGACTGTTTGACCCACATGTTGGAGGGAGAGAAGCATTCCTGAGGATGAAGAGTGTGTCAGGACAGACGGGTCTGACGAAAGCCGTTACAAAACCGCACGCAAGTTTCCCCTCATTCCTCCCGCTTCATTCATGATCGCCAGAGGTCGGAAAAATAAATATTTACACTAAGCTGCTCGGCATTGTTGAGAGATCTAGAGGGATGTTTGATATGAGAACATTTTCTGAGCAGAAATTTCAAAATGAAGAAGAAGAAGGAGGCGGAAATGGCGGGAACATTTTACTCGAGTGCATCACTGCTGTTACATTAGTCATATGGTGATGAAAGCACTTGATTCCCCCTGTACCGTTGAGACACAGGGGTGGGGCTTGGTCACACACACACAAACAGAGACACACACACACACAATAGGATCAATCTGGCACAGAGTTCACTTCAGGGAGTTTGTGATGACCGATTTGGAAAAAAATCAACAACCGAGATAATAAATCATTGTCAAAACCAAAGACATTGAAAAGGAAATGGTCAAAGGGAGAACAAGCGTGCAAGTGCAAAAGAACAAAGAGGTTAGATCATAATGAAGGAGGTAGAAAGCTAGAGTTATAGTTTAAAGAGATGAGTGTGTATGAGGGAGAGAAAGGAAGAGAGACGAGGAAGAGGAAGTTGTTAAAATAACAGAGAGGGTGTTGGAGATGGAGAGTGGACGCAGGGGGTCACCTGAGCAGCATTGGTCTCATCCAGCATCTCCTCAAACTTCTGGTAGTCCTCGTCATCCGGGTCGGCACCGGACAGACGCGCCGCCCGAGCCATGAAGTATGGAGGAAGCTCTCCTATAGCTGTACCTGCACCCTGCACAAACACACACACACACACACACACACACACACACACACACACACACACACACACATAAGGAGTTTGTTACATTTTACTCTCTGGGGTTCCACATGTGGAAAGATGTTTCATTCAGTAAATAAAGCCGGTCAATCTCATCTCAAAACTCACTCAAACGTTTCACACTCACATACAAATAAGCTGCCAGTCCAAGAAATGTGAAGAAGAAAGCTTCCATCATCATCAAACACGATATTTAGAAGAATGATTAAAGCCAGTGTGTTGAGGAAACATGATGAAATGTGTTAATTATTTGTTTTGTTGTTCTTTTTCAGGTTGTTCGACACATTAATGATTTTGTGATCTGCTTTGAATGGTAAAAAGTTCATTGTTACAGCGGACGTACTCGTGGGCTGAGAGAGATGATGTTGCCCTTGAGATTTTATTTTATCTTTAAAAAATGTAACAATGTGTTTTATTGATTCAGGTCTTTTGAAAGAGGGGCAGATTGTTTGTTAATTAATTAAACACTGAACGGAAAACAATAGAAGTACTGAGTCCCATGTACGGAGGCTGTAGTCGACGGTGCAGTGACCGTGGGTTCAAATCTGACGTCGGCTCTTTGCTGCAGGTCGTCTCCCTCTCTCTCCTCCCAACATTTCCTCTCTCTCTTCAGCTGTCCTAATCACTCTATACCATGTTTATTATTTTGCACGATGTTGTTGGGTTTTAAAACTGCTCTTTTTGTCTCCATATTAGTCTCATTATTTTAACAAGCATGTCACAATGGTTCTTTGGGGGGTTTAATGTGGCAAAAATATCAATACCCACGCCCCAAAGGAGCTTGCACAGCTTGACATCTGGGATTGTGCGATCAGAGCGCTTAATAGGAATAAAACGGAAAGGATTTATGAGAACGAAAATCCCACAGATTATTAAACGTTCATGGACACATAAAAACACAGGTCATGGGAAGGTGAAAAACCAGATCACCTCTAAACACCATATCAATGCGCTGCACCACTTACGGCTCTGCTGCAGCATACCTTGGACATGTGGAATGCAGAGTTTCTGGAAAATTTAAGAAGTGCTAACAAGCTCACGGGGGTCTGCAGGAACCATGATATCGATATCTAACAGCCAAAAGGAGCTTGTCGCTATAAAGCAGAGGGGCTTAACAGGGAGAAAGCGGAAGTGATTTGAGGGAAATAAATCCTCAGCTCTTGGGTCAGTTCACCAAGTTCGTACCGCCAAAACGTGAGGACGACGGGGGGAGTGCGGGGTGAGGAGGTGAGGGTTAAAGTCTTAATTAACACAATGAAAACAGCCGCCAAGAAATGCTGTGTTTTTTGGAGTTGCTCGCAGCTCATTACTTTAATGTTTCCAGGCACAGGAGGGGAAAGGAGGGCTGCGAGGGGGGTTGAAAGGAAGATGCTTAGGATGTAGCTGTAGTCTAAGTTACAATTACTGATGGTTTCAAGCCTAAACAAATCCCCGACATCCTATGATGCACAGTGAGGGAGTAAAATTCAGCTGTTGAGTTGGAACACACAATCTAAGCTTCAATCTCTCCACCAGAACGACATAACTAACTAATCACAGCCACATTACTTGTATGAAGCTGCATGGCAAAGCCAGAAGATGATTAGTGGGTAGTTAGCAACCATGGCAGCAACAACAAGCCCAAACAATCATTCTCATGAGGCGGCGCTACCTCAAAAAAAGCTGGCCAACTGCATCTTTAATCTGGACACCCTGTTCTCTTGTTAACACCGCAGCCTTTGATGAAATCTGCCAGTTTTCTCTCATAATGGAGACATGCCCTAATCTCCCTGGCAGCTGCTCCATTCAGCAAGCTCTGCCTCTGTTTGTAAGCGTGCATGTGTCTGTGTGCGTGCATCTGTCGACAGGGCAGTGAAACACGTCCACCTGCACAGTGGTGTCGTTTGAAGTGTAGCACTTAAGGGGGCTGCAGTGGAGGACGGAGAGGCTTCAAGAGGGAACAAAACAGACAAAAAAAAGAAAGGTGGAAAGAGAAAGAGAAGAAGGGGTAGTGGTAGTGGTAGTGGGGTGGGGTGGGGTGGGGTGGGGTGGGGTGGGGAGGGGAGGGGAGGGGAGCGTCCAATGTCTCTTCATCATCAGTGTATCCAAAGGATGGGAGTCATGGCAGTAGGAGGGAGGGGGAGGGGGTGGGGGTGGGGTGGGGTGGCACTTGGCGTGGGCGCTTTGTAATCCTGGGCACAACAGGTGTCTCCAACTGTATAGCTGACAAGCCGAGGCTGAGGCCATGCCAGGCTGGGGTTACAGGGAGGTGTGGCGCTTACTGGGTGGTGGTGAATCCAAGGGGATTGGGTGGCACACACACCCACAGACGAGGACTACTATGTCACACCTCCAAGCGGGGAACTGCTGCTGGCGTTGGCTTCAGCTCAGAGAAGAAGAAAAAAGACTCCAGTTTGAAGCCAAAAAAGCCATAACGCGTCACCAGTAAATCAAACATGCTGACACAGCAGGATGTAGATATATTAAGATGGGGTGTGTCTTATATGAAGATATTAAGTTATCATAGTATCATGGTACCATTAGTTACACTATCCAGGCCTCTTGTTATGCTGCAAAAGCTTGTGACTGCAATTAGTCCCCTGTCCCCTTTCGCTCTCTTCACCTGTATGCATTCATGTTCCAACAGTTATTAACTTTGTATATCCCTGAGATTGTGTGCTCAGTAGCTATTGCTAATATTAGTCATGTTTATAACACAACTTTAGTCATATTTGTAGTGTCATTTGAGTTAGCATTGATATTACTGGAGTGTGAATTATTATCAGCTTTGTGGTCTTTGTTGTGCTTCTCTGTCCATCTGTCTGTCTGGTTGCCTGCCCATCTGTCCGTCTGACTTTCTACCTCTCTCAATTCAGTACATTTCATTTAAATATAATTCAAATTATTATTTGCAGCACGCTCTTTATGATGATGATGATACAAAAACCTTTTATTTTATACACCTCGTGCTTTGCCTCTGTGCTCTGCCTGTCAGCATCTGTGACTGTCCGGACTTGAAGCTCTTTGTTGACACATATAGAGCTTTCACACTTGCAGAAAACACCTGAAAAGTTCCTGATATTTTAAGGGTGAGGTGTATGTGTGAACGCAAACAGCCGAATTATTCACTCGGACTTCACCCAGAGTTTCTCCCGCCTACCCCGCTAGTTTTGTGAGTGAGAGAGCTGATGTGAGAACATAACAGGATATAATCAGGAGGATTCACCTCGAGCCAATAGAAGAGGAGGGTGACGTTTATATCCTGTGACTTCAGTCAGTACATAGACTGTCTGCACACAACCTCTACGATTAAACTCATGCATTATGTTTTCTGTTCTCCAGTATGTTCTTCTCTACTCTTTAGATCAGATTGTGATTCTGTTGAACAACAACAGAATCACAAACAACAAATATTCCCATAATATCCTCGTATAGTGGACTCTGTTGCTTCGTCCGCTACCTGACCCCCTCCTGTCTGACAGGAAAAGTCTTCCGCTGTGAGGTGCATACTGTATGTGAACAGCCAGGTCAGGAGAATACACAGACTTGTCGTCCTGAAATAGTCTAGATATTTTCAGGAGTGCAGATGTGATGTGTGCTTTAGTTTCAGAGTAGAAATTTGTGTTTTTTTGCAGGGTCAATAATTACCTAAAAATCAAAAAAAGTCTTTTTACATTTGTTTCTATGCATGTTTCTAATTTTGCAGCTGTAAGTGTGAACAGTATGTGTGTTAAGTTAATGTATTACAAAGAATGAGGAAGCCTCCAGCCACACAGCTTCTGGAAAGCCTGCCTGGTTCCTGTAAAGTTCCTGGTACTGAAGAATTAACCGAGGATCTGTATTTCCCCCCGTTCCACATGGTGCAGAACAGATAACAAAGACCAATCAGGTATCTGTGACCGAGTTCTCTTTTCTAAACGCTCAACAGTTCTGCCTTTCTCACGATAAAAAAAGGAAACTGAGAAATGTTGCTGTAGTTACAAAGAAGTAGATGACGGTGTGCGACTTCTAGTTCACTGTGGTGCAGAGTATCTCTTCTTGTGTCTCCTGTATGTGTGTGTGTGACAGTAGCAGAAGTCATCACCAGTGGTTTCATAGTAACTTAGAGAGATTTGAGTCATTGATAAACCCTCAGAGCTCCTGTCTAAGTTGAACTAGACACCATAGTAGGTTGTTGTTTGTCAAAGCCTTGAATAAAATTAGCTTCATATACTTAGACTCTGAAGTGTTAAAAATTTTATTCTGAGCCGCACAAAAGACGGTAGCCTGGAAATAGTTCATATTTCACAGCAACCAAAAGGCTTGTTAGAAGTGAAACCACTGAAAGTGCAAGAAGAAAATTCACAGTAGGTTAGGGTTTTCTAAGCAAATGAGTTCTCAATAAATACATTTGCAGTCACACTGTGAAGGCAAATTTGTGAGTTCCTATTCTGAGCCTTTACCGGAAAGGAGAGCAAGTTGTGGTAGCCTGATGTGATAGTGATTCTTAACTTAGAGTCAGAGACCACAGTCTTTCAAAGGGTCTGGAGATGGTTAATAATATATTTAAATAAAACTCCTCCTGCAACTACAAAAAAAAAAAAACCTGAGTCGGAGTGGCAGACGAGCTAAAATTAACTGAAAATATTGTTCTGTTGCTTTTTAAGTTGCTTCACGTCTTTAATCTTTTTGGTGCTATTAATTTGCTCCTGCTTCGACCTGACCTCCACCCTAACATGTTTACCAAATCTGTCAAAACTCCCTGATCAGAAAAGACAAAATTATTTTCATGTTTTTATGACCAAAAAAACACATTATATACATTTTTTAATGCAGAGAGCAAAGGAATGGGGGACAAAGAAATGTCAAATTTGACACCTTGAAAGAAATGTTTTCATCACAAAAATAATACTTTAAATTTTTTTTTATGTTATCAAAAAATTAAAATAATGAGACATTTTCTTCATTTTGTGTTTACATTTTCTAAAATGGAATTGCCACAGTTCAGGGCTATTTGTGTATTTGTGCTAAATTGCTGTATCTGGTTTGTTTTTCATGCAAGTCTGCTTTGTGGTTGCCAAAAATATACTTTGGCCACCAAACTAATGGCTCAGTGGACTATGGGGCTTCTTCACTTTAAATGTTTGACATGTCTCTTTCACCCTCTTTAAAACCTACTGGATGAATTCATACACCTCTCTGATGAATATGAAGACAGGACAGATTTTCTGATCTGTCTATGGACATCAGGTTTACAACAACAATATCATAAAGCCTGAAATGTGAACTCCAATCTGTTGCAACGCTGCAAGGTCATCGAGCCATGAGAAAGGTTTATTAAAGTTACTTCTGCACTTGTGCTGTTGGACACAGCCTGTGTTTAAGAGGCACTCACCCACATACACGCCTCCAGCTGTACTTTGGAGATGATGGTCCAGAGAGAGATGCTATCTTGGATGGCTGCTGGCCCCACCAGCCCGTCCATCCCTGCTGCCTCCACGCCCACACGTTCAGCATCAGAGCCTGGAGCCTGCACTTCCTGCTGGGGACAGACTATTTGGTCCGGATAGGGCGGCTCGGGGAAATCCACAGAGCCACATTCATAGGCCGCCAAGGTCACTGATGCTATGTGTGGTCCCTGAGAAACAGAAAGAGATAGAGAGGAAAAAGGAAGAGAAAGAGACAAAGGGAGAGGAGTGCAAAAAAAAAGAGTGGGAGTGAGTCCACCTGTTGGAAGAATTTGTGAGTCAAGGGAAGACCCCTTGACTTTGAGTGTATGAGAAAGTGAGTCAAATACTGATGGAGATGTTGACAGTTATATGTCACTCCTTTGGTTCCTACATCAGTGAAAGTCTTCCTCTGCGTTTAACTTTAACCTGTAGGAGTGAAAGTCCCTTCAGGTTTCACGTCTGTATGAGTTTAATAAACCATTAGGAAACAGAGAAAAACAGATAACAAGGATTAAAGGGAGCGATATGTAAAAAAGCTGCTTCTTCCTGCTGTTAAATAACCAACATGATATGGTTAGTCCACTTGTTTATTCCATGCAGCTGCTTGAGGCTAAATATTAAGATTCTTAATTAAGGAAATATGCACTTAAATGTTGGCTTGTCTTTAAATGAAAATTGATTTATCAAGATATAAATGCTGATTGACACGTTAAAAAGATAATAAAACTAAATCTCACACGTTTCAAAATAATTTCAAGGACATTTTGGAAAACAATTTTGGAAAACTGTTGCTCTCCATTCTCCATTATCATATTAAAATCAGGACACGACACAAAATCCGGGAAAAGCAGGCTTCAAATATTTATCAGGTGAGTCTAATCCTCTTTGAAACAACCACAGGTACCTACTGATCAGAAGTTTTACTACGACTCTCATATACAATGTGGATTTGCTCAAAATTTCACAGGTATCATGACAGTGCCAGCCTGAACTGCTCTACATATTAATATTATGTGATCCTCATAACGTCACCTTTTTTAACTTGCCAGTACTACAACTTTTAGACAAATAGATCTGCACGGCCCACTGCTCAGCCCCACTCCGTGAATGCAGCGCTCCCGAAGTCGCAACACGTACCGACATGCACAGGGGTGCGAGGGCCATATTCCACCCAATTAAAATATCCTCGTCTACCTCAAAATATCTTTCTAACACATTTTCCTGCTTAAAATGAAATAGCTTTCAATTTTGCTTCAACACTACGGGATCACCTACAAGTGCTCTAGAGGGTGAAGCACAGGGGATGAACAAACTGACACACACACACACACACACACACACACACACACACACACACACACACACACACACACACACACACACACACACACACACACACACACACACACACACACACACACACACACACACACACAGAGAGAGAAGAGAAGAGGTCTGTTTTAACTATGGGCTGACTTCAGACATAATTTATTAATGTTTGACTGCTCCTGCTGTAAGAGCGAGACATTAGCATACCTAAGGACCCGCTGTCTTTGATAAGGCTTTCTGGTTTACATTTCTGGCTCGTGTTTATTTACCAATGTCAATGAGCCTTCCAGTGATGAAAACAGAGAAATCAAAAGGGGAGAAAAAAAGGGACGTGCAGGTTGGAATTTGGGGTGTGTTGAAAGTTTATTGAGCTGCCAGCTTTGTGTTTTTGACTTGGCCTACCCTTAAACAAGTTATCTCAATAACACCAACGGCAGGCCACACACGTACTCAAATTAAAAATAAAATACACAGAAATACCAAAATAAACACGTTGAGAGGGGAAGTCTCCGTTTCAACACACTTCTGGCAGTCTGCAGTTCCAGCGTAGGTCATTTCAAGAGCTCTTGCTCTAATTTCATGCCTATTTATTTAAACATTAGCACACTAAATTGCGTCAGACAAAAGAGCTTGAATTACTTGTTTTTTACGAAAGTAATCATGTCATTTCAAGAGTCATTTAATGTTCTGTTCGGGTAAAAGTCAAATTGCTGAACAGAACATGGTACAAGAACTACAACAATTACTCCTGCAGCACGGACACTCAGGGGGGCGGAGCCTTTTGTTCTGCATGGCACACAAAGGTTACCTGGTGTGTGTTCACAGTTCACATGGGGGCCGGCCTCATATTTTGGATAAGCTTTGAAAACATAACCCACAGAGTTTTTTTTTATCTTAACCTAATATTTGCATTAACCCAGAGATGAAACCAACAGGAGAGCACATGACTAATTTCCCTTCAAACTGAGATGATATATTTAAATCGTTTGTGATCACAAGATTCAAGATTTTTATTTGTCACATGCTCATACAGATGTGCAATGAAATGTAAAAGACTGTTCCACAAGGTCATGCAATAACACTCAAATTACTAAAACTAAAAAGATTAACTTACATTTTTGCTTAAATTTTGGCATGACCGCTGCTTTGACTCCTCCTGCAGGTATTTCCAACGCTCACTTATTCCTTTGTGATCATCATAACGTAAGACTGGAAGATATGTTATTTTTCATACCGATATCTAAATGGCCTATTGCTAAATATAACAACAGAATGATACCGTGGCAGGAGGTGACCACAGCTCGATCCTGCAGAACAATGTCTTCATCTGTGGATTCCTGCAGCACTAATTGACCTATCAAAGTTTGTTGTATGGGAAGACCGTTGGCCGTTGGGTCATTCTACAGTGACTCAATATTACATTAAGGTTTAAACTGAACCGGATCCAGTCAGGAAGGAAAAAGGTCAAGTCACATTTGCATTTAGTAAGAAAGCACACTAAGCAGAGACCTACATGGATGTGAAATTACAGTGATGATCAAACAAGTCAGGAACACAGGTGTGATCCCTGCAAACAAAGGCAGGTCCATGGAGAGAGTGGCCCTGTGTACTCTGCCTGTTCCCCCGTGTTTACACTCGTGCGTATGTGTGTGTGGGAAGGGTGCTCCCAGTGACGCACGGGGGCACTTTGGCATTACGCAATGTAGCGCCAAAGCGATCAGGCAAAAGTGAGGTGGGGCTGAAACCTTTCCGGAGCCGCATGGGACAAGGCAGGACAGGATGGGACGTGGGAGGGCAGGACAGTGGCGTGTGAGGCAACAGCCAAAAGCAAAGTCTTCTCTGGGAGCAGTGCACGCCTTTCAGATGACAAAGATTAGGCTCTGCATACAAAGCATTACAAAGTGTGGGCGCAGTCTTATTTGCATAATAATGTAGGAAAACACTCCCCGGACATTAAGCGGAAGCGTCCAACGCACATACAAATTTTTCTTATAAAAGCACAAGACAAATGGGAAAATCTTCTGTGACCCAGAGGCAGAAGTCAAGAAACTCCCAGCACTGACCCAGTCAGACTGGATACTCCCCAGACTCATATCCTCTCCACTGACTGAGTCTTTAGTGAGATCACACTGCCCTCACATCCACACACACACACACGTACTTCAAGCTCAAAGACTCCTCAAGCAGAAAGCTTGTGTGGCAAAGTAAGACTATATTCCTTCCAGCTCTATATCAGGTAATGTGTTTACCAAACACACACAGACGGCCTGCCAACTGAGAGCGTTGCGTGACTCGGAGTGCATGTTCTCTCTCGGTCTAACACTGTGTCACTGCTTCTCACCTTACACAAAAGCCCAGTCATCTCATGTTGTCCAGGTGACTCACCCGTCATCTGCAGCCCTTCCCACAACCTACATCCAGGTAGCTGCTGTCGATCTCATTCACACACACACACACACACACACACACACACACACACACACACACACACACACAGACACACACACACACACACACACACACACACACACACACACACACACTCAGGAACACATTCACATTTCCTCACCTAGGAAGGATTCATTTCAGGAAATAAAATACCAAATACACAGTTGAGGAAGCATTTTTTTAATATCTCTGAGAGAAACCTTTGTTCCACCTCACACATTCTGTTTTGTATAAACACAATAGTGGTAAGGGGATACTTGTGTGTGCTGGAATTACTGCAAAAACTTCTGACTGGGTCTATGTTTAAATATGTGCGATACAGACGATGCTTACAGCCACTAAAATACACATCAGCAATGGCAGAGACACTAAGTTTCTCTCTCTGACTCTATGGGATTTACAATGGAGGCGACATTTCTGGCATTCCTGTGGCGACCAGCAGAAACCAACGCTTGGTCTCCAAAACGAGTGGGATCCCCACTTCTGGGTATGAGTGCATCCACAGAGACTTAGAGGAGACACACACAAAGTTTTATGGAATATGCCTGTGAGAAAAAATAAACAGCTGTTTAAGGGTATAGTCACTCAAATTAAACTGAAGTCAAATCGTCAACCAGATATCTCTCTCCATCGCATGAAGGGTTTTTAAACCTGATCTGGCCAATGATTTGATTTGAATCCTGTTTTTTTTTTTACCCCTAGCATTTTTAATAGGAACAGCTACTTTGGGGGCAGCAGTAGCTCAGTATGTAGGAACTTGGGTTGGGGACCGGAGGGTCACAGTTTCAAGTCTTGGTGTAGACTAAGTCTGCAAAATGAGCTGGTACCTGAAGAGGTGCCAGTTCACTTCCTGAGGTTGAGCAAGGCACTGAATCCCCAGCTGCTAGCGTGCTCGTTCATGTGCAGCCCCATCACTCCCTTAGTGCATGTGTGTGTATTTCAGCGTATGGGTGTGTACAGCATGTCTCTACAACCGAGTGTGAACGTGAACTTCCCCTCACTGGATAATTAAAGGATGTCTTCTTCTTCTTTCTTTTTACAAATGCCTGATGCTTCTCAGTGAACTCACTTGGACACCTTTAAAATTTGAATACTGCATTTTTTTGCTGAAGACAAATCATATATGGTCATCTATCTGCATTAGTTTGTTCACCTAAACTATAGTTAACAGACTAAAGAAAAGTCCTGCTTTCCACTGCTGGAATAATGATGGAGCTTAACATTTTGAGTGACAACTCATCATCACCTGCTTCAGCATTTGGCAAACGCAATTGCTCCTTCAGTCGGCCATAGGCTAAATCCCCGCTATGTTATCAAATTCAGTAAACAAAAGTGACTCCTCAGACATTTATTTAACAGGAAATCTCTCAGATTACAACATGGATTGTCTGGCTCTGGGCCCAGCAGTTGGTAAAAAAAAAAAAAAAAAAATCACATGAACAGAAAGGAGCTTCCTTGTGGTGCCACAGCAAGAACAAACTGAAGGAGGATGTGAAAGCTGGTTGGCAAATAGCTGCTGCTGAGATGAGCCGCTGACCGCTGATGACCCTCTCTGGGCTGCAGCATGATCCGCAACATCAGCAGCAACACAGGGAGAATCGTGTTGAATGCTCAAACACTTAAATTAAAGTGTATAGAAAAAAACGTTCTCTTATTTGACGTGGTTTGTCACAATGAGAGTTTTTTTTATGGCATTAGTTCATAAAGCGCTTGTGTGAGGGGGCGTTAATTGAATCGTAACGCAGGTTGTGCAAGCATGAGCCATTAAAAATGTCAAAACTTAACTGTATTAACCCTGAATGCTGAAACAGAAGCAGAGCAGTGAATGCCCTCATGATGAAATTCAATCCCAGCAAATTCCAACTAGGAGAAGTAGCTCATGACAGTGAGAAGAAGTTTCAGCTGTGCTTATGTTGTAAATATATGCAATAAACAAAAATTGTCCCTCACGCACTCCCTGTTTAATTGTTCTGCACTCGATCAAAGAGGAAAAAAACAATGTGGGGAAATTAAATGATCCCTAATTTGCAGTCTTTAATCATGAGACCCTACCAGATGCAGCCCACAGTCATCACAGCCACCACTCATGGTGTGGACTCCTCTTGTTAGTTCGTGGTGCAGAATGTAGCCCAGAACCAGACATTAATGGGGGACCATAAACTGACCAGTTCTCAGGGACCACGACCACAGGACGCTCCAGTCATTAACAGGTCGCTGTGGTTGTCAAGGGCCATTTAAGCGCATTAGACATGGTCGGGCTAGCATAACCTGTTAACCGCTTCTTACAGTGGGAGACTGCTTCAGGCTAAGAAGGACAAACATTAGGTTAGTTCGTTATGAAGAAGCCCTGGTCAGGATCTCCGAGGGAGGTAAGAGAAGGCTGGATGGTGACCAGTGACGAAGCAGAGACAGAAAGGAGGGGCGGGGGCTGTTCAGAAGTGGGTGGTAAACGCACACACTCACACACACACACACACACACACACACACATAAAACACACACACACACACACACACACACACACACACACACACACACACACACACACACACACACACACACACACACACACACACACACACACACACACACACACACACACACACACACACACACACACACACACACACACTCTGACTGTGAGATGCTGGAGGTTTAAGGGGCCGGTCCCATTGATTTATCCATGTGGTTTCACCAAATAGCTTCATGTTCAGAGACCTCTCCCAGACTGGCTGACAGACACTGTGACCCCCCACCAACGTATCGTACACCCACGAGCGTCACTTTGATTTCAACCCAAATTATCTGTAACAAACGTTTTAAGTCCAATTAACTATTTACTATCAGGACGATATCGTTTAAACAGTGTGTGTGTGTGTGTGTGTGTGTGTGTGTGTGTGTGTGTGTGTGTGTGTGTGTGTGTGTGTGTGTGTGTGTGTGTGTGTGTGTTATGCCTAATTTTTTTTGTTTGAAAGAACACAAGAAAGTTCAGAGACATTATTATATTTTTTTGCATTGGGACCGTTTGCCTGATGAAGGTCTATAGCACCCAAACGTTGCACATGGTTGACAGGTTGAATGGTTGCACATAAAGTCAGACAGGACATTGTGCGGGAGTTTACCTTGAAGTTTTTAATGCATAAGGTACGGCCATTTGTCACAATATATACAACAACAAAAATACTTTTAACATGTTACAAAATAAAATCATTCCCTTTGCTTTCATTCATTTCATTCTTTAATCTTTTTTTTTGTCACAGTCAGATCTGAAACCATCCAATCAAATCATTTAAATGGCAACCTCATAAACAAATTCAAATGAGGCATTTTAAGGAAGGCAAAACTGGTCAACCATCAACATCAGATTTAGCCAGAAATGTTTTCTGTCTGGATTGTGTTCGCTCCCGTTTCAAATATTATATTATATTTTAGTGAGTCAGAATCTGGTGTTTTTGTAACAAAATAAAAAATGTTCACTAGTTCCAGCTTCCTTATTGAGATGATTTTCAGCTTTTGACTTGTGAAATGAGAAAAGTGAATAACGATGCTATTAAACTGGTAGTTGGACAAAAGTTATTTTAAATACATTAGCCTAGCTTTCCTAGATGCTTCGCTTTGTGTTGGGAATATTTAAACATTTTCCAACATTTTATAAATTGAGGAAATATTTGGGTGACAAGAAAAAAAATGCAGAGTGTATAATCCTTAGAATAAAAAATATAAAGCCTAAAAGAAAAACACACTTACTGACGCGGATACATCTCACATTCACCTAATAAATTAAAACAAAACTCAGGAGAGGTACATTCCTTCCTTGAGTGATTTTTGTCTGCCAAACAGAACTCCTGCAGGGAAGCAGAAGGTCTGACCCCTTAATAATTTCACCAGTGATAAATAGAAGGCTGACGCAGCGACCGCACACACACACACACACACACATACACTGGCACACACATGGACCCACCTGAGGGTGAGTGTTTTAACCTTAATAGAAAATTTTAAAATAAAACCGTGCTTTAAATATCCTAAATACCTGCAGTGTGCCAGCAGCACTCTGGTTTGGTCTGGTCAGGTTTGGCTCGTTCTGGCATGGTTGTTGGAGCCCTTCCAGCCTGGCTACACACTAAGCCCACTTTGGCCCAGGATTTGCTTCCTGTGGGCTCTGTGGATGTTGAGTGTGTGTGTGTGTGTGTGTGTATATGTGTGTGTGTGTGTGTGTGTGTGTGTGTGTGTGTGTGTGTGTGTGTCTTTGAATGGTTATTGTACTTGGTATTAACAGGACTCCCAGGGCCTCCAAGACACAGACAGTCAGACGCATGCCTTGGATGGCTGGCGTGTGACAGTTAAAATTGAGATGCCGTTAAGTTCCCGTTTACACATCTCTCTGGTATTCAACTTTAAAGGAGATGGTGAAGATGAGTAAGACACAAGACGTCTCCCAGGCCTCCCACTTTTATGGCAACGGAAATTAATTCATTAAAACAGTAAAGAAAGTAATTATTCTGGGGTATTTCAAACCAGTTGGTGGTAATTCAAATTTAAACACAAAGTTAGAGAATTCCCCTCGGGTGCAGCTGCAGATCCATAACTTACCCGTGTAAAATTCCCAACCAACATATCTCTATCGTGCGTATGTAATCCTGCCTTTTCAGTAGTGCGGGGGATCAAATCTGAGCGATAAAGTTCTGACACACTATCTAGATGTAGTAAAAAATTAATGGCTTCAAATTGAATTTAAGAGGAGTTGGAGTTAAAGCGAGAGAGATCCGTTACTGCCAGTCACCGGTGAGTCAAGAGTCACTTTTCACCTTTTCAAAGAGCCCCTGAACTCGATCCTGATGTGTCAACCACGTTAGGGGTAACATGCATGAGAGGTATCAATTCTCACTTTGCTGAAAAGAGAGGAGTTTCTGCTGCGCCAGTCATGTACGGACAGGGACGGCAACATGACTTACAATAGAGTCAATTAAGACTTTCTAAAGAGTTCAGAGTTCAAAGTTTGTGATTCAATAGGACGATAAAATCACGATTTTTCAACATTTCAAAGAGCAATTTAAAAAATGCAATTCAATTCATACCTTTATTTAATCTTGAAAGGACATTGAGTTTTCCCTCATTTTCAATGCCACCGAGATTAAACAAGCAAAAACAACAAAAAACACTTATACTCAATTAACAAAACAAGTGAGCTCAATTAAAGCACTGACAGTTGAAACGAAGAGGCTACAAATCAAAATCCTAAACTCTGCAAGAGAGGGAAGAACTTCAATCTTTAGTTTGCTGGTGGAGCTCCATGATGCTACTTTCACTAAGTTTCCCACAATATCACAGACCAACTTAAGTCACATTGTACTTCGATAAAAATGATGAAAAAATAATTGTATTTTTCTGTTACTAAACTCCTTGAGTCAATTAAGACAAACATCCATTTTAATACAAATATTTCATAGAAAATATTACAAAATTGACTAAAGTATCAGCAGAAGTATCTAACTTGTGACAACACTGATCAATGTTTTCACTTTGTATCAACAAAGCTGAATTGACGGTGATTTAACCAACGTATCGATCCAGATCCAAAGATTTGAAGATTTTTCACCCTTATTATTAGGGTGCAAACAGTATGGTATTTTTAGGCCGATACCGATATCAACATTGGGGAGAGGAAAAAATCTGAAACCGATAAATAAGCCGATATCTTTTCTTCATAAATAGATAAATATAGTTATACATATTTGTTGCGTCAAAACTTTCATGAATAAACACAAATAAACACATGTCAAACACTTGTGGAAAAGATATACAACCAAGACAAGATTGTCACTCGGCTGGAAACTGAGCATGTTCGTGCATCATTGCTTGACACTCTTAGTGATGATGCTTGTTGTAAGCCATACAACACCCTCTGCTGGTGAAAGAGAACTGCTAGTGTGATACAATGAAACTCAAATGTCATGTTAATTGACTGGTGAATAAATCGATTTAATATCGGCGCATATCAGAGATAAATATAGCCGAAACTGATAGTCACTGGATATGATAATATCGGCCGATATTATCGTCTGGCCGATTAATCAGTCGGGCTCGACTAATTATTGATCATCAGCAGCAATTATTACACAAATCACAAAGAATTGGTTAAAGGTGATAACGTAATTCACTCAAGATGGAAGGATCTAATACATTAAATATAAAGAATCTCATGGTAAAAAAAAAAAGACCACTAGAATTAAAATCAGGTTCATATTTTTTTTAAGAGAGATGGGAAAAATGGAGAGGTTCACACCTTTAATCAATCAGGGTCCGAAATTAACACCCGCAAAGCGCCAAATGTGGGTAGATTCTCCATTTGACAAGTAAATTTCAGAGGGCGATCCACCACAGGGCGGGTAATTTTTTTTATATATGACTGTATAGCAACTCTGCTACAAGTATTAAGAGCGTTTGATGGAGCTGCAGCTACTTTTCCTGAACCGACATATCGATCCATCTCCAAAGATTTTAAAATTTTACACCCTAAACGAAGATTAAATCATCAGCAACTATTACACAAATAACAAATAATTGGTTAAAAGATGATAAAGTAATTCACTCAACATGTAAGGATCTAATTTATTAAATATAAAGAATCTCAAGGTCACGAGAAATAGAAGAAATCAGGTTCAAAACATTTTTAGAGATGGAAAAAAGTGAGAAGTGGTTAAACCTCTAATGATCCTCTGGTTTAAAGATGAAGTGTGTTTATAATGTTCCTTTATAAATGATTGGTAATATTTACAGATTAATTAAATATGAATTAAGATGTATGTGTCAACTTTATGTAGGCGCAAGTATTTATGATAACTGTTTGCCTGTTTGAGATTTAAATAATCAGCTAGGACTGGGTAATTAATCGAGAATCAATTGTAATCACTTTTTTGTGATTTGTCTTTTCAGGAATCTTAAAAATAAAAGATAATCGATTACCGTGCTTAGTGTTGTATTGCGTCGTTTCGTCCAAAGGTTTTGTTGTGTGTGGTAAATGTTTTAAAGTGTTGGTTGATATATTTGATCGTGTTGGTTGATCACCATTTGCTCAAAAACCCATTGAATGTTTTTATTATTATGATATCTTTGTATTCAAAGTTTTCAGAATATTGAAGTGTAAATGTTGTTTTAGTTCAAAACGTGTTTAATAATCATGACCTCAATATTAATTAAAATAATCATCATAATCATACATCATAACTGAGCATCACTAAAATGAGACTGATTTTTTTTTTTTGCTGTTTGTGTCTTTGTTTTCTTCTTCTGTGCTTTAGTTTATTTTTTATCCTTTGTAATGTCACATGATTTCTTTAAAAGCAAGTTATAAAAATATATCGAGTCATGTTTGAGACAAAAAGCATGAACAGCAAAGACAAGAAAAGTCTTCCTCGTTCGTTGGATCATAACCTGGCAGTCAGAGTGTAAACCCGGAGTCCACACCAGGGTTGGAAGTTAGCACCCGTCACCTGCCAAATGCGGGTGTTTTGCTCAACTTCCCCGTCACTGTGGCTGGTAAATAAAAGTAATTTTATTTACTTTATTACTTTATTACAGAGAGATTTTTAAACACATGCTTTTAAAAGAACAACTTCTCAGTCGAGGTTAATTTGCAGCTAAATCACCTAAATGAGTTCGCCTTTGAGGGCATAGCTGCAATGGAAGCTCTTAAGAGCCTCAAAATAATTAAATCACCAAATAAAATATTTTTCTGTTCATGAGGGAGAAGAAGAGCATGTCAGTGTTTTCTCTAATAGTTGAAACATTTCCCTTCATAAAATAGCCTGTCACTTGATTTGAAATAATACATTCTTACATAATGCTGCCGATTAAAATAAAGTGGAAGGTAAAAAAAAAAAAGAGTGACTGGTAGATTTTCTTAATCCACCAGTCACAGAGGCATGTAGGCGAAAAAATGAATTTCCAGCCCCGAGTCCATGCCCATCAAAATAAACACGGATGAGAAGCCAACCAAGACTAATCAGCACTGAGCTCAGAAAAAAAACAAAAAAAACTTTTCGATTAATTAAATACAAAAACAAAAAAGAATTTACTCCAATGACTGGTGGAAAACGTCCCGGACAAAGAGACAGGAAGGAGTTTGTGACTCACAGCTCAAACAAAGCAGCCAGGTTTCTGTCTCTGAGAACATGAAGGTGCCCTATTGTTTGGTCACGGGATGTAGCGGTGCTCGTCACTGTAATGCCAGACAATGGGAATGATCAGGTGAGTGAGGGGTAGTGCAACACAATCACACAAACACACACACATCTATACACACACACACACACACACACACACGCCGACAAAATCACACACACACACACACACACACATACCACTCCTTTGTCTGATGCCCTTCCACGCTGTGACCGAGTTTCGCTCACCCACATGTTCTTGTCAGGCTGTGAATGTGTGGGAAGACTGCACTTAAAACAGCACAAGAGTGGAAAACTTTTAAGTTTTTAAGCAGCAGTGTGCGTTAGTGTGTAATTGTAACATCACTAGTGGGACAGTCAGTGTGTGGAAGCCACACTCTTAGACCTGCTCGGCGCTTACAGCATTCGTTGGCGCTAATTAAGGCTGTGCTCCTGGTAATTGCCAACAGCCAAAACTTAATTTCAGGGGGTTTGCTGGGGAAAATCTGTATATTCTACACAAACCTCCTTTGTAACATATAATTTAGTGGTCCTAAATGCAACTGAATTTAGAAAGCTGCAAAATTTGCCTTTATTTAGATGAGCCCCTGGTTTATTTTTTGAAAGACAAGGGACTGTAAATCATGAGTCATAACGGGCACAAACATGGTTAAATTCTGGATGATTGGTGTTGTGTTTTTCCCAGTGGCTACTGACATTCATGCTCCCAAAAAGACACAACATGCACACACCTCTCTCCCCCATGAGACATCTCAAAGCCAGGAGAAAAAGAGGAAAAAAAGAGGAGACTTCCCTCGTTGCTATTATGTAAACAGCAACGTGCACGGCTTCAATTATAATGACTTTAATTCTTTGTTGCTGTTGATTTAACGTCGAGCACAACAATTTTCATGCTGCCCATAATGACTTAATGGCAACAGCCATTACTGAAAGTAATTTAATGGTGGATGACTCAGATGAGCTCTCTTCTAAAATATTTACAGCATTCCCAAGCTTTCGAGAGTCATCGCTAAACCTTTCTCCGTTAAAAGGGGATTTATGGAGGGCAGTGACACTAGTTGTCACTAAAAACAAACAATCAAAAACATAAGTGGGGGATGAAAGCCGGTCCCACTCATTATTGTGATCTTCATAACAATTATAGCGGATAGTACATGTGCAGGTGCAGGGCTTTCCGTGTGCATGTGCGTGTGCTGATCCTCGCCTCCTCAGCTCCTGCCGAAATGAGATCTTTCCAGTGTTCCTGCCCGGTTTTATTATTTTCATGGCCTGTATTATAAGCACCCACCCACTACCTCCTCCTTCAGAGCAGCTGGATAAAATACACTTGATGCTGTGCCAAGAAGTGTGCTTTTTTTCCCCTTCTCTATGCATGAGTTGCTGGGTTTTATCTTCCTCCAATAACCAGTGCTGTCCCTGTACAATGATCTCCTGCAGTCTCAGCGGGATGCAAACACAGAGAGGAGACGCAGGGCAGCAATTGTCCATGTCAGGAAACAGGAGAGCTGCCACTTCTGTTCCGTTTTCATTGACTGGGATTGTTTGCATGTTACTGGCTATGCAACCCCCTCTACTGGAAGCTCTGCAGTACTCTCAAATGAACGTTTACTGGTTCTCAAAAAAGGCTGTTAATTAGTATTGTGTGGTCATTTACTTCTTACAAAATGCCTCTTGAACAGACTCTTGCACTGTGAAATACCAACCCCACAAGCTACTCCACAGGAAACAAAGCCCTTAAGTTTGGTGAAGTACAGTTTTGGTGTTGAAAATTTAAACTAAAACGACAAAGAAAGGGCAGATTGTGCAACTTGACACAGCCTTTTTCAACTATGACATGTCGATAATTATAAAAGACAATAACATGTAAACTCATATTTTTATGAATACTTATTTTAATCAAAATGTCTGATTAACTATGTCATAGGGTTGGGTACTCGAGTACTCGTTGTAGACGTTATTACTCAGTATCGCTTCATTACTCGCTGACCTGACATCGTGTTGATTTAGGCTTAAATAGTTCCACTCTGTTAACGTTAAATCTTCTTTCTGAGTTTCGCCTAAACGAATACAACCAGTAAAAAAATAATAAAAGGTACAAAGGGAGGTATAACTTCTCCAGCCATAAATAAACAGCAACAGAACTGACGTGTTTCCTATTTGTTTCACACTTTGCGAATAGTACCACAAAAGAATTAGGATGTTTATGGAAGTGAAATGCTGTGTTGTGTCAGTGCCTCACAATAAAAAAATTCTGTTTATGAACATCGGAAATTCCTTCAATATGGCCTAAAAGGAGGATTCCCTGTTATTGGGAGAGCAGCCTAAAAAAATGTCATTGACACCAGTTTTTTGTTTTTATTTGGCCAGACCAGCAGCATACACAATAAGAACATCTGACTGTCAACAACTGATTGATTGAAAGGAATAATAGCTGATTTCAGGTAATATTAAACATGATATAAGCAAACAGCAACATTGCTTTGCTAACAGACAATGCACAATTATTTAGAGTAAACAATTCAGCACTTTAACAGACTCTGCAAGGCTTCAGTTTGGACATGTAAACCAACCCACACAGGGTTAGTAATATGAAGCCTGTGCTGTTATGTACATGCATATGTTGTTGTCGTGCACTGAAATCCGGTTTGTACTTTAAATACAACGATTCACAAGTTGAAGTGCCCAATCAGTATCAGCAAGAAAAGTCGTATTGGAAGTTCTTTGCATAGTTAGCAAAATACGTAGAGCCTGACCGATTAATCGGCCAGCCGATAATATCGACCGATATTAGCATATCCAGTGACTATCAGTATGGGCTAATTTTATTGCAGATATATGCCTATATTATCAGATTCATCACCAGTCAATTAATATTTCCATTTGAGTTTCATTGTATTACACTAGCAGTTCTCTTTCACCAGCAGAGGGCGCTATATGGATTATAACAAGCATCATCACCATCCAGAGTGTCAGGTGGTGATGCACATACATGCTCAGTTACTTTCCAGTTGATTGTCCATCTTGCTTTCTTCACCATATATCCTTATATCCTTAGATAGATATAAGACAGATATTGGCCGATATATCAGTATCTGATTTTTTTTCTTCCTGAAATTGATGTCTGCCCCAAAAATCGTATATCGGTCGGGCCCTAAAAATAGGGATAAATCTTGATGGGCGCAGGGGGGCACCTATGTTATTTTCAGTGGCCACGGTTGCCATGGGTCATGGTTCATGTCAAACCCTGTATAAGCAGTACAAAAAACTCATATCAATCCCACAGAGGATAAAAGGAAACCTTTCATCTTGCGGGATCAGCTCAGTGAGGTCTACATTCTGTCAAAACTGTGATGCAGTATAGAAAAAATGTGACCACACACTAACTACAACCGGAGGAAATGAAAGCATTAATTCCAATAAAAGAAGTTAAGACCTTTGAAGGAATCAGAAATTGGACGGACGCGTGACGACAGCTGGGAAGGTAGGAGAAGTCATGTGACCTCACAGAGTCACATGTGATGTCATGTGAAAAGAACACTACAGACGACTTTAACGGTTAATAGACCTGCCAGCATTCATGCCCTCTTAAATCTTACAGAGGTTTTTAAAAAAAAACACTACCTATGAAATGCGATGTTAGAAACTGGAGTCTGTTAGTGATAATAAATGGTTTTATGGTGCTCTAGGCTCTCCATGTAATATGTTGTGTTCTTGTTTTGTATATAAATCATCAGCTTAAGCCCTCAAGAGAAATACGAACGCTTTTTATCATCACAATAATGTGGAACAGTGAGAAGCACTACTAAACTTGTCTGCTCTGATTTTTCTAGTTTGTCTACATCTTAAGACCACTGGCACCCTCTACTGATTGTTTGAAGTAACAGCTTGGGTCAGTTATAAACATCTAATCAGCAACTATGAAAAAGGATCATCATGCTAGATTTAAAATTAGTATCTGCCAGAATGTTTTGGGTAATTAAATTAATAAGCTGGACGCACATGACGTTTATCAACTTTAGACATTTGTTCTCCAAATGTTCAAAACATAGAAAAATCTTTCCTCTATTTGTCCAACCAACCCTCTAAAAACAACAAGACAGTTTCATGTTACAGAAAAGAAACTTAACCAGATGATAAAGTCACATTCTCATCTAAAAATGGCTCAAACAGTTAACATATTATCCAGTAAAATGCCATTCATCTTCTGTCAAATGATTATTTATAGGCCGCCTGTGCGTATTTGCAAGAGTCAAACATAACAACATGCATCACTAAACATGTTTTACAATCCATTAAAAGACTTGATTTCATCATTCTAATATTAATAATCCAGTCTTAGTATAAAGAACACACCATCATTTTCATATAATCTTAATTCAAGTCAAGTTTACTTTACGTTTGGGGTCTACAAAATCCCTTTAACATTCACTTCTTATAACACCACATGAAGAGTTTTACCAACTTGTAGACTGAAAGAGAAGCTGTAGCACTTCTCCCCTGCAGTGGAGAACATCTCTAGTGGTGCACTTATATATCACTTACAGAGTCACTGTTCTGTCCAAATGTTGACGTGTGTAAATCACAGTCAAGAGCATGAAAACACCCAGGCCCTCATGTATGTTCTCATGATGAGCAAAAGTTTTATGGGCAAGAAGGAAACAGTCCCCCAAAAAGGGCGCAAGTATAACATTTAGGGACATGTCAGCAAGTGGTCTAGTGTGACCCAGTTATGAATCACTGATCCAGTACTCCAAACAGGTCGTTTGGAAATGTGCACCGTCAAAAATCTGTAAATATGTCAGGACTCAGAAATCTACAGAATGACACAGACGTCTCAATGGCTGCTTTAAACAGGCCTTCTGCAAAAAAATCAAAAAAATCACATGAATAATTATAGTTCTCTGAGCTCAGTCGTGTTGTTCTTGCGGTTTAGGCTCACAGTTGAAGAGAGGAAGCAGAGAGTTCCCTATATAAACAAACCGGGTTGGGCAAGTAACTCAGGCCAGTGTTACATAACACTTTTATTAAAACTTTTTTTTAAATCAGCCGGTTAAAGAATTCATCTTCAAAGTAATAATTGATCCTCACTTACCACAGAATGTTTTTTTAATCAAAGTCTGATCAGTGAACTCATTTTAGAGTACGAGACATTATTAGGTTCTGGTGTGTCTGTCTTTTCAGACAGCGTTTGAAAAGGTTAATAGCACAGTCTAATGTTCTGAATACAGTCTCAGAGGCATTTCTACCCCTTAAAAAGTCAATTTGATGGAAAACATTAAATGCAGAAAAGTGGGATTGTCATTCAGAGGAATGCAGGTTATTTTAAAAAATATATATATTGTTTTTATTAATACCCACTACAGCATAATGCATTAGTAGATCAAATCCAAAAATATCTGCACCCGTATCGGCTTTTCCAAACGCAATATCAGTTAAACTCTATAAAAAATGCACCACAGCACCTCTAGCAAGGATCACCAAGTTCTATCATGAACCCACTGACACCAACTCACGCAGTAGCAGCTGCGCAACACTAGGTGACATCCTAACATCCTTCTGAGAAACTAAGCTTGGCCACTAAGGGGGAGTCAAATAAAACCTCTCAAGTTACATTTAGGAGCGCAAGAGTTTGGCTTTTAAAAACAGCAGAATGGAGGAAACGCACTTCAAAGTTTCCAGTTCAGCTCCACTGGGCAAGGGCACACAAGTGCGACACTGGACTCCCGGATGACAGATGGACTCAGAGCAGTGAAGACAAGCAGATGTTCAGGGACCCTAATCTGATCAGCAGAAGAGACCTAGCACCTCCTCATGCTCAAAACAGAGCAAAACACCCAGAAACGGAGAGAGTTGTGGTGAAAAACGGAAAGAAAGAGGAGAGACATAAAAAGGAGAACGACTAAGGGGAGGGGGCATCACAGTGGGGAGCAGGAGAGCGGGGAGAAAGGAAAGAGAAAGAACTCAGAGAGTGGGAGGGAGAGTGTTTTTATCCTCATGTGCACTCAGTCAGAGGGGTCAGTGAGTGCGATTGTTCCTGGACTGCCTGTCAAAACAGTGTGGTTACCACAGCGCCTATTCATCTCCGCCCCACTTTGAAATGCACGCACGCACAAACCCCATACTAACGCACTCATGTATGCATGTGCAAATGCATGAGGAGCCTCCAAAAGCTTTTAATAATACTCTTATGAAAGCCTTAGCAACAACCCAACAACAGCATCAAAACAGCCTTTTTGAAACCTGCGTCATTGCACCACCACTAACACTATCCGCTAACTGTGTTTGAGTTTCAGCTCTGTCACAAACATGCCGAGGCAAGTGAATAACTGCAGTGTGTGAAAGCGGTGGACAACTTGTCGTGGTGACAGAAAAAAGTTTGCTTACCAGGTAGAGGAGGAAGGTGTGCAGGCCAGTGCCAAGACCCACCGAGGAGAGGATGCCCAGGCCGACCCAGTAGGAGCACCACAGCGTCTTTTTCTCCATGTAGTGCACATACTGCAGAGGCCAGAGAGAGGGACGGTGAACCACATGGCAGAGACACATGCACAGAGTGTGAGGAAAACAAGAAGGGGGTGGGAGAAGGGGGGTTACAGAGAGAGGAGAGGAGAGGAAGGCAGAGAGAGACAGACTGAGAGAAGGTATGAGAGTGAAAGTGTGCAAAACAGAGGGCACTTAAAAGGGTGAGAGAGGGCAAGTGAGTGGTAGAGAAAGAGAGGGAGAGAGACCTTTAGAGAGAGACAGAGGCTGTTGTTGAGTTTAGAGGACAGAGCCGTAGGGTAGGAGTGTTCAGCACACTGACAGAACAACAGAACTATTATTCTTATTGGTGGCAGCCAGCTCTTACACAACTAGTAAAGTAAAGCAAGCCAAGAACTCTTTATCTCTATTTCTCTTCCTCCTGTTCATCCACCTCTCTGTTGACACCTCCTCCCTCCAGCCAGGGCAGGTTGTTTTCAGGAGGAAGCATGGAGTGTGTAGATTACCGGAAGAGGGGAGGGGACTGATGATTGGAAGGAGGTGTGGGACCAAAGACTCCATTTCCCAGGAAACCCAGCAAAACAAAAAACACCACAAACTGCCTCTCTCTTTGCTGGCAGGATTCTGGGAAACGCAGTGCCAGCCATGGGCGATTGTTACGTGAAGTTACTGTGAACTGATTACACAACTCCCCAGTGTCAACATTACGAGAAAAAAAAAACCCTTTATGGAGGTGGGTTTTAAAGTAGTACAGCTCCTAGCAGGAAAAGAACACAAAAAGGGGGGGGGGGGGAAGGGAAGCGCTCTCGTCAGACCATAGAACAGTTTGCATTGACAGCTCCAGTTGTTTGCACTGTGGAAATAAGAGATTAGAAGCTCAAAGTGAGCTTTGCGGGAAGTTAATAATTAAACGAACGTCGCCATAAAAACTAACACGAGCACACACTTGTTTGAGATGATGTTAAAACAAGTATCCTCTCATAGGCACTGTTCTGTTCCTGCAGTACTGATTCAAAAGTGACTCGGCCTGCACAATATGAGGCAGGTCTGTTTTTTTAGAACGTTGCACAATGTTGCAATGAAGATAAGATGCATGATAAAAACATACTGAAGTGTGCATATTATATTTAACTTAAACTTCCTATGGTTCTGCTGTTCGGCATGTGTAACAGAGTAAATGTTTTGTAGCACATCTTCTGAATATGAAATTATTCCTAAAACCAGAAATGCTGTTCTTTTTTACCACAAGGTATTTGCAGAGTACGTTTCTCTTGCTTCTCTCTCCTTCCTCAGCCATCATGCAAGCTGACCTTGCAGTTGCCACTGAACTGACACTATTAGTTTAGCTGATCTGTAGCCAGGGATTCAGCTAATTGGCCAAATAGTAGAAATGTACTGATTCATTTGTATCCAGGGCTTGATCTTATACGTAAAATGTTCACACACTGAGTATACTTGAATCAACATTACCGGTATATGAAATGCTTATTTTCTGATGTAAGGAAATTCCGGTATTATTTTCTTTCTACTGTGCATCATCTTATCCAGGTGATAATGAAAGCATGATTTATTGAGCAGCCCCATACAGGGCCTTTATATATAGGCCTGGGCTTTATCGCTCCTTTCAACCTTAATAGAATAAAGTACTGGTGTTGACTGTCTTGCTAAAGTCACTTCATCCTGGGGACAAGAGGATCCAGGGATGAAACCTGCCCAAACTCCTTATCCATATCCATACAAAGTATGTGCATTAGTAAGCATCAAGGTGGTGAGATGGTAAGAAATTGTAACCTGCTCTCTGTAATCAAGAGGCCAGCAACCTTTATAGAAAAGTAAAAACAAATATTGCACCCTAAATTAATCCATTTAGGATTTATGCCATGGTTGAAAAACTGTTAGGGTGGTTGGCCTCCACAAAACCTAAAAAATGGTAATAATTCAAATAAATACGGTGTTCAGTCACCTTCTGGTGTGTTCCTTCAATACAGTAGGCAATGGAGAGGAGGATAAGCAGGATCAGCAGGCCAAACACAGTCTGTCTTTGCTGCCAGAGCCTGGGTGAAGGAGAACAAGAGAATGAAGGTGGAAAATGATCGATGCAAGTGTGCGAGAGCAGGGGTGAATATTAGTAAAGGCAGGGAGAAAGACGTGCAGATGACAGTGTGATGAAAGATGAGGAATTGTTAGTTCATAGGTAAAGCAGTGTGAGTGAAAGGAAAGGTTGCAAGAGGAGGTATATTTCATTTCATCTTCGGGAGAAAGAGAGACATCTGCTGGAAATATACAAGCAGCTACCTTAATAGTCTTAAGCAACAGACTCAGCGATTGGATAATAGTCATGTGGGTACATAAATATGTAACCCTTTGCTGTCATTTTATCTATCCTTACAGTGACGCAAGATTAGATTTAACTCTTTATTATTAGGATTGTATTAGCTGAGAGAAATAATTTACTTTTAAGTAAGCATATAGTATACCATGTGTGTTTACATTTTGTGCTACTACAATACAATATTTTACAATTAATAAATAAATAATATAATTATTATTATTATTATATATAATAATAATAATAAATAAATAATTTAATTGTTTAACATTTAAGATGAAAGATATTGTAGGCTTCTTTTTAACGCCACATTTGAAAGTCGTGCGAATTATTAAATAATATTATATTATATATTATAATGTTAAATAAGTATTTATTTAAAAAACGAAGAAAGTGACTCATTTATTAAAATACATTCTTACAGAGAAAACTATCTAACAAGTTAGTTTATGTAATGATAACACGACAAGAGTTAAATAATGTGAATAAAAGTAGTTAATTTTAGTTTATAGAGAAACTCTTATTTAGTGTAAATAGTTTAAATTAACTTGTTTGTTTGAACTGTGGCCGTTAAGCTAGTAACGGCTGCTTCAGACGTTAGTTAAACACGGTGATGGACACGTGACTGTTCAGATAATAATAATTTAGTCATGACGGACCGACACATGTTTGTTAAATTGTTAACACATGTTTGTTTGTTTTGCGGTCCCATTAGTATAATAAACTTAGCGGTGGGTTTAACGGTTTACCTGCGTATGTGAAAGGTGAGGCGGACTTATGGTGCATTCACGTGGTGTCGGACATATATCTGAGTAACGCTGGCTCAAGTCGGAGCAACAACTCGGACGGTGCCCAACTTCCCGACTTGACGTCAGAATCGTCATCAAATGGGGGGCACAAATATGTTTTGTTAATGTTAACATAATTTGTATTAATTCACGTAACATCAACAATCAAATATAAGTTTTAACTTTATATAACTTTCCGAATTGAAATCACGTGAACATCTAAACACACTGAAGTCGGAAGAACGACTTGCCAACTCGGACAATTGGACCACCGAGGAGCACCTGAACGCAACAGTAGACTCAGGTGAAACGAGTGGTCAAGAGGGACTGCCTCTTTCAGACAATTCTCCAGTTATAGTTTGTGTATAACTGGTGAGACGAAAGATAACTTTACCAATTTTTGTTTTGCCCGGAGGCAAGACTACTTGATTAAGCAGGCAGCAACCTTAAGCAGTTCGTCGAGGGTCCACTCGAGGCTGGCTGCAGAAGCACCGGAAGTCACGTACACACCCATTTAAAAAAAGCCTGTTTTTTTTCCAGCATAAATTAACATGTACAGCCTGTTTCATAAAACCAAATAGGTCTGATTAGCTCATGTTTCGATCAGCACAAAAAACTGGGGCACTGACTTAAGGCAGGGGTTGTCTGAAGTGTGATGAGCGCACAAAAAATACACAAAAAAATATCACTTATTTACACTTACTAATTTCACCACTGTGTCAAAGTCACAATTGAAAATGCATGCCACCCCTGTGGACACGCCCCTGCGTATCACTGACTTTACAATCTGATGAAATAACTTTATTTTAAGGTAAAAATGTCTCCCTGGAGCGTGAGCAGTCAGATAGAGCTGTAGCTTTATCTGACTGCATCAGCATGTTGCCCTCCATCAAACCGACAATGTGCACAAACTGTGTGAGAAATAATTATATTCTTTCATTTTAATAATGTTTTTTTATTGCGATAAATTCTGACTTTTGAGATGTGTTTATTGCAAAAGCTCATATTGCGATAACGATGCCATTGTGATTTGTTGTGCAGCCCTAGTGCTCATGTTTCTCAGTTAGGATTGACATCTCTTTTAACTCGTCTTTTATGTTTCTAATTTATAACTGAATGGGCAGCAATGACTGAATTATACTGCTGTCACTGGTATGTGTTAATGAAATGCAGAATTTAAAATAAGTAGACCATAATCACTTCAAAATTACACCAGTTCATCAAATAAATACATCACATGATCCCTTTGATTCACAACCGCTATCCTCATTTACATTTTAAGCCAAACAAGCGCAGATCCACAACTCTGAGCAGCATGCTGCCCTGAGGACTCCCTGTACATGTGCAATAAATTACCACCCACTTCTATCAACATTCAGGATAAACGTCTCTGCGCACTTGTAGACTAAGTCGTAACATCTTTGCATGTATTCCCCTGCAGCCGTTATAGCACCATGTGTTTTTCAGCGTTGGTGAGCAGCAGCCTCTCTCAGTCAGAACGCTGCTCGTGGTGCTTGCGGCTCACCACATCCTCTTGTAGTTTAGAAAATAAACACGTTGTCCTCACACACTTAACCACAACGGCCTCCCTGAGCGTACACTCTGACCTTCTTTTGGGCCCTGAATGTCAACAAAGAGTATTAGGTGTGTAAAAGACGTGTTGTTTTGCAGGTGGTGGGGAGTTTGACGTATAGTGTCATCTGATGTTGTTGCGATTTGTGCTTGAGGAGGCAACTTCAGCTCAATCTTACGAGAGAATGAAGAGTAATGAAAGGTTAAGAGAAAAACAGATAGGCTGATGTTTTAATGTCTGTTTTGTTTTGCATTATTAGTTCCTGCAGGCCATGACTACAGACTAAACTATGAGGGAGAGCCTGTCTGTGCTGATAACACAGACGACCAAGGTCATCTCCTGTCTGGTTTCATATGTGTAGTTGTGCTTTTGAGTGGCTGTGGGGGAAAGAGCATGCAGAGTGTATTAGGGTTATTTTTCACTATCATCATGTCCTCTTTTAGTCTAACTTTGAAATGCAGCACTAGCACATTTATAAATAAAACTAAGAACACAAAAAAAACTCTGCTTAGCTGCTGAAGTTCTATGTTGGTATAAACAATTAGTAAAGATACAGATATCAGTAACCAAAATTAAAGAGGACATATTCTACCCCTTCTCCACCTTTTCAAACAGCCCCCTGTGGTCTAAATGAAACATCTGTGCTGTGCTTTGGTTAAAATATAACATGAATCAAGCACCAGAGGAGGTTTGTGACCCTGTAGAAACCAGCTCTCTCAGATCATGTCACCAGAAACAGGTCTGGTCTTTGCTGCCACCATCACAGGTTGCCAAAGAACTTGTGTTAATGAAGCTTCAGGTTAAATTAGAAATTTCAGATTGTGTCCAAAATCACAAACTACTCACTATTAATGCACTATAGCATAGTGAATACACCATTTTGTAATGGTGTCCGAATTGTTAGTGAGCGTTATCATACACTATATAGTGCTCTCATGGTATCCCACTATGTCATTTTTCATTCATTGAATCATTCATTTGCTGCACACAACTTGATTGGGACCTACCTATATTCCTAGCAGCCCAAACATGTTCAGTTCACTTTTTCTACTTTGTGTAGTAAAACATGTTTTAGTAGAACAGTTACTTTGTTATTTATAATTATCTGTATGTATATTTTTATCATGGAGACACTGAAAACAGATTGTGTTGAATGTTGCTTTGGTGGCGTGTTATTGAGTGTGTCTCAATGGACTTGAGTTATGAGGCTTATCCTGCTTTTGATCACATTCAGGATAAACCTGGTTATTCATCTCTTCACTATGAATGTCACAGGGGCATAATAGGGGGGTGAAGTGATCCCCTCTCTGTGTCGCCAGGTACTAACAGAGGCATTACTGGAGTGAGACGGGATCAGCATGTGAGTTCTCAAACTAGGACATCAATTTGACCCCAATATGAATGTGTTGAGACGTAATGAAGGTGGAGCTTTGTCACGGCACTGTTGCAGAATCCCACTCTGAAAAGGGCTCATATGAGCACTTGGGAAATGCCTTTTGTCAAATCAGATTACATGGTTAGAACTAAGTGCTTTATAATGTTGTAAATACAAATGGTTTGCATATTACAGGCCGGTGTCACACCTGTTATTCAAGTCACAGGTGCAGGAACACAAAGACACAAAAGAATACACCTGTTCATCCTCGCTCATGGTTCCCTGTACTCACATTACTTCTCCTTAAGATGCATTTTAGTCATCGAGACATCCCTTAAGGGAGCGCTTACTGAGTCTCAGGCAAAAAACCCCCAAAAAAACAGATGGAGCCGGAGACAAGAAGGGACAAAAATAAAGGAACGAGATGTAGGGCTGTTGGTCTCACCTCTGTATCCACTCTTTAAGGGTGATGAGCAGCTCCAGGGTGAAGTAATAAAGAGTGAGCAGAGGATTCTTCCACATCACCAGAGACTCTCGCTCTTCTCGGTCCCTCTGTTTCATCTCAATCACGGACAGCTCTGAGTCTAAAGCGTCACAGCATAGAGATAGTGTGAATTGTCGCTGTGTGTAATGCAGATGTGGAAATGAACAAGGAAAATCTTGAACAGGAAAGAACAACATTACTCTAACTTCTGATATCATAATCTCCAACTTCAACAGGACCTGACGGGCAATATTTCTTTGCACCTGTTTTGCTTATTTGTTCATTTTCGGTACATCTTAAGATGACGGTATAATTTGGATGCTGATATATTCAGACCCCAAAAACTCAAATGAGTTTAACACAGAGAAAAAAACCCCATAAAAACAGGAGTTTATCACAGACAAATTAAAGTCAACAAACCTTTATGTATGTTCAAAGGAAGCACAGAGGCACTATTTAAAAAGCTTCTTAAAGCATCAGTTTGACCTACTGACTGGCTTCATATTTGATGTTTTGTACTTTTACCTGCCAGCTCTCCGTTGTCTTGTTCCTTGACACCAGCACACCTCAGAAGCAGTTCTCCTTCGACCCCGCGCTCTTCCATCTCGTTCACCATGAGGACTCCTGCTGAGACAAACGACGGGCTTTTAGGGCAGAATCACACCCTGTATTTGCCAAATCTCACACCCAAAACGAATATACGCTCACATGCAACGACAAACACAGCAGCGTCCCCAAATGCTTTACAAACTCTGCGTGCTCTCCCACACAGCAGCTGAGCAGACGGTGTTTTCCTGCTCTTGCAGATTACGGGTAACCTAATCAGGCCTGTTCATGACCCGATGAGCACTTTAATTGGCATTAATGTCGACACCAAGAGCACTCTCTGTGTGTACACTAAGTACACCCCTCCTGCCAATCGTGGAACAGTAATATGTGGGTGAACGATCAGGGACAAGATTTAGGCTTTTTGATCCACACACATGCTTACAGACAGCGCAGGCACAGAGTGTCTCACTACAGAGCTTCAAGTCTCTCAGGAATCTGTCAGGCAGCAGTGAGATGGGGACTCTGACACGGAGGTATGCAGTTTACCATCTGGTGGAATTGTCAGTGTGCCTCACACACACACACACTCTCTCTCTCTCTCTTAATGCCTCTATCCTGTGTGCCCGATGTCTGGGCCTCTGGCTCCTGTTTCCATGCATTCACACTTGCCACAGTCGTTATGCTGGTGTTACATCAGACTGCGGTGCCTCTTCAGAAGCTGCAGGAATGTGATTGATAGAGTCAGATCAAGAGAAATGGATGTCTTTAAAACGATATGAGCTCATCAAAATGCTTGACAGACATGTTCAGTTCATGACACGCTCCTCATGCAGGTCAGGGATGGAGTTAAAACAACCTTTAAAACAGACTATTTTAATTACATGTGGTAACAGCAATTTATTGTTCTTGGAATGAAAACGAGAAGAGGGTTATGTGAGTTTGTTTTTTTCTATTAGCTGGAAATAATGATTGCCTTGATTGTATGGGCAGAGACATTTCTCATAATAATTTCAAACTGATGTCATCAAGACGCAATAACAACTTGAATCCCACTGGATAGGATCTGTGTGTTTGGTTGTTGAGTGTTAAGAGTGTTAAGAGTGTTTTCTCTTTTCTATAGCAGATTAAAATATAAGAGATGTAGGCAAAAGGAAATGTGGTTAACAGAGAATAAAAAAATGTTTTTCATGCCAAGCAAAGATCAAGAGACAAACTATGGGTGATAAAATAAAGAGTAATAAAAACGACTTTAAACCCATGTGCAATAGCTATTTAAGTTTGTCGGCAACTCAACTTGAAGGACAAACATACACACGCACACGCACACGCACACATGCGCGCACACACACGCGCACACACACACACACGCACACACACACACGCACACACACACACACGCACGCACACACACACACACACACACACACACACACACACACACACACACACAGACAATGAGCCGTGAACAAAGACGTTGTGCGTACTTTACAACAAGTGAAGTGTCACAAAAAAGGAAAATAGAAATCTTCTCAGACGATGAGACTGTGAGGCATGTGGAGAGCTCCTCTCAGCCCTCTCAGGGAACCACAAACAAAAGATTTTCATCTCAAACTCTAAACCTTGAACACAAACACACACACACTCAGCCTAAAAGCACTGAGATGAGGATGCAAAATAGTATTTAATGCACCCCATCATTTCTGCTCTTGCACCGAGGAGAAGCATACACAGGGTCTCAATAAAGTGTGTCAACCACCTGTGTCATCCTGCAGTAAGCATCAACTCTTAATACAGAAATCAAACATGTCACTTTGAACTAAGCGTGCACCTCTACTGCAGGTATACACCATGTCATGCCTTCATTCTGAATAGATGTAAGGTTGATATGCATTACATTTCTATGCATTTCCAAGTAATTGTACATAGTAAATCGTTTCATAACAACACTGCTTCCTCCCTGCAAAGCACAGTAGCGCTGCTCTAGAGCTCGATTGCGCAATCGCCTGTACCACCAAAACAACCCGGACCTGTTGAGTAAATTCTTGAGAGAGAGACTAAACTGAAAACAGAGACACATGCACTTCAGGAGATATTTGATAAGTCGCAATCAGGGAATCACATTTCAAAACAGTGGAAAACCACTTGTTTCCTGCACTGCATGGACAGACGAGAGTTTACAAAAAAGTTTGAAAAGGAAGTGGCGCTAATAAACAGCCTGTCATTCGCATCAAGCAAAGAAGGTAGGCTTACCGTTCAGCAGCAGTTTAGTCCAATATTAACTCTGTGCTCAAGTAAACCCTGCAGTGGAGCCCCAGTAGCAATGTAGGGCAAAAGTAGGCTACCCATGAAGTGCATCATAAGTTGAGCGCAGGGTGTGGTGATGGAGGGGGCCAGGGAGGGATAGAGTACTGATACAGGATGCCGGGGGAGGGGGAGCTCGAGCAGAGGCTGGCTGACAGAAGAGAAAGACACACAGAGAGCAGGGGGGATTTCATCACTTGCCTAGTAGAACCTCCAGAGAGCCAGTCTAATTAAAGGTCTATAAATAAGTGGATCACTTTCCTGGAGCGCACTTCTAACACTTCTCAGTCCTCTGTAGGTTTCACACACTGTCAGTGAATGGCATGTGGGCAAAGAGAGCTCAGCTAATTCCCAAATTGAAAAAGATGACCTGAAAAACAGGATGTCCTTATGTGTTTATGGCGGTTTTAGTGAATTGGAGGCCCCAGGCAAGGACACATGTGAGGCCCTTCCCTTTGCTGCACTTTGGGCACCTTACATTCAAAACGTCTTCATCACTGACAAAAACGTCAGATGTGTTCCTCACAATTGATGCACACCTTCAACGAGGGTAGGAGAATAAGCTAAGTGAATTCCTGCAAACATTAGCTTATTGTTATATTACTACACACATTTTCAGATAGCCCATAGATGATGCAGTGTGATGTCTGTTTACCTCTCATCACCTGTTTCTCTCTCTCACCTGGAAGTGTTTCTCTCTCCTCTATTTTTCCTCTGCAGCTTCCTGTCTGACTCTCTGTCTGGTTTGAACAGAATGAAAGCTACTGTGTGTGACAACAATGTAACGGTGCGCTAATTAAACTTTTGCACTGTGATGAAGGAAAATGTTAATGATATCATTGGTGGACATTTTGGAGAAGTGACTTCCCTTCTTACCGTTTGACTTCTTTTTTGGAACAATCAGGAGTACCCGAGTTGTGTCGTTTTTGCAAGGACTGCACATGTAGTGCAATGCTATCTGCAGTCCCGGGGCCCTGACCACATAGGGTTGCAGGGAATTCAAATGGGGTTTCCTGAAGTGTTTATATATATATGGATGAATAAATGGTAGACTTATTCAAATATATTGAACACAGGCTACTGAGGGCGTTAGCCAATGCCTCTCTCAATGAATCTCTGTTTTCTGTCTGTCTGTCACCCCTTGTGCAGAAATGTCACCCCAGCCTGTCTTCCTCTGTCCACAATAATATAGCCCACTTAAAAAACGAATAAATGTGGCCTAAGATGAATGTTTACGTGCACCATCGTGACTGAAACAACGACAATAACTTTTTTCTGCTTCCAAAACGTTTGATGAAAAAATGTGAACATCTCTTCAGTACTTTTGGATTTTGAGTTTTGAGATGATCTCTTATGTGCCCAACAGAGGGCAGTGTTGGCCTACAAGTTGAGGTTAAGTTTTCCAAAGAGGGGTTCCAGTGTTGCACCTCAAATTAACTGAATAAATGTAATAAATGGACATGCTCACAGTTTTGTGAAGACATCATTACTTCAGATAAATCGTGCACCTTAAATTACTGCTCAGCACTGGATAAGGAAACAGAAGCCCACGGACACAATTCATAGCTCAAAAACAGACTGTTTATAAAGTGAAAGAAAATGTTTCCAATGACGTATCATTTATTTGATTTGTAATCGTTCTGTAGCTGTGTTATTAACAACAGCATCATGAGGTCCTCATTGTTTCAAAGAACGATAGAGTATATCATGAGCATATACAAGCATATACATATACATCTTTTTGTCACTTTTTCCTGGTGTGGTGTCCTCATGATCCTCAGCAAGAAATGTAAAAGCTCCTACATAAAAAATCATTGCAATGTATTATAGGCCCTCTGTGTGAGTGTGTGTGTGTGTGTGTGTGTGTGTGTGTGTGTGTGTGTGTGTGTGTGTGTGTGTGTGTGTGTGTGTGTGAGTGTGTGTGTGTGTGTGTGTGTGTGTGTGTGTGTGTGTGTGTGTGTGTGTGTGTGTGTGTGGTGTGTGTGTGTGTGTGTTCCACTGCTCTCTGTTCTAGAATGCACACTAACCATTGTGAGTTCAGAAGGTGAAGGTGAAATGTGTTTATTTTTGGACATACAGAGGACAGTCAGTGTCTCAGAGGTTATTGTGGTGAAGCAGCCGACAGGTAGGGAACACACTCTTTAGAATTGGAGGAAATCCTTGAAGTGATGGAGATCAACAAAGACGAACAGCATATCAGGTGTGTATGCTGAGTGCATTTTATCCCTGATATGGTTTGGACATTTAGAAATTCAGGTTCAAGTGACAGAGCCAGCAGATGTAAAAACAGCTGATTCAAGAATCCTTTTCTCCAAACATCTATAAATCTACTCACTTTAATGATAAATCCTAAACTCATACTTTCTCATATGTTGGGAGACTTTTAGGGTTTTGAGATATTTACATGTATTTGTTTATAGTTATGTTTGTGTGGGTCCTTTTGATATTAAGGATGATGGTTAACCTGATGTGAAGAGCTTTTAAGTGGTTATGAAAGAAGCTGAAATTATGACTGATGTCTCTTAATGCACAACAAAAGCAAACAAAACCATCAGTGGTTACAGTCATTTCAAACGTCTGTCTCAGCTGCCACAAGGCAAGACGAGGTGATTAAGTGGATGCTGTGGAAAAAGCCTTTGTTCTCAGTTTCATTGCGAGATATATTTGCATTATTGTAGATACAGGACAGTAGATAGAGCTGGAAATCAGGGGGGGAGAGAGAGAGAGAGAGAGAGAGAAAGAGAGAGTAGGGAATGATGTGTTGGAAAGAGGCCAGGGGTCAGATTTGAACACTGGCTTCCCGCTTTGAGGACTAATAACCTCTGTACAAGTTGTCATAATTTAAACAATGTGAACTTTGCATTAAAGGTGACATAATGGACCAAATCATAAACATGACAGGTGTCATGTCAGTCTCATGCATACCCCTTCAAATGAAGTGTTACATGAGATCGACCAGAGTTTAAGTTTAAAGATATGGCCGGCTTTATGATCACATTTTGCTCTTAAAAGTATAGCGTCTCCTGTGATTGAAAGGCTGCAGTGAGCCATGTTGGGCTGTCAATGGTTTTACGTGTAAATGATCAGCCCTGGGGTTTTTCATGCCTTAACTTTTTAGAGACAGGACAGTGGATATAGTCAGAAATAGGGGGGAGAGAGAGAGAGAGAGATAGTGGGGAATGACATGTGGGAAAGGAGCCACAGGTCGGATTCAAACATAGGCCACATGTTTGGAGGACTATAACCTTTGTACATGGGGCCTTCCCCTGACTCACTCTTTAATGCAGCATTTGTCATGTGTCTATTAAATGCCTGTTATTACTCAGGGCTAATGCATTTCCTTTAGCATGTCATTTTATTAATTGACATGTTTGGAGTCTTTTTGAAGTGTCGCCTGTCTTGTGTTGATTTGTTTCAAATAAAATTCATGTCAAAATGAAATTGTTACGTTGTGGTGTGTCTGCAGTGAGGATGAAAAAGAAGAGCTCGGAAGGCGACTGAGGCAGGCTGAAGACGTCTGCAGAGAGCTGAAGGAGCGCCATGCCCATCTGCATGAGCATGGACTTCTAATCGAGGAACTGATCAACGAGATGGAAGCTGAGAAAAAGTCTCTCACATGCAAACTGAAAACGTACGACACTCGTCTAATATGGCTTCAATTTTTGCCTTGACATAGACATCTACCCTGAGTTTAATCAGCTTGATTTAATCCTGACGAATCTCAAACCAAACAACTTAGAACCAATATTTACACATTAGTAATTTTACTGATAAAATAACTTTGCTTAAAATAACTCTGGTGTCTTCTTTTTATTCAGGAGCCAGCAGGAATTGGAAGATATTAGAAAAAAATGGAGCGAGGAGGAGGTAAAAGAAGACGAAGAAGAAGGAGCCAAGGAGCGTCTGTCAGTGGAGGAAAGGATTAGAAGTCAATTGATTTCCATAAAGATGATGGTAGGTGCACATGGTTTGTACATTATGATAGATTTACCAAATTTTAAAGGTCACATATTTAGCAAAATACTCTTCCCTAATGTTTTTCTAACACTAATATGTGTCTCTAGTCCGTCTAAAAAAACCCCAATGATGAGAAAAGTCCATCCTCTCCGTTTTTTGCCTTCTCCACTTTTCAGAAAATGTGTGCTCAAACAGGTTGTTTGTAGATTTTCACTTCATGACATCACAAAGGGCAGTAACTCCTCCTCCAGGTGGGTGACACTCCCACAGCTAGGTGTTTGTTCTGCCCTCTGAGTCTGCCATGGAGCGAAAAAGCCCGAGACACCCAAGCCCTTCCAGAGAGGGGGCGTGGTTAGACACAGCTCATTTACATATTTAAAGGTACAGACACAGAAACAGCCTGTTCTGAGCAGGGCTGAAATAGAGGGGTTTATAGACATGATCAAATACATGATCAGAGTGGATTTAGAACAAGAAACTTCACAGACATGTTTTGAGGAGCTCTGAGACTTATTTAAACTGGTTGAAGAGGAGGAGAATATGTGACCTTAAAATGAAAACCAGAGTTTAATGAAAAAGGTTGTGACCTGCTGTGCGGATGGCTTAAATCTAAGACCAACTAGAAGCCAGAACTGGAACTACTGAGGATTTATTGCCCTAATGTCGTTTCTTTGTTTTTTGCAGGAAAAGAATATTCAGGAGCTGAGAGAGAAAAACGAAGCTTTAAAAACTAAGGTATGACCTCTAACTCTAACGCCATATTTAGAAGATTTTAGCACTGCATGTGATCATTTCTTCTGCTGGATCCCACTCTCACCATGAGCTGTTTCTCTTTCAGTTACACAAACTCTCTCAGCAAGCTAAACATGGGAAAGAAATATACAACATTAAAAAAACTGAGCAGGAATTTAAGGTAAAGCTTTGCTCCCAAATACCTTTCCAAACAGCAATATCCTCCACGTGAGTTGTATCGTCAAAATTGATGGTTTACTTTTTGGTTATTTTGCAGCAAAAACTGGACGACATACATGAAGTCCTCTGTAGAAGGGATGAGGAAATAGATAAGGTATGACAAAACGACAGGAAATCCAAGTAAAAATCTAACAAAATGTCTCCATTTATCACGTCAGAGTTGTTAATGAGTCGGTGAAACTGTCACTTAATCTGAGTGTTTTTGTTTCTGGCAGTTAAACACGACATTGACTGAAAAAAACAACGAGTTGGAGGAGTATTACAACACCGTAAAGGTATGGGTTTTAGTCGCAAAGCAAGACCACTCATTTTAATTCACATACAAAGAAATACTTAATTAGTCCCCGGTGGAAAGATTGTCGGTACTGGTGTGAGAGACGAGTGGTTTATGGCGCTCGCCCCCTGCTGGCACGCCATCAGCCCGACAGATACCGCTGAACTTATGGTGCCAAACTAAGCGGACATATCGTTGTAAAAAATGGCATGCCCTGAATGACACTCACATGACGGTTCTTCTCGAAGTGGCTTGCCACATCGGCAGTTTTCAGTCGGACGCGGATGATATTTGATGAGTCATGAGCTACTGTACGCCAACTGCTAATGTTAGCATTTCACCACTTCAGCCTGCTAGCTTAGAAATATATATATATATATTCACTTCTTCCTTATTTTCTAGCAACAGGAAAGCCAAAGACTAACTCATGCTATGTCACAAAACTAATCTGTAAAACTGACATGCCACCAACAACACCGGCATGTCGGTGCTCACGGCTACTGTGCACTAACAAATAATTTTACTGCTTCTTTTTTCACCAGCAATAGGAAAGACTTATTCATGCCATGTTGCAAAACTAAGTGAACATGTCACTTTAAACCTGGCATGCCACCAAAAATACAGGCAGGCCGGTGCTTTCCAAGTGGCATGCCACATGGTAGTTTTCGATCTCGCTGTCACTCTCAAATATGTCACTGTGCCTTTAAATACTGTACGATATCTCTGCCCACATTTGAATTATCATTTGTCTTGCTGCTTCTGGTAAACAAAGACGCAGTGAAGTGATAACTGTTGCCAGATTCTCCTTCAATTATTCTGCAAACCTGAAACACAGACGATGTAATGCCTCCAACCCAAGATGGACGCCCAATGAATGTGAAGAAGAGTACCTTTGTGACATTTCATCTCTCTGTGCAGGACCTCAACAAGGATCAACGAGAACTTCGAGAGCAGCTTAGCAGCAGACAAGAGGAGCAGATCATGTGAGAATAACATTATTAATAACATTATATATTTTACTGGTTAAGCTGGTAGAACAGTCTGACTAACTTTAGCACATATAAGAAGTGATTCAGTCTGAGTATGTTGTTTTTTACCAGCTGGTAGTTTAGCAACAGTGAGCAGAGGTCTGTTCTCTCACTTTTCTGTCATTTTGTTTTATAGAGCGTTAACAAGTGAAATAACAAGGAAGCAAGCTGGAGCTGGTACAATGGTGAATATAATGCCTAAACAGCAGTAGCCTGTTGTTTATTTTATTTTCATTACTGTGCTATAGGGCCTAGTCTGAAGCATATTGTACATTTACAACATCCATTTTGGCATACTGTGGATCTCGCATTTATTCATATACTGCATATATCAGTACGTACCACTAGTATAGTAGACGGTTTTGAAAACATCCCGTGTCTAGGGACTCTCTCCTAATTCGTCACTCTAACAAAAAGTTATGAATGAACACATCAACATCAACATTATAATGTGATATTTGAATCCTCCCTGACAGCTGAGAGTATTAAAGGGGACATATTATGAGGAATCCACTTCTACAGTGTTGTAGTGTTTTTGAACAAATATTTGGGTAACCTGAGTGTCTACTGACCCACAAAACATGTCTGTGGTCTGCATAAGTCTTATAACACAGAGAAAAATGCTCTGTTTCAAATGTGCTCTCCTTGTGATGTCACAGTGGCATTCTGGTGTTAAAAAATCCCCTCCTCTCCCCTGGTATCTCCACCCATGGACTACACCCCCAGCCTAGACCAAAACCTTAGCATAGATCCGCCATTTTTATTCTTGTTACAGAGGTGGGGGCTCATTGCATTTAAAGAGACAGACACACCAGAACGGAGCGTTCTGAGAGAGCTGGTTTATACAGGGTCACAAACCTCCTCTGGTGCTTGATTCATGTTATATTTTGACCAAAGCACAGCACAGATGTTTCATTTAGACCACAGGGGACTGTTTGAAAAGGTGGAGAAGGGGGATAATATGTCCCCTTTACACTTTTAATCCAACTGTCAGCAGGAATGAAATGATTGCCTTACCCTCCCTTTAAGACACAAAACTTAAGCTTTCTCTGTTCTTTGCAGGACGAGGATGAAGGGCAAGACGAGAAACTCCTGAAGACCAGAAGGTACTCGTCTGTCTCAAAGCGCACTCTAAAAACACAAAACAAACACGTTCTGTCTTCCTTTATTTATTTGTGTTTCATGTTTGTGTGTTTAGATGGCGTGTTGCTAAGTGGATGTGGAGAGGAGTTTTAGTCGCAGGAGCCGTCTCTCAGTGTGTCTTCCTCACTGTCGGCATCATGGCCTCCATGGTACCCGTTTGTAATTGTCCAGATCCTGACTGCAACCTGTGGAACGTGGTTTACGACCTGCTGGATACCTACATCCGGCTCGATCACACACACCACTCTACTTTTTAACTGTTACACGACCCCATTACACGGACAATTTAGCCCATAAAATGAGAAATTAGATGAAGATTTACTAAAAGGTAGAGAATTTAGCCTTTAAAAAGAGACATAATTAGAACAAATTAACCAAAAAGAGCATCATTTAGAGAGTGAATCCTAGCAAAAGAGACTAAGATCAGACCAAATGAAGAACAAAAACATGATGAAGAGAACTATTCCTTTTAAATTAGACCAAATTGACCCCAAAAAATCTCATAAAATGTAAAGAGTAAAGCCTTTAAAATGAGACTTAGCTCAGACGAAATTTACAAAAAGTGAATGTCGACAATAAGCTTATGAAATAAGCCAACATTTCTTATTTTAGCACAGTATATTTATTATTTTAGAACATTATATTTATTATTTTAGAACATTATATTTCTTATTTTAGCACAGTATATTTATTATTTTAGAACATTATATTTATTATTTTAGCACAGTATATTTTGTATTTTAGAACAGTATTGTAAATGTTTATATTTTATGTAGTAGATATAGTTTACAGAATATTTTTAATATTTTTAGTTTAATTTTTAAAATATATATATTTTTTATACCATATATCTTTTAACATACTGTAAGTATTCCTTAAATAAAAACTAATATCTTTAAACATTTTGCCTTATTCTTTGTCTGCATGTAGAAACACTACCCCTACCATTGTTTTTTCCCCCTCAGTATGTTTGACCTGTAGTGTCATTTTAATCACACTGCTGCTTATGGATAGTTATGGTCGCATATAAATATTATTCATGATCAATTTATGGTTTATTTGTTAGGGATTCATATGATGCTGTCAAACTGAAATGGCCATCAAAAGCTAACTTCATGGGCTGTGTCCAAAAACTACATACTACATTCTGCCTTCTGCAGATTTTACTGTATAGTTTATGAGATAATTAAAGGTAAAGTCTGCTCAAATTGCATAGAGACAGTTTGATATTTTAGTCATATTTAATATTTTATTTTGAAAAATCTGATCGGTGACAATAAACTTTCGATGGATTCCTATTCCTCATGTCCCTGGCTGTTTTCTTCAACATTTTTGAAGAAAACAGGAATTATTTTTTATTTTACTTTCGTCTGCCCACACTCCAGTCCGGTAGGTGGCGGTAGTGCACATTTAAGCCGGTTTGCCAACCACCAATAAAACCATAGAAGAAGAAGTAGATGAAGCTTCATTCATGCTGCTTGAGCACCCAACAAACCGGCAGGTATGAAATAAAAGAGACCAATGTGATTAACTGTTTAACTTTAGCTGCACCGTGTGGAAACGACGGGGCCATGACATGTTTAAAAATGAGTCTGTTGTGTTTTAAAACAAGTTTATTACTGAATAAACTTGTGCATAATAATGAGCTTTTGGAGAGTTAGCCGCTCTTTACAGGAAGCTAACGTTAGCTCGGCTTGTTCCACATAATAAAGTTAGTTTGATGCATTTAGGGCACACACGTGTTATATATTACTACATAAAATAAGACTTTAATAGATAAATGCTGTTTGAATAATGGCTGGCGTTCAACAGGAAGAGGAAGTGAGTACTGCAGAATAAATCAATGTAAATTTGTTTTTACATTTTTTTTAAGGTTTAGGTCAGTTTACTTTGGCTCAAACCTCAAATGAGAGTTATATAAAGTCAGATTCATTCATTCAGGTGAATTGCTCATGTTTTGGTGCATGAGTGCAAAATATTTCAGTGCATTTGTCTTAATATTTGCACAATAAAAACTCCTACACACTGATCAAAAATCATGTATATTCCATAAATATCAATCCGTGGGATGTTTGTGGTGTCTGTTTTGTCAATATTAAAAGCTCAGTTACTACATATGTTTTAAAACTTCATATCAAATGTTTTTATTGCCAGTAAAAATAATGTCATGTTTATCTTACACAAGTCTGGTTTGCACATAACAACAAAAGTAAAGTTGAAAGTTTTGCTTTCAGTTTTTGTTTGATTGCATAAATAAAGACGCAGGGAAAAAAACGTCAGAGAGCAACAGGAAGTAAATCTTCTGAAGTGGCATCAAAGCTATTCAAAATAAAAAAAAGACACGCACATCCCTTTTCTGAGACTTTGAAGGTACAGTAAGTCGAGTGAGTGTTGGCTCAAAACATCACTTGTTGATGAATCCTTTTAACGGGACTTCCTTGGTGTGCAGATCTTTTTTGCTCTTATAACTTTTCAACCAACTATTCAACTTTCCGACAATCCCATATTATTTTTTGCAAAACATAAAGATTTTGCATTTTGCTTGATTGCATTATAAAGAAAAACTCCATATTTGTAGTGCATGTGTGCGCATCTCCATCGATAGTATGAAACGTGACGTCTTTGAAGGTCAAACGGAGGTTAAATAATTCGACGCTGTCGTCAGATTTCTGCCTTGTAAGTTTAAATGTGACTCTGTTCTGTCATCTCTGTAGGTTTAACAACATGGATTTGCTGTGCGGTCCTCTGGGTTTGGGTGTAGTAGCAGGACTGGGCTGTGGCCTCTTCCTCGGCTGGCGCCTTCGTTCTCACTTTGGCCCGGCATCCAAAAGCCTGATTGCAGCCGTGGGAAACGGCACAGGGGAAGCAAGCGTGATGGGAGAAGGAGGCGAGTTCAAGATGATCCTCGTGGTCCGAAATGACCTGAAGATGGGGAAAGGCAAGGTGGCTGCCCAGTGCTCCCACGCCGCTGTATCAGCGTACAAACAGGTCCAGCGGAGGAACCCCGAGCTGCTCAAACAGTGGGAGTACTGCGGCCAGCCAAAGGTGGTGGTGAAAGCCCCGGATGAGGACACTCTGATTGATCTGCTTGGTCACGCCAAAGAAGTGGGGCTTCCTGTCAGCCTGATTCAGGACGCAGGGAGGACACAGATCGCACCGGGATCACGCACAGTGCTGGGTATCGGACCAGGTCCTGCTGATCTGATCGACAAAGTCACAGGAGGCCTGAAGCTCTACTAGAGATCCTGCCGTCTTCTGAAGGACTTGCAGTTTCTTAGGGCACACTCACACAAGGCAATCCGTACCGCGTCTAAGAACGTTTGACCCCCAAAGTCCAGTTTGTTTGACTGAGTGCTCCGTATACTTCATTGGTCCTGGCTCGGTTGAAAGAGGTGGGTCTCTGCACAGCACAGGTACACAACCTGGACAAGCTATCGATCGCCGCCTTGTATATTTGAAAAATCCAGGATATACGAGCGCCATATCTGACCCAAAACGACTCAAAATAAATCCAAAAAAAGTCAGTAAAGCTGCAGTCGTGTTTCTGTGTGCTCCGTTGTGTTGCCTCTGAGACCGCGCTCCTCCTAAACTAAAGGATGTGTCATGATCACGCATAGCCCCGAGTGTGTCATACAAGAGGTAACCACCCTCAGGCATGCTTGGGTCCTGGAGCTTTGTGAGTGCAGGCCAGCGAGAGACAGGGGAGGGGGTGGGGACAATTGTTCTTCTGCACGGTATGGGGGGGTAACTCGGCCTAGTGTGAGTGCGCTCTTATTTGTCAAAAACCTTACCACAGTTTAATTAAATATGAGATACCAGGAGTTTATATTTTTGTACAATTGCCTCAATGACATCTTAGAAACTTATGAGTGCAGTCTTTGGCTCTCGTGCCTCTCACTACAGTCATCTGAATTCGACCCTTGAATAGAAGTAACAACAGACGAGTGATTATCATTACGCTTTGGTAGATCGGTGCAAAAAAACACCACCAATACAGTTTGAGTGCTCAGAGCAGTGTGTCATCACATGATGCTCAGAGGAAGCCGAAATGGTTTTTGTGGTACTTTAGAGATCTCACAGCACAGTTCCATAAATGAGACGTTTTTCCACAGTGGACATTTGACGTCGGCTTTAACAACGGTTTAAATCTGTTAAACCTGCAACGAGAAGTTTGGGACGAACTGTCCTTGTTTGTCATTAATAGTTCCTCTGTATGAGCTACAACGATACCAGCAGCTAGAATATTAAATAAATGTTTATTCAGTTATTTTTTTGCTCATCGTTGTTGCTGGAAAAAAAATATTTATGTCAATATCTTTTCCTTCTAATGAGGTGACTGTTTCTGCTGTCCAACTCTGTTCTGGGCAGGAAAGTTCAACACATCTTCATTTATGTTCTGACTCTTCTACTCAGCCAACTGGACTTTCTTTGGTGCACATGAATGCATAAAGTCAATAAAATCAAACTTACTACTCAAGAGTTGCTGAAGCCTTTTCACTCTTCATGCACTTCGGCACATGGATGCAGAAAGACTTTTTTGGCACACAAAAAGTTTAAGAAGTATGAACATTTAAATATACCCACTGTCTCCAACTGAAGCCTGAACAATTCAAATGTGTAGTTCCTGTTTTGGTGCAGTTGCTTCGGCTCAGACTTCCAGTTCAAATATTTTTGTTTTTTGATTCATTTTTGGGGATCTTTGGAGCCTTTTACTGGAGGGACAGGACGGTGGATAGAGTTGGAAATGTGCGCTGCATTTATGTGGTGTTGGACACATCGGAAAAATTAGTTTGAGTTGTAAAATGCACATGAACACCTGCTCAAGTTGGAGTAACAACTCAAACTCGGGAAAGAATATACATTTGTATTTTTACCCTAACATACTTTTTGATAATTTACATATTGCACATAAGCTTTTTGCTCAAATATAACTTTAAACAATAACTTCTCACTGACCACACTCAAGTCGGAAGAATGACTTCCCAACTCGGAAACTTGGATCCACCAGAAGAGAACGTGAAAGCAGCCCCAGGTCGGACTCAAACCCAGGCCACCCACCAACCACCAGCGCCCCAGACTTCAAACTTAGACAAACAAATGAACACGTTCGGTCATTTTTTTAAAGGAGTGTTACCACATTTTACTCGAATGTCATGATGTCATAAACACAGTACAGTCATTCGGCCTATCATCTGCCACCTTTCACAATAATCACATCAGGTCGCTTTCTTACAGCTGAAGGTGAAGCCTAGTCATAAATTCTGTTACATTGTGTTTCTGCACAGGAGCACACATTTATATATTCACCACACAAATCAGACTGTTGTTGACAAACAAGAAGCCTTTATTTTTTTTAAGTGGAAAACAAAAACCGCTGTTTCATTCATTATGATCCTGACTATGCACAATCAAGTTTCTTAAGTGCACAATTTAAATCTAAGGTAATTTTAGATAAGAATATAAGTTCAAAGGAGTTAATGATTGAATTCCGGTATACACGCAAGCCTTTGATAAAATCTTCAAAATTACCACGAGTCCTGTGTATCTGAAGCGGATGAGCGGGGAGGGGGGTCAACTGAGAAAAGGTTAAAAGACATCCCTCAACAAGACACGAAGGAGGAGGATAACGTTTGAAAAATATATCTCCTGCACACTTAACAACAGTGACCAAACAGCAGAAACAAACCGCAGCATAAAGGAGGATCAGGGGGGAGGGGGGGGGGGATGTTAATCAAACACAAACAGATCTGCAGTCCCCCTGAGGTGAAATGGTCCCACGTAAGAGCCGTATTTAGAGCACATGGAAATGTTGTGGGGATATTTTTTTTGGAGAGTCCTGCATAGGTTTTGCTGGAAAGATGGAAGCTTTCCTGTAAATCGTATGTAAAATACTCTCACTCATCACTAGACAGTCCTGAAGTGCGCGTCTGTGTGTGTGTGTGTGTGTGTGTGTGTGTGGGGACATGACAGGTACGACGTAGTGTTTCAGGATGGTGGTCATGGAAGCGGCAGTCTCATGTTCAAATATAGAGGAACATATTAGCATTATTTTTTTGTGTCTGAATATACAATAATTAAATGCATTTTACAGTCGGACAGAAGAAGCTGCTCACACACGTCAAAAAGGAAAAAAAAAAAAAAAGGTTCTACATTAATTCTTCTCACTACAGAGTGCAAATCAGATGCTTCACAACAGACCTTGTTTTTTCTTTTTTTTTCTTAAACCAGGAAGAGGACTAGCTCTTCCCACAAAAAGCCCCCCCCCCCCCCCACCCCATTATACATAAACCATTTCCCATTCAAATAAAATAGACAAAAAGAAGAATTAATCTAGTCAATATGGAATGTGAGAAAATTAATCTTTGTGATGCTTTTTCTTTGACAACAGAAATAAAACAAGAGTCCTTCATGACAGTTTCAAAAGAGTAAAAACAAAAAAAAAAAAAAAAAGAAGGAAAAGGTTTGTCTGTATTATCCTGCGCTGCCAGTAGGGGGCAGAGAGCGACAATAATAATAATAATAATAATAATGGTCTGGTGAAGGACTGTGGGAGATGGATGGATGGTAGCTCCAGCCTGCGTGTAGCAGAGAAAAGAGAGGGGGACTGGGGGTCTTTACATGCCGTAGCCAAATCCTGGCTGAGGTGCTGGCTGACTGAATCCTGCAGGCGCCTGGTAGCCATAGCCGTAAGCTTGCTGAGGGGCCACGGGTACGCTGGGGCCCGCTGTCAGCATCAGCTGGGGTGTGCCTGCAAGAAACACAAACGCACAGGAGAGGATGTTAGTGGTCTCTAATTTGAAGCAAAGTTCTAATAATTAACACGATTGATTTGGCCACAGTGCTTCCACATTTGCATGTTTAGCTCGTGTTGTAGCTCCATAAATAAATAATTATTTTCACTCAGGACGGAGCTTTGCTGATTGTCAGAATCTAATTGTTTCCTTTGAGAACTCCCACAGATAGACAAAGTCACATATTTGTGTATTTTAGTTCTTGGATGCACAGGTCAAATACCAACTCTGTCAAAAACGCTCTCACACTGCCTGCTGTTGCCATGGTGCTTTCAGACTGTCTCAAAAGAAACTCCAAAAACGTCTCAATGGACTCCTGACTGTGAGGGACATGATCCTGCATTAAACTACTGACTATTTTCAAGTGCTGTCACAGTTCCGGTTAACTCCCTGCTTACCTCACACTTTCATTAACCAATGAGTGATGACTCGTTATAAGTAGGCGTGTATTTAGCTGTCTCAAATCTGCACCAGGAAGACTCAGAAGAAGATGTCTAAGGTCCTTCTCTGAGAGCACCCACCTCCATTTGTGGAGTAGCCCAAGCACAAGAGATTCCCTCTACTTCATTTCTTTGTTAAGAGTGATTTCTGCTTTTTTTCCTTTCTCTGTTCTCCTCAGTCGTTTGAAGACGTGTTTATGTCTCAATATTCAAAGTTGTGCGTGAGGCTCTGTCATCAGGGAGAGACCTGCTTTATCTCTGGACTGAGTGGCGCCATGATGTGGAGTGTAGCTGCTTTCAAACAAACATGGGTGTAATGAGAGGGCTGTTACCGTAGACGATGGGTTGCGTCTCTGTTGCCTGCTCCTCCTCTTTCCTTAGGGACTCTGAGGTTTCTAGTTTATCTACCTGCAGGTCAAAGAAATGAGAACAGCATTTAGAACAGAGAGACAACATGTAATGACAACATCAACAGCTACAGCCTACAGTTTAAAATGATTCTGTAGAGATCTTTAGATGGATTAATAAGACGGCTACATGTTGTCAGAAAGGGAGTGCTAAAACTCTGAGCAGATTTTACCCAAAACAAAAAAACAAACAAACTGAGAAACAAAAGGCTATTTCAGACAACTGAACCTTCTACTTTAAATGTTCTTGCTTTATACAATTTTTCATTTTCTCTGTTCTGACTTGAAATCGGCACAAAAAAAAAAAACATATAAAGTTTTTAAAAAGTAGAGCATCAGGCAGCAAGTCATGACAGGAAACAACCAGAGTGTAAACATGACGTTCTCGTTGGAAGCAGAAGCACCTGGATGAAGGTTTTATTAAGACATAAAAAAAAGACATGCTAAGCGGTGCAGTGTCTCATCTTTAATATGTACGTTTATCAGTTTCCCACATGCGTCTGCAGAACGTTGTCCGCACACATCTCCACTGAGTTTTAGAGTCACTGAAACAGAAACAGTCCCATGCGTTTGTCTATGTGATGAACTGCTGGCAGTGAGGAACAGGCTGCAGCACTGAGATGCAGTTAAGGAGGGAGGAGGGAGGAAGGAGGGGGCGAGGAGGGAGGAAGAGGAGGGTAGTGAGTCTCAGACAAGGTGCACCCCACAGCTTTCCTTTTTTTAAAAGAAGCCAGGCAAAGACCAACAGCCTGCTGCTCGGTATCAGCCAGAGATGTTTCCACGCATGCTTCTAAGAACCACAGAATATCTCAAACATGACAATCTCTGAAAAACATATTCAAGTCCACAATGTGCATTGTCTGTCTCCGTAAGGAAACGATTACTAGACATGTTGAAGCTTCTCTCCGAGCGAGAAAACATTTGATATTTTATGTTTTTAGAAGCCCTCCAGCATGTTAAAGATTACAGTGCAGCGTGTGAAAACTCCTTTAATGTCTGTTGCAGTTTGCAGCTGGGGGCTGTGATCTCTTAAACGCACAGTGCGTAAAGTCCACCACCAGGGGGGCTCTCATTCACAAAAATAACAAATGTCAAGGCTGGTGGGGAATCATGGGAGTGATTCTCTCTGCTCCTGCTGTGTGCACCGGGTTAGCAGAGTAGAGGAGGAACGGTGAGTTGAAACTTAAACACTTACATAAGAGTCCTTCAACTTTCCACACATGAGATCATCTGTACTTCTGTTTTACGTCATCTTTATGTGGTGCTCCCTCTAGAGGAATCCTCCAGTAACACGCGTTGTACACGGGCAAGAATGTGCTCATTAACATGCATATGTGTGGTTCTAAAGCAAGTATATCCGAGTCTTTAAACCACTGGACTTTACCCACCTGAGGGGTCTTTTTCATTTTATCGGTGAGACAAAAGTGTGTTTTGTTTAGAAGAAGAGGTGGGACATCAATACTGCAGCTCCACCAGCTAATTCTGACTACGCAGACTCTGGCCACAAACGTTATCACCAGCGTCAATATGTCAATACCCCTTGCTGGCGTAAGTCCGATTCGATTTTGAAGAATGGATGGAGGAGAAGACTATGTATAGTCAGTAGGTTAAACGTAAAGCCACTTCATTTTTGCTTTTAATATTTCTCTCTCTTATCAGTCACTTGATCCTCATATACAGGAATCAAACAAATATTTTACGACTCCATCCTTTACGGAAATTTGATTAGCATGCGTCCGTTTATCAGATAATATGTAATCACTACTGACTGTCTCATTTTCTTTCAACACAACATATCAGTCAGCCTGACAGTTTCTCAGTGACTGTGTCCAAGTGAGCGTGTAGCTAAAACCATGCACACTCAAGGCCACAATGTTTCGAGCTAAATACTTGAAGATCACAACCAGTGCGTTTGAGCTTTTCACCTGTTCCTGAACTGCGTCAACCTGGAGAGAAGAGGTGCAGCATAGGAGACAAATATGAAGAGATTTCTCTGTTAAGACTATCACAAAACGTTGAGAGTATCTTTTAATCAAACTGACAATCAGAACAGGAAGGAAGGACGTTAATGAGCCTATAGCATTCATTCAAACAGGCATGATGACATCACTGACGGTGCGAGTCAGACCCACCTTGCTGAGGTACTCCCTCATGACCTGAATGAAGTATGGCATAGAAAAGTCCATGATGTTGTGCCTCCAGGCCGTCTCCAGCACCACATCGGGCCGCAGCAGGTCGTAGCAGGTGAACAAGCAGGCGGCGAAACACTCCTTCTTGTTCTCCTGCAGGAACCAGGCCAGCAGCTCCTCCGCCAGCTCTGTGTCCTTGGACTCTGATGCGTACTGCATGGCGTCCTGCGGGAGAGACAGCACTGACAGGTTAAGGGATGGTCAATCTGTGAAAAAAAACAGTCAACGTTTGAGGGCGAATCGTCACCTTGTAGAGCTTGTCCTTCTTGCAGAGCTCCACACTCTGTTTCCAGCGGTTGTTACCCTTGAAGAGGTACGCAGCGATTCTCCTGAATTCGATCAGCTCGTGTTTCTCCAAACGCTGCGCCAGGGAGATGTTGTCAAAGTTGTCGTAGGCATCTATTGATGTCCTCAGTGCCTAATGAGTGTGAAAGAGCGAACATTACATTTAAAGAATTAAGACATTTATCGAATAAAAAGATTTGAACAAAGCGGTGTTCGAGGCTCTCTCACCTGATAGTCCTCCTCTGTGATGAAGAGGTTGTTAAGTGCTTCATTGACTGACTTGTTGTTGTGATTCTGTACTGACCGCAGGTACGGCTTGACCAGAGGCAGCTGTTTCACCTGTGGATACACGTGTACAATCGTCAACTCGATAGCCAACTTTTCATACAAGTTTCTCCTCAATTTAAACAGAAAAGATTGAGGACATCTGCAGATAAGGTTGTTTCTAAATGTTTCCATGTAGGAGCTGACAAACGACCAGGTCTGTAATTTTTTCAATAAAACAACTTTGATGGAATTAAAGAATATGTCAAGGAAATGGTCAAACACATGTTCCTGGTGCACAAAAATATTTGTGAGCCAGTTTGGAGAGTTGCAGGTTTGTAGTGACCCTTAGTCTCTCCATCAAAGCAAGTACATGTTGAATTCAAACAGCTCTTTAAAGTTTTAATGTGAACTTTCTTACTTCTCTCTGACAGGTTAAAATGAACTATCGCAAAAGAAAAATCAAGAAAAAAAATAATGTAGGAACGCCTGTCAAATCTAAAGTGATAGTAACAGTGACGTAAACATGGAGCATATTTCATGTATCAGTCCATGCAGGCTAGAGGTTTCTGTTTCAGGGGCGAGGGATCTCAGTCATACATGGTAAACTATTCACTTTTTGTTTTACTGAATGAAAATAGGTGGAAATGTAAATATGAACTTTTCAAATCAAACACTCTTTAATGTACAGAATCAGAAATCAGAATTACAGCTCCCTCCTTATTGTTGAGATAGAGATTCAAGCGTACCTTGCTGAAGAAGTTGACAGCGCGGGAGTGGTCCAGTCTGGGTGAAAGCACTATCAGCAAATCATTCAGTAACAAGGGCTTGAACTCCAGATAGAACTGGGTGGCTTTGTAGTAGAGCTCCACGTTGGCCACCTGCACAGAGAGCAAGAGACGGAATCAGTCATTGAGGTGAATACTGAGAGCAACATGATGATGTTACTTTTTGCAATAAGTGTGAAAGCCCTATAACAATCAAAATATTGAAATAGTCACAATCTGAGAATGAACATGAAGTCAAACCAGACCTTAGTGATGATGTCCTTGAACTGTCCCTCCTTCCAGGCGTCTGTTGGGTGGTTCATCATGGTGATGATGGCGTTGTCAAACTCCTCGTACTTGTCGTACAGGAACACGAGCTCGGCCCACAGGTGAGCCTGCTCCGCCGCTCTCAGGACTTTGGGGATGTTGACTCTGGACCAGAAGAGCTCCAGGTGCTCCCTCATCTTCTGGGGCTTGAACTTGGAGTAAAGGATGGCAAGCTCTGTGAACATGCCCATGTGAGCACGCTCCAGGCCCAGGGCGGCCTCCAGCATGGTGATCAGCTCCTCAAAGTATCCACGGTCCTGAGGGAGGGAGGATGGAGTGTGGGTATTTAAATACCTACATTTTAAAAATCGCATGTCTCAAGTGTAAAGTATTCTCAGATTAAAACTTTCCGTCTTACCTGGTAGTAGTTGATCAGCTCCTCCAGCTCATCAGCGTGCACCACGATGTGGAGGCCGCACATCTGGGCCAGTCTGAACTCCTTCCCATCCACGCAGGCGAAGCACACCTCCTTCCAGGTGCGGGTACTGTTGGCCTTGCGGGCTCCGTCCACAGCTGCCTGATACTCTCCGAGGTGCACCAGAGTCGAAGCAAGACGACCAAAGTTGGACACGTTGTTGTACAGCAGCTTAGCAGCGTCGTACATTTTCTCATCGTAGCAGCGGTCACCGACCTGCATTCAGTAAAGATATTAAACATGAGTATCTGACCTGATAACTTAATCACAAGGTGTTGTAAGAGAGCGGTGGCTTACCTGTTGGATGTGGGCGTTGTTCGGTCCGTTGATGAACTCCTCCAGCTCAGCCAGGCGGTTGGTTTTGGCCAAAGCAAAGATGAGCTCCGTCTCCACGTAGGACTCGCGGGCCTTCTTACGAGCCATTTGAAGGAACTTCACCAGGTCCTCCCAGTTACCTGGACAACATGGACGGAAATGTTTAGCGGCTGTGTTTCTGAATCACCCTAGTCTTTAAAACGCTGTTTTAGTCTACTGTGCTTGCTGTTTTTCTTTTACACTGGGGTCTGGTGAAACAGCATTATAATCATGTGCATGTCCTACACATCTGGCAGAACTGACTTAGAGGTTAATAATGTTATTTATAAGACTTTCATGAAAGCTGAATTATCCAAAAAACTAGGGCTGGGAATATTTGTGGTCACGATCTCAATTTTTACACAAATTGTTTTTTCCCCACTTCAAAAAAAAAAACCACATCCATAAGTGAAAAGAGTTCAAAACACTGAATAAAGCATTTAAATGTTGTGTTTTTCTGACTCTTATGTTAGAAAGATGACTCATGTAGGCTGATATAGGAGTGTGTGTGGTCCTGAACTGATTTTATAAAAAAGGAACCAAAAGTCTGCTCCTAAAGCTATACAAGCTGTTTAAAATACTATTTTACGTAATGATTTTGAACATCATGGAATATGACAAATTCTGAGTGGGCTGCATTCCCAGCCGTCTATTCTCACTGGAGCACAAACCGGTCTCCTTACCGCTCTTATCAGCAGCCTGCACCACCTCCATGTATGCGGAGGGATCGTCAGCTTTGATGTACGAGTCGATGGCTTCTTTGACCAGCTCCTTCTGCAGCTGAGCCTTGGCCAGCTGGCTCCACACAGCCGGCTCATTGCAGCGCTCTGCAAACTCGTAGGCCCGGTCCAGGTTCCCGATGTGCTCAATCAGCACCTAAGTAGGAAAAAATTCTTCAGTCAAAAAAGTATTTGTAACACTGTGTCGTAACAACATGCTACATGAGAGAGCATCAGGGACAAAACCAGCTTCAATTAATGGCAGTGTTTTCCCTACCATTATATTGGGGGGGTGGCCCTAACCCCCAATATCTTTTTTAAAAGATTTATTTTTGGGCTTTTTGTGTCTTTATTGTAGAGATAGGATAGTGGATAGAGTCGGAAATCAGGGAAAGAAGTCATTTAAGGATACGTTTCCGATAGAAAAGGACATCTGTCATTAAAAGTAACACATGAACACCAAGATTCCTTTAAGTGTTTGTGTCGTCGTGTCCCCACCCCCCCCAATGCTTTAAACCTAGGGGAACCACTGAATGGTTTCTTTTTAAGTTTCCTTACAGCCTCGGTTGCGCCCCAGGGGTAAAAAAAAACCAAAAACACTGCAACTACACTCACTGTAAACTTAAGTTGTTACTATTTTCATTCCTGTCACTCGGAGTGAAGGAACAAGGAAGGAGGGGCTCCACAAGACCCTGACAGTGTCTAACAGGAACACTTGTTTTATCTGCTTCTCTCACTCATCAGAGCTTCTCAGCTTGTTTGACAAAGTGGAGATAGTGGTGCATTCATAATATCTACATACATGATTGAAACGTTGTGCTTTGACTTGTGACGACACCAGAGAAAAACTTTATTCCGCTCACTGGAGCCGTTTATTGACGAGCCTCTGAGTGTTGTGATTTGAGTAAATAGCTTGATCTGATATCTAACACACACTGGCTGTTTGAGAGGTGATGACTGACCTGCACAGCAGAGGTGTTGACGTCAAACTTCTTGAAGATGGCGAAGGCCTCCTCGAAGAGCTCGTTGCTGATGGCGATGTTAGCGATGTCAGGGGCGTCATAGTTGTCCAGCCTGCTGATGTACTCCATCACACGGGTGCGGTCCGCTTTGATCGCGGTCAGGATCAGCAGGTTCTGCAGATTTCTGTGACAGGAGAGGAGCGGACACAGAATCATCAGCACACTTCAGATTTTTTACTCTTAAAATCACAGAAAACCATACACCGTGTTTTATCTACACACCTGTGTTCGCTGAAGACGGAATTGTCCAGCACGATCTTCTCCAGCAGCTCGATGAGCTCGTTGGGCAGGTCCGCGGTCATGAAGGCCTTGACTGTGACAGACACCTCCTCTGGGTCCTGGGTCTCTGACAGGGCAGTCTGCACCACCTGAGGTGAGAGAAATAAAAACTTAGAGAAGCACCAGGCAGATGTAAGAAATAAAAAAAAAAAGACTCCTCCTGTGTGGTGTATGTTACCTGGTCAATGAGCGGTCGTCTGAAGGGATTGGTCTCCAGCAGCACGCTGGCCCACAGGTCGGGGTCTTTGCGGCGGACCAGGTAGCGAGACAAGCTCTTGAACAGGGAATTCTCATTGCAGACCTGAAGGGAAAAGAAAAAAAAAAGAAAAATCAAGAAATGTTCTGTTAATAAACTAAATCAAAACAAAGAGTGAGAACTTAAAATAAATGAGTACAAAAATCTCCTCCTTACATTGATGAGCTCCTGGTCACACTGTCCTCTCTCGTAGGCCACACAGGCCAGGTGGGGGTCCCTCTTCTCGCAGTACTTTCCCACCACACGGCTGTCGTAGAATGGGTTCTCCCTCAGGAAGCGCTCGGGGTTGTTGTTGCTGTCAATGTAGATCTTGGCCAGAGCATTGTGGGTAGCGGGCTCCTCACAGCCCTCGTGGATGCGAGACTCGAGCCACGGCAGCAGCAGCTTCAGTCTGTGAGAGAGGAAGTGGTGTCAGAACTCTTTCGGGGAGGTCGTGTCAGAACTTGTTACTTTCCAAGAACACTACTCTGCATGACTTTAACGATGGACCTGCATGCAAACTGACCCCTGCGTCTTTCTGCTTTGCTGAGTGACTGTTAACACACGGAGCATATTTCCTACAAATAACAGTCGGCCTTGAATAATAGCCGGGGGATGTGGCCAACAGAAACAAATGAAGGAAGGTCCCAAAAATACCTCGTGAAAAAAAATCATCAAGGGTGGATAAATTCCTGATTGGCATGGCAACAAAGAAACTTCTGCATATGAGTGAAATAAAGGCGTAAATTAATATTTGAGGGAAAACTGTAACTTTGGTGGATAAATTCTAAAGTAATGGCAATGCTTTAATAATTTTAACATAGATTCATCTCCTCATATATGCTCTGTTTTGTCTTTTAAAAACCAACCTAACATTTTTTGGTTATGAGCATTTATGAAAAGAAGAAAAACAGAAATCACACAAGTTGCTTTGACCCTGTGCTTTGTTAAAAAAGGGGAAAGATAATAAGTCGGCAGTAGAAAAGTTGTTCCAGATTGTTTTAATGTTAAGAAGAAAATATCAATGCTGTTTGGGTTGTGATGGTCATTAATGTCCATGTGGTACGGTAGGTAGAAGTGGCAGTCAGGAACTTGCTAGCCCGCATAAACAGAGCCTTGGTCTGTAGAAGGTGGCAATGCTGTTTGGGTTATGGTGCCCACTTTTGGTATCAGTAGGGCATAAGTGGGATGATAGCCCTTTTGATCAGGGCTCATTTATCTTGTTTGAAACATGAGTTGAATTTGAAATCAGACAAAGCTGCAGCAAGAGGCTGTAAAATTCTCTCTCCTGATAACAAAGTTCTCAAACTGAAAACGTCACCAACAGCTGCGAGGAAAACGTTTAGAAATCTTTAGCGCTGTTTAAAATGTTTGGAAACACAGAGGTTGAATTGTTCACCTGTTCCTCTTTTCCACCTCAGCGACCAGCTCATCAGTGGAGAACTGTCCCCTAACCACCAGGATTAGACTCTTGATAACGTCCTCTGAGCAGTCCACGTCCAGGAGACCACCGACCACAACAGGCAGACGGCTTGGATTCACCTGAGACACACATTTTTAATGATTATACCCATGTATGTGATCTCTGATAAACAATGCAGTATAATCGTCTTGTTGTGTTTAAAGGCTTCTCCATTGATCCTCACCTTCTGAACGTAGATCTCGATGTACTTCTGCAGGTTGTTGCGGTACAGGTAGAGCACCAGATCATGAACAAAGTCGAAACGGTCACAGACGATGATGAGCGGCAGCTGGTCGGTGAGTTTGGCTTCCTGTTGGTAACAAAGAGTAGAGGACAAGAGGTCACGATGAGAAAGACAGAAAACCAGACAAGCGTATTTCCATACGAGCCACAAAACATCAGCCAACAATCTGATGCAACTGTGTTGATCTCATACCTCCGCACTTATTCTTACTCTGCTGCAGGTATGACTGTATTGTTGACAGGGGTGTCACGATTCTCCAAAATCACAACTCAATTTGATTCTTTACCTCAAGATCATCCTTTTGGCTTTAGCATGGACTTAAAGCTGTCCACATGAAGTAGTTAATCGCGATTAATTAGGGTTTGACATTTATTTTATTAATTTTTTTATTTATTATCTCATGCTATTTTGTCCCTTCAGTCTCACCGTAGATAGTCATCCTCAGTGTCTCCCTGTAGTCTCAGTGATGTAAAAGAAGGACACTGCTGCATCTTTGAATGTCTCATTTCACTTTAACAAACTCTCAGACAGCTCAGCTGACGAGTCCAAAGTAATATCCACCTTATGACATCACACATTGACCTTTGTTACCGTTCCTTTGAGCTGTTTGACCTCACTTTGGGATCCCTAACCACTTCCTGTTTCTGAGCTTAACTTCGTGTCCTAACCTACCATCTACCAGAAGGGACTTACTTTATTTCAAAATAAAAGCACACAGCACATAAAGTACTCTCAACGTAAGACAGACAAAAATAAATAAAAATAAATAAAAAATTGAAAAAAGACAAAAATAATGGAGTTACAAAATTGCAATTTATCAAGATGAACTATTGCATTTTTTGTGATTAATCACTTTTAATACATTAAATTATTTGACAGCCTACTTAGGTATCAAGCTTTTTTTTTTTTTAAATCACTTAAAGTTACAAACTTGATTATTTCAAATGTTGCTACAGGTCATGTGTTTGGGAATCCAAAATTAGACTTTCTGATAGATGATGTTAGATAAGTGGAGTATCCTTTAGAGATGTCTTGAGAGGATTCAACATCTAATCTTGAGTTTTACTGGATAATATCCAGTGGATATTGTAAAGAACAGCCTCCTGCCACACAAGTGCCGTGTAACCAGCCAACAGTTTACAGGGCTGTAAGTCTGCTTCATGTATTCAGTAAAAATATATATTTCCATCAGGCTTGTAAACGGCATAGGGACAAAAAACTAGACTATCTGTGCCTGTAAGCATCCTCATTATAGCGTTTCAGTTAGCCTATCAAGCGATAAGGATTAGGGGGATGAAATACAAGGAGGACTATTTGTTTTTAATTTCCCTGATCAAATTTCAAAGCTTATTTTGATTCATTGATTTTGGAATCAAAATGTTGACACCCCGTATTGTTGATGTTTGGTGAACTGTGCAGAATAGCGTGGCACTGAAAATGAAATATCATTTTCAATTTTAACAGTCGACCGTCCTTGTGTGGTTTTAAAAAAAAAAATCCCACAACTAATACAATATTAATGAGGGGAAGTAAAAGGTTTGTCACTAAGACAATGTCACATTGAATATTAGTGTTTCACGTCAGAATCACAAGACAAAAGACCTCTAATCTCTCCTACCTGTACACAGTTTTCAGGTGAATACTAGACAGCACTGACCACTAGTCCTCTGTACCACAATGATAACACCGGTGTGGCGACACACTGCTGCCTCCACACTCATACAGGATTAACAAACTGGGATTGTGCACCTCATTGGTAACATCATATAACATGCTGCACTGAATACAGGCTCCTAAGATGGGGCTACACGATTTACACACATATACAACTTTAAATGTCCTCAAATATGGAGCACCACTTGTTCACCATTGACTGCAAATACACACAAAAACATCCACTGAATGACTAGAGCTACAGTGTGCTCAGAGAGCTGTATGGATTTTGGTATATAAGCATATACGTCTCCATACAAATCCCAGTTTCAATCCTGGGCCGTAAAGGGAAGGGGTGAAAGTTAGAAAAGAAACGGGACGTCCCGCACCAGAGGGAGGGTTAAATTTACCTGATATATGTCCTGCCATTCCAAAGGCACAAGAGGAAAAGCACAAAAAAATAACGGACTGCCATCAGGTTGGTGCTTTTCAACATTTAAAACCAAAACAGGCAAATTAGTCGGTCTCTTCTAGTGACAGTAATTGTGTTTGAATTCATAAAAAGGGGTCAAAGTCGATGAAATGCACAGAGCATTTTAAAGACTGACTTCATGAAATCAGAGCGGAATTAGAAAATTCAAAAAAAGGGCAACACTACAACGTTTTGATTTCGATGAAAAAACTGTTCAGGCAAGATTTAAAGATGACAACAGATGGAGTAGATTAGGACCAGAGGAGTAAAGTGTGTGAGGAAGAAAGAGTGACAGAAGTAAAATAATAAAGGAGCAGGTATAGAAAGAAGACGCTGTCAGGGTTTGATCTTTTCTGCTGTCACTGCGGCTTCACCTTGAGGAAGTTCTTGACGCGCTCGGGGTCGTAGCAGTTGCTCTCCCTGCAGATCCTCTCCACCTCTTTGATCTGGCCAGTCTTGCAGGCGGCCTGGATGTATTTGAAGTGAACTTCGGGGTCCTGGCTGAAGTTCACAATGGAGCCCAGGAAGTAGAAGAGACCTGAGAGACACAGACAGTCACTTAAACACAGCTTCAAAAGAAGGGCAGCTCTGTCCACAGCTGCTCCTAAATACTGACAGCCTCGTTGATTCAGTGTTCGAACCTGAAAATATAAAACTGACACTAGCATTTTCTCTTCTCCTTGCTTAACCCTTTTTCTTTGTTATTCCAGTGGTAGTACTAGTTCTGAACTTATTTTCCTCCAGGCCACGCTCTACAATCTATTGATTGTCCTGCCGCTGCTCTGGCCGGATCAAGCGAACATCTATCTAAGTTCAGAGGCTGGGGGAGGGGATGTGATAGATGCATTAATAAAACTACACGAAGAGACACTCATTTTTAAACTGGATGCAATAATTTAAACATCATCTCATGTAAACATTGTGCATTATCTCTAAAAGATTCAAATATCACAGTGACAGCAGGCCAACATTAGTTTAGGATCTCACCTTCAAAGCTCTTGAAGGACTCAAAGAGCTCAGTGAGAGACTGCGTGCTGAGCTGTTCATGGTACTTGGAGGCCACCTGGACGCAGATCTGCAGGTTCTGGCGGATGTTGGCCGACAGCATCGCCCTGAGGCACTCCAGAGAGTCCTCGACCGACAGCGAGCCAAAGAAGTTCACCAGCCACTGGAGGAGTAGCAAGGATATGTGTTGACCATTATGTTATCAGAAATTTTCACAATAAACAATTCAACTTAAACAAAAAATAAAAATCCCCCTTCAGTTTATTTCACCTCCCCTATCCAGCTTACCTCTGGGTTGAGCAGGTGTGTGTGCACAACAGCACGCTTGATGTCGTAAAGGTCGGTGTAGTGCTCCAGGGCTCTTTGCAGAAGTCCCGCCTTCTCACACAGCTGGGCGATGTGGGCACGGTCGTAGTTGGTGAACATCTGGTTGCCCAGGATAGCGTCAGCAACCTGCATCCATGACAAAAAGTAATAAAAAGAAGTTTGTTATTAAAAAATTTAAAAAAGGAAACGCAGCTTTATGAATGAGATCTGATTTAGTTAAGTGCGGATGTGTCAACCTGTGGAGCATGCATGAGGTTCATCTCCAGCAGGCGAGTCTGCAGAGGTCCCTCTGAGGGTCTGTTGTTCTTCAGAGCATCCAGGAGGAAGGAGGTGCACTGCTGGATCAGGTTGTACTCCATGAACACATCCACAATCTGCACAGACATGGAGGCATACAGGTGAGAATTGAAAATCAAGGAAGGAGAAGACCATGCTGATGTAGCTTTCAAGGATGCAACTCCCCCTTGGAAAAAAAAGATGCAAGAGGACCACGTGTTTTTTAAGTTGCTTAAAATTGAATTGCAATGAAAAGCTGAAAAAAGCCCACTTGTTTTATGGTTAAAACTCTTTCACCCTCCTGGTAAAGCGCTTTCAGCAGCACAGAAGCTGTGTCAGCATTTGACATTCGCAATGCAGAGAGTCTGCAGAGGCAGGAAGCAGAGGAAGAACTAGATTTCCTTTACACTACAGGAAAGGTTCACACACGTCCTGTCATGTGACTTAGTCAAATACTTTGTCAGATTTCAAGGAAATTTTGGGGATGCACTTGTTAAATGCAGACATGGAACGAGTCAAAATGTACAAAGTGCTTTAACATACACTAAAGCAATTTTAGGCAAAAGCAAAGGAACCCTAAACACTGAATAACCAAATCAACACAGAAAACCAACAGCAGAAGAACCCAGGTGTGTAAATCTATGCTGACAGATAACTGGAAATCCCTCCTCCCCTCATCTGACCTGAGTGATGTCAGCCAGTGGCTCCTCATCCTGGACCAGCATCTGGGCAAACTGGAGGCCTTGTTCAGGGTTGATCCGCATCACGTTCCTCAGCAGGAAGATCCAGTCTGGAGTGTAGCCCACCTAGAGTAATAAAAGAAAAACAACAGATATTGTTTACCTTAAACTGTTTTGGCACAGCCTGTTGAAATCCATCTATAATTAGGACTATAATTGTCACATCATCCAACAGAAAAGTACTAGTCGATGCAATGCTCGACTTGCTTCCATTGCAGAGTCGAATGGGATAAATTCTTTGCTTTTAACTGAAGTTTATTGGAACTTAATCTTAAAATGAAGCATTACAAAATAGCTCTTCTAATGCATTCTTAAAGGGGTGTGCATTTGTGGTTTTGTGATGCATTTCTTTAATAGAAAATAATCATAAAGAGCTCTAAAATCATCTTAGCTGGACAGACGTACCTTCTTGGCGTACAGGACGATCTTGGGGAACTGACCAGTCTCTGCGAAGCACTGGATGACTTTGTTGGGAACGTTGGCCCTCAGGTAGACACTCAGAGCCAAGGTGGGATCCACTGCCTTCACCAGGTCACCCAGTTCCTCTGAGCATTCCAACTGAAACGTAGAACAAGTAACATCAGCACTGGAAGCAATCCAGGGCCGTTTTAAAACAACGACTACGGTGATGTTACTTTACTTGGCTTCATATTTATTCCTCTTTATCATATTTCTGTAGATTTGAAGACGAAGACTCGAAGCAGGCGACCCAGGTTCAAATCCGACCTTTGGCTCCTTTCCTGCATGTCATTCCCTAGGCTACTCTCTCTCCCTGATTTCCTACTCTATCCACTTTCACATCAAATGAAGGCATAGAAAGCCCAAAAATAAACCTGTCACAACAACAAAATACACATGAGGAATATGTGTATATGCTAGACAACATTCAAATACCCTTATCTATATCAGTAAAGTATAAAGAGGCTTAAAATCCCACTTTCTGGGATTTGATTCTCAGGTTCTATTTTTAATCATTGCTGCAGCATGGAACAGCCCAAAACGACATTTTCTAAAAGAAGCGTCACAAATTCCTTACATAAAAGATGTCGTCACATGATCCGGGAGAATAGGCGGGACATGTAAACAAACAGGCAAATCAGGAAGAGCCTCTTCCTGTGAGTGAATGCCAAGATGGAGATCTGAAATACCTTGTCTTCCTTCAGCCACTTCTCCAAAAGCTGCTTTCGTCCCTGCTGGAGGACCGGCCTGCAGAGCTCCAGGGACTCGAACTTGTTGAGCTGGCCCTGGTCCAACAGGATACCGAAGTACTGCAGCAGGGGGGAGGTCTGTCCTGCCTGAGTGGGAACACTCTGGAAGCGGCGGATGGTGTCTGGGGTTCGCAGGATACCCTGAAAGGTGATATGTAGAAGTGAGGGGATGTCTCAACTGCTAATTAATTCAAAAGTAGATTATGAGACATTTTAATAAAGTTTATTCAAAATCTCTGAGGACGCCACTGGTTCAAGCTCACATTATAAATACCTTTGGTGCATTTGCAGCAACCTTGGCGGCCTCGGAGTAGTTTCCAGCAGCAAACAGGTTGTTGAACTTGCGGGCAAAGAGCTCCTCACCGCCAGCCAGGTTGTTGCGGACGGCCAAGCGGAGAGCCAGATCTGGATTCTGCAGCACGTTAGTGATGTAGGGGATGATGTTTTCCTCTTCCACGCAGACTGACAGCACCTGTGTTACAAAAATAGACACACAATGTTGCAGTGAAGTACACTACAGAGCAGACTTAGAGGAACACTGATCATGCTATTTGATAGTAGCATCTTTTCTGATGAAAATAGTTTGGAATAATTTGCCCTCACAAACTTTTATTAATGTCCGTCATACCAAATGCGATTTCAAAGCTCTAGTTTATGCATCCTAATATTTGGTCGTTAGGTGATAATGTGGTTTGGTAACCTCTCATTTGCAATATATAAACACATTTTTAGAACTCATGACTAAAATGTAAAAAATGTGAGAAGGTGTAAGCCATTTAAAAGATTTGTATAAATCTCTTTGTATCTTGTCAGTATCATTAATCTGCAGAGATCAATCCCCAGTTAGGCATGCAGCTTCTCATCCACTTACTTTTCATCTCCTTATATTTTCTATAAATCGTCTTGACAAATTAACTCAGGTGACCCCTATACTTGTCCCCGCAATGTTTAGAAAGGCTCTGAATCAAATAAGACCAATAAATCAACATTTGATGAATGGCCTTTTTTATCCCAACCAATCTTACACACATCAACAACATTGCCATAAATCAACAAATTCCCTATTCACATTGTGTGCCAGAAATCAGCAGAGAGCACAAGCTCAGCAGAATTGACTGTGTGCAGAAGCATTAAACTCCATTAAACCCTGTCTGGCCTTGGGTTGTGGCGGCTGAATGCAAATGTATTATTAGTGGGTCAGTGTAACGCACAGCTTTTGTGAGCAGTCTGGCTACAGAGAGAGAGCTGAATGAAAAGAGCAGGGTGAAGGAAAGGGGAGGGGGGGCTGGAGGAGAAAGACAGCCAATGTTTGCCCCTCTACAAACAAGACCAGCAGGTCAGCACCCCGGCTTTTAGCATGGGTGACTAAACCTCATTCTTCCTGCCACCAAAGTAGAGGCACTCACTCGGCATAATGTGGGCGGACTAATTTAAGGTTGTTTAAATTAAAAAGAAGGAGTAATAAAAGGTCTCTTGGTGAAAACTGTGTATGTAGGTGTAATCAGGGAGGAGGATACGACTTTAGAAAGAGGCTAATATCAAAGTCAGGCATGATTACAAACAGAGAGATGTGAATTAAATGTGGCAGAGTCTAATGGAAAAAAGAAGGTCCAATTTGTCAGAACATCTCTTCTGAACTGCAGCACCGAGCATCAGATGACACCTGAGCTTTCGTATCAAGTGATACACCGGGAAAGGCACACACACAGAATAGTCAAACTACGGGGCAGACTTCACAGGTCTATGCCGTGTGGATGACATGGATGATGAGGAGGGGGTTTTGATTGGATGAGAGGACCCACACTAAGAGGATTGAGAGCGCCAGGCTGTGCCTCTCTTTTCACGTCATGTGGTCAAGGGTTGTCTATAAACTCCCCTCACCCACCCCCACCTCTAACTCTGTCCCTCTCTCTCAGTCTCTCTTTCCCTCCTTTGTCTCTCCTTCACTCATCTTCCTCTCCATCTCTCCTTCCCTCATCTGTCCCTCTCCGGTATGTGCGGCACAAACATGCATATCATTGTTGACCCAGGATGATCTCAAGCGCGCTGTGTGGTCTGAGTCATGGTATCACACATTCTGTGATTCAAAATTAGTTTTTACCAGCTAAGTTCTTTTGCTTTGTGTTGCAGACACAATTCACATCCTCTCTTTGAATATAATTTGTTCTTTCTTATTGCAGAAGACTTTAAAAACAATGGAAGATAAATAGTTTAAGTAGTTCTCCACATCCTGTTCTGGCTTTTTGGGGCCTTTTATTTGAAATGTTATGATGTCACAGATGAAGTGTGACAGGACATGGAGGGAAAGAGAATGGGGAATGAATGCATCAAAAAGAGACATGCAACCAGTGGCACAAGTGCAAACTCTGTACATGGGACGCATATAATGCTTCATAATTTTCATTTGGCATATACGCTCAATGTAATATTATTATTTGTTACAAATGTATATAACATTCCTCTGTGTGCATGACAGCATGCCAAAAGAGCAGAGCAACAAGACGGGGGGAAAAAGAAGACTATCTTTTTTGTTGAATCCCTAACTGCTCTGCTTGTCCAGACCAATAAGGAACCAATCAATCAAGCAGCATGAAATAAAGTTTAGTTCTGTTTCAAATCCTCTGTCAGTTTTCCTTTTATTTATTGTTGAACAAAGAGAGCACTGGGTTTTAAAAAACATTTATTGGAAAACCTCTGTATCAATGTATAAATTAGCATCAAGTTACCAATATTGTTAGCCACTGACACACTCATGTGGAGGTACCACAGGACCAAGACAGTGACCTATTATCTCTGAGATCACTGCATGTGTGTGTATGAGTTTGCGTGCATGTGACATACGCACACACACGCACACTTCACTGCCCCAGCATACAACGAGACCCGTCACTGGCTCAGATCAGCTTTCCTCTTTCTGCTCAATTATTCATGTGGTGTGTGGCCTGGCTGGAACATTATTCATCAGCTGGCTGGATCCAGTTCTCCTCTCTGGTTCAGCTTCACAAAAACAGTAAGACACAACCCTCTCCCCTCGCTCTGTGAGGAACACTACACCTTGGATTATTTATGCCCGCTAGCAACGTCTGAGCTCGCCTTATGATGACAGACAGTTGTTGTTTTACTCGTTTGCATTTATTTAGCTGCATCGCATTGGCATATGGGGTAAATAATAAAGATGTGGTTTGTCTTGGTAAGGAAGCCTATTTGGTTCATCGGCACAATTCCATTCTGACATGAACACGGCTGACCTGTCGTGCTGTAAATACATGAGCACTGTGTGATGACATGCTTACCTGTCCCTTCCTGTTGACCCCGATGATGCCTGAGGTGGCCTCATGAGGAGCGGTGACAAAGATGGTCTCTCCGCTGATGCGGTTCATATAGATGCAAGTGCCCGTCTCCAGGTCATACAGGTGGATGTAGCCGTATTTGGTAATAAGGAAAACGACATCTTGCTTGGAGCTTATCTGTCAAAAAACAAAGATAACATTTCTAAAGTTAGAAAAATTGAAACATAAAATCCTCTTTAGTCTTCTGATTTATCAGCCTTTTGATTTCTCATATTAGGTAATTCAAACAAACTACACGTTTGCTTAGATTCAAATTAGAATATCTGAAGAAGCCATAGCCTGAGCAGGGTGGTCAATCATATATTCATACCTGCATAGCCACAGGGAAGTCGTTCTGGGCCTCTGGAGGGAAGAACACATCCACTGCTTTCTTTGGAAACGGCTGGTTGCCAGTCGGTGGTGTCCCCACCTCAATGATGTGCAACTAGGAGAAGACAAGAAAACAACCATGTGAGAAGCAGATTCAAGGGGTCGGCTAAAGAACGGGAATGATATTAAAGACTATTTCCCCTTTTTATTAAGTTGTTAACATGGCTGATACCTTTCCACCAGCCTGGCCTCTGACAGCGAAGCAGAACAAAGTCGACTCCTCTGTGTTTCCCTCCATCTTGAACTGGGCGAAGCTGGCAGCATGGCCTTCGATGGGCTGAGAGACCTTCCTGTCAACAGAGTAGAGCTGCATGGCTCCCACCACCCGATTTTGCTGAGAAAGACCAAATGATACACAAATTAATACAAAATAAAGCTCCTGGCATACCAGCACAGAAGAGTTTTGTAATCTTTAACATTTCTGTTCTGTTTATTCTCTGTGAGAAAGACATGTTTACAGTTCTAAACCTCTGAACGATGCTTGAATTCATTAAAGAAGACATTTGCTGTAGATCACCTGGGCTGAGATGCCGATGAGCAGCAGCCATTTCTGCTTGGCGTCAGTGCGGTAGTTGATGATCTGGCAGCCTGCCAGGCTGGAGTGGCGGTCGAAGACTTTCACAGGCTGTGAGTCACCCTCCATGCTCCAGTGGTAGACGGCAGTGTCAGTCACAAGTGCAACTGTGTTCAGGGAGATCCACTTCCAGAAGGTAACATCGTCCGTCATGGTGTGAGCCTTCATCTTGCTCTTCATCTCGATGTTGAAGATCTGAAGAGTTTTGGCGGCTACATGTGGGGAGAGAAGGGGCAGGAGCCAGGCCCCGGAAGACAGTTATAGTTTCTGACAAGGGCGCGCCCACACAATGTTACACAGGAAAAGAAAAACACCAAATTTCAATAGAAGAGATTTAAATTTGAAATATTGGCAGTCATGGCACAGAGGACATCAAGCAAGGACGCCATGAGGGATAAAAAGGGGGTGCCGCACATGCTGTAGTCGGAAATAGTGTCAACTCTGAAGTGTGGTGAGACAATTGGCACAGAAATAATTGAACAAGTGAATCAAATTTTGGACTCCTAAGAGGCTGAACAAGTCGTCCTTGAGTCATTTATGTGTCGTTGAAGCAGGTTCAGGACTAAATTGGTACCACTAGTGATATTAAATATGGACACTATGATTTCATAAATAGTAATTAAAAAACTCATGATAAGTTGATTGTTGTGAATTTCCACTAACAGGATACTCAAAGGTACTTCAAATGAGACTTAAAAAGTAAAGCTAACAAAACAGCTTTATTTTATATTTGAACACATTTTTCCTTTGTTTTGCAGATTTATGATAGAATTATTTAGATTGTTTCATTAGAAAACACTTGTATCCCATCTTTGAAGTGACATAAATCTTTGTCTCTAAACAAAATGAAAAGTCGAACTTTGAGTGTGCATTAACGTCACAATCCAATGAGCAAAAGTAAGAGCCCAAAAGTATACAGATGTCCTTTGTGGTGTGATGGTGAACGACTGAATACATGCACACCTCACCCAGAATTTAACTAAAACTATCAAAGCTTTTCAAATGAGTTTAAATTATGTACTCTGAATACATTTCATGTGTTATTATATCCGACTACGTGGCCCGCCCCACCAAAAGAACAGCCTTCATCGAGAGAAAAACAAAGCAGACAGGAGGGTAGAAGCAACAAACAACTCACAAAAAAGGTAAACACATCTGCGTCTGTGTCAAATACACAACAGTGGAGTGGGACAGTTAAACAGGTACAGGCACCATTGATGTGGGAGGGTATTAAAGCAAGTGAGAGACTTTTAGAGGAGAGTGGTCAGATATGTTTCCATAGTTGATTATGTTGGAGTCGTCTACAATTGAAGTTAAGTTTGATGATGTTCAGGTAACAGACCAGAAGCTAAATTTTCAAAAAAAAAGTTTCACTCACCTGGATTTATTGTCTATTAGTTTGGGTTAATTTAGAGAGCTAAAGCTTAATTTAGAAGCAGTGTGACTTCCTTCTTTGCTCATTATTCAGTTCTCATCGTTAGGTGAGAAAAAAAAAAGAAGAAGCAAAGACCGATGCACTAGCACAAACGTCAAGATCATTCTGCCATCACTAAGCCGAGGGATCAGAGGTGGAGGATGGACCACTTGAAGCAGCAGCCAAATTTCAGAGAGCAAAGCAGAAGGAATTTTTTTTCTTTATTCATGATTTCCATGATCAGAGGTTGAACGTGTGTGTGTGCATTGCGACGGTTCTTCATAGACGGTTACATGAAAAGGTTAAGGCTTGATACTGAGTCACATGACAAGGTCGGCTGAGAGGCATCATCACGGAAGAGTGAGCAGGAAAGACAGTGGGGGTTGGAAGGAGGGAGGAGGGCTTTATGACGATCCTATGCTGCATTAATAGTGAGCCAAAGACAGGTGCTACAACTTCAGCCAATACAGACCCAAAACTCTTAATGTTGCTTTTCCCAAAGCCATAACACATCCTTTGCACTCTTGAAATGTCATTACTATTAATCCAAATAAAAGCCTGATAGTATTTCCCTAACATTTTATCCAGCTGAGTTGATCATCATGACCCATTTACGGTGACGTTTTTTGACTTCTGTTTACCTTTAAAATACAAAAGGCTTACTCACTCATCCAATCACCTTCCTCTGAGAAACTGTATGACAAGGCTTGTGGGTTTGCTGTGTAAAATTTAACCAGGCAGAGATAACTACTGTAATGTGTCTATATGTCACATGATTGTCAGCAATGGGCTCTCTCTATAAAAGTTAAGTGCACTATTTGTTACTACTGCACATTGCACCACATCCTCACCAGTTCAGCAAAGCTGCATCAAAGGGAGGAGGGACAGATCACCTAATGTAAACATGTCAGCATCAACCTTATAAAACGTTTTCATTCTAAACATACTGCTTTTATAAGAACTGAGACTCAATGAAAGGTCACTTAAAATGCCAGTGCGGTAGTGCAGATTGGAATACTTCCCTATGCAGAAGTGAGATTTTGAATGCAGTAGGAGGTGTGAAGCGATTCAACAGTCTGATGTCGAAGTTGAAACAGTTCAGGTTGTGATTGGACAAAGAGGTCGTGCCTGAGCAAACATTTTGTTAAGAGTTTAACTTCGACAAAGCAGATATCGCATGGATAGGTTAGCTGTTTGGCTGCCAAAAAAAATTATATTCTACCAGCTGTTACTTGACATTAACTGATGATCACCAGGTATGTTGGCCTGAAATCAATTCTTCCTAGCCTGGTTAGAGGTTTACACATTTATGCAAGTAAAATGAATTGTGGTAAATAATTTGGTAATGCCAATGTGCTGAGGATATTCTAAACTGATCATAGTGATTTGGCAATTTTAAGAGGACAACAAAAAGAGCTGAAGAGAGCCTCAGACGTCCAGTCATTACTGAGAAAGAGTTTAGCCACAAATCCTAAGACACAAGCTGTTGGCTCACAAACTGCTGTTGTAATAGTTGGATAAGGCGAAGAGCTGAACGCAGACAGATGGACACACAGGATTGTTGGGCTCTCGGATCTGCTCGACAGCTTAACTTTATTTTTTCACACCCTGACAAGTGAGCTTCACAGGCCAAAGTCTGTCCCTGCTGTTCATTCCTCATCTGGAACTACTTATGCTAGGAAGGAGGTCCCATCAGAAACAATTAAATCAATGCAGCGTTCACATGCCATCAGACTTTCCACGACGATTACAAGCCATCATGTCTACACTGTCTCGCAGGCTGGACGGTAAATGGTGAACTTTAGGTCTTGGTAAAGAGAGCAATGAGTGTGTCAAATGAGTTGACAAGTATTAAACACATCTGGGGATCACATGAAACAGCGGGTGTGGAAAATTATCACATCACACATAGATAGAAGGAGACATTAATCGTCAAATGAAAATCGAGAAGAAATGTGAATTAAAATGAAATAATTTTTACCCACAACATTACCACAGCTTCTAAATCACTTGTACATGTAATAAAAATGATGAAAGGCCAGCAAGCTATAATGCTGTGAAAGCTAAATCCTGTTTACGAAGAAATCGTTTGAATGGCCTCGAAGCTAAAGATAAATTTCAAGCAATAGATCAAGATATATGTATAAAACAATCCAGGAGAGGCCATTATTTTTTTTTTTTACTAGGCCACCACCAAAGGTACACAATGTTTGATGATGTTAAATTAGTTCATAGTTCATGTGTATACCAAAGAGGGAAATATATATATATATATTTTTTTTAATTTAGTCTTGAAAACAGGATTTCACTTCCACAATGAAGTAGTTAAATTTCAACTCACCGTCTGCAAACACATAAGAAAGCAGTAAAGAAAAATAAAAGGAACATAGAAAAGACAAAAACAAAAAACAACAAAAAAGTCAAAGCAATCATGGATGCTAGACAAAATGAATAAAAATATGCTATACTGAATATATACAGGACAAATGTTTGTTGAAAGCATACGTGTTGGTCAATAAAAAACTACCTCAGTGGAGAAATAAAGTAGCTGGATGTGTATGGACATAAATAGATGAAAATAATTCAGAAATTCTCTCAATAAACAAACTGATAATGTTGCTAAACTGAAACAACATGCCACAGTTGAATGCTGCAGATCCCTTAAGTGGAGTTATTTAAAATACAACAGTGATGTGATATAAAGTAGCTGTCTCTCTCTCTCTGGTTGTGCCTACACTGATTTTGACAAATATGGATTTTGTTATGGTAATAAATTGTCTTACCTTTAAGTGCAATGACTTTGCTGGCTGGATTCATGATGGCGCTGTCCGCCGAGATGGGCCTGCGGATGGGTGTATTGGGGTCGGCCATGTCGATGATCACAACCTGAGTCTGCTCGCCCACCTTCTCCCGGATACAGATGAATTTATCCGACTCCATGGTGAGGGTGCTGAAGCCTATGTTGGCAGGATTGATCCCTAAGTTTTGGAGCTAAGGAGAAAGAGCAAACGATGGTCGTGTTAGATAGTCTTGAATCAGAAAGAGGGTGACTATTTGGCTAAGTCTAAGAAAAGCGACAGAAAAGTCAATTCCCACCCATATAAGTGACTGCACAAACTTAAGTATTTTAAAAACAAAACTTGAAACATGTCTCAAAAGAGCGACCCTGGGGCCACTAGATAAAATACTGATTAAATAAAATAGTTATTGTAAAAAGTTTTAGTCTTTACCAGTGCACTATCACAGCTACAAACATCCTTAGCCATCCAAGCACTGTAAGTGGAGGCTTATGCCCCGTCTCCTGAACTGAACTAACATAATAAGACTGTGAACTATAACAAAATCTTCACTTTTTCATTCATCTTTTTGCTCGCATTTTGTTGATTTCTTTAATTGATGGAAAGACTGTTTAATTGCATAATTAAATGCTTAACTATAACATAAAGTGACATTTTGGCGACCAGAAACCAACTTCACCTGGCAAATTTAGGGGCTTGGTTGCCTTTCAGGCTGCAATTTGAGAAAATGTAGTACTAGTTTATGCATTGGAAATAGTTAAGTATAACGCCAAGAGAATCCCAGGCAACAATGCAGCAAGAAACAGGTAGAAAACTAAGTGGTCATAATACCTAGGCCTGCACTATATGAGAAAAATATGCAATAACATTGTTCAATATGATGATAAAGACAATGATCTCGATAAAAAAAACAAAAACTAAAAAGTGTGTATAAGCTATAACTCAGTTCCCATGTCTGTCTGCTGTTCTTCATGTTCTATACAAACTCTGGCATCTGAAATACATAGTTCCCTTCACTAAATTGCCACCAATATGTAAATCTGAGAGTAGCTTAGGCTTCATTTTACTGCATCATAAGTGGTGTAAAAGCATGGATATTATACACATGGCCTCCACCCAAAAGGTACAATGCACACATACTGAGTACTAAAGTACTGCTTGAATACATCAAAAGTGTTTTTTTTAAATTGTGATAAATTCAGACTACAGTGATGTGTTTACTGCAAAGTTCCATATCCCTTTTAATTTTGCATTCCTGATAATGAAGTTGAACAGTCAAATGAGTAGAAATGCCTGGTGCTGACCAAACAACAACAGAGTTTAATAAGGAGGCTTTGACGCCCTGCTCAGCTGCCTCTCACAAACACAGCCAGACAATGAGGTCAACAAGGCCGACACTGAGAAGCAGCTCTTTGGACACATGGAGCTGTGCAGTGGTCACAACAATTAGAGAGCTGGACTGGGTGGAGAGCTACTCCAACGCCAAATTCTCAAAGAGTAGGCCCAAAGAGGAAACTACAACCACATTACACAACACTGGAGTCTGAAAAACAGCAGCTTTTCAAGGTCTGACATCTTGTAGTAGTTTAGGATGCAACGAGTAGAGTAGCTCTACAGCTTAGTGTGTAAGTAGTGTACCTGTACTGCCAGACAAAATGCTGTTATAAAGATCATGTTACTTAGCATTTACTTCGCTTACTCGTGGGAAATGGTAAGTTAAAGGTATTCTATCTAAGCAGAAAAATCAATGCAATAAAAGGGCAGAAAGTGGTTTTAAAATCTGGAGAATTTTGGTTAAACACTTGGCAGTTCTCTGCACTGCAAAGCCGACGGCTGGTTGGTGCTGCCAAGGCTGGAACAACAGGGTATCCTGCCTGCCTCACACAAACCCTGACACAGCAATACCTACTGAGAGCAGAGCCAGAACAGCTCTGGGCAGGATTGTTAAGACTGTTGAACAAGTACAAACCATGTATCATGGTCACAATAATAAAGGGAAATCACTGCAAGCTGTATTGTAACTATAATAGTGAACGTGGCAATGTGATGATTACACCATCAGAACTCCAGAGCTTTCCTGCTGACAGACTGCAAATATAGTGAAGTAAGTCTGGAGGAAATGAAACTACCAACATAATTTTCTATGGCCCATGTGTTAGTGTTGCAACTTCCTCTTCTTTCCCAACCTTCTTTCAGCAATAAACCCCGGGTGTAAAATGTTGTATAATTTACCTGAAGATATTTTTTGCATGATTTCCTGATCAAATTTCAGTTGCTGCGGTTGTACAGAAAGCTGTAAGTAAAATGTTTCCTGTCCAATTATGACAGCAAAAAATAATTTAACTTGACGACTATCAGTGGTCATTAACGTATTACAACAGCAAGACAGGAGTGATTAACTGTGTGCTCAGCTGCACAAGTAGAAAAGTAAACTATTTCAAAATCTGATAAAGCCACTTTGTAGCATTCAATGTTTGCCCATGGTCATGATAAATTACTGTGAATTATCTAAGAAAATCACAAAGACTAATAAGATAATGGCTAGTCTTAACAACTATTTTCCTTCAGTTGTAATTTATGTTGGCAAGTGTCATCCTTTAATGCCCCTTAAATGAAGACTTTAAATGTCAGAGCAGTTCTGCGACCACAAATTAGATCCATGAAGAGCTCCTGGGCTTGCCATCCACAGGCACAGTTCGCCTCTGTATTGGTTCATTTCAAGGCCTGCTAATCTGTGACTCCTTGCAACAATTTGCCAAAGTTGAGTCCTAATCAGCAAACAGAAACCACAGTTCCAGGAACTGCTCAACGAAATGAGTACACCTTTTATCAATGACAGGACACACCCTCCCCGCCTCAGCCCTGCTCCACCCACATTCTTCTCTTGTGTGTAACCTGGTTCCCTCTCAATGACACTGCATTAACTGACCTTTCAGAATAAGTGTTACAACCAGCTATTGGGAGAGAACTAAAAGCTGTTCTGTATCAAGCATTCATCGCCGTGTTAGTTTTTTTTATTGCCTGTCAAGGGTGACATCATAGGGTAACATCGTTGCAGCTTTCATGTCTCTTATCACTGCCATTGTCAAGAGATGGCAGCCATGTTTACTCAAGCAGTTACTCAAACACCAGACAAAGCGAAAGAGCATGGACAGAAAATATAGTTTGGAAACTGAATTAGTAATTACTGTTTATAGTTTGACTGATCAGAAAATAATAAAAACCTTCAATATGCTTTGAAATTATAGTTTATTCAAACCTAGAGTAAACACCAAGATCTCGAAGTGTTTGACTAACTCCAATTCATCGCTGTAATCTCAGTCCACCAGACTTATGTGTGTCCATTTGTTAGGCAGAGGAGGAAGGTTACCCTCTATCATTAGACAATACTTTTCTATTGAGATTTAAGGGCTCTCTCTCACCCTGTCTTCCATCTATTCTGGGATATGCAGGAAGCCCTTTCATTCATAATGAAAACTTTCTTAAAACAGGAAAGAGCTGAATGGCTTAATCACAATGAATAAGGTAACACGGTTCATTAGAAAGAAGATTTATTTTTTAAACAGATGCTGTATTGCTTAGAAGACGGACAACACCACACTATGGTCTGTCAGACTGGTTTGCTATGGAAACCTCGCAGTGAAACTCTGCTGTGGGCTCTGGCTGCTGTGACTTCAATGAGCAGGAATTTGGGTGAAAGCAGGTCAAACCAGTGGAGCTACAAACAATGTGGGAAGTTATCTTATGATTTATTTTAGCCTGCTTTGGATAGCTGCTTTAAACTTAGCTGGAACCCTTGATTGGGGAATGCTGTACCAATGTATTTAAAACAACAGCAGCTTATTCCCAAAAGGATAGCAATGGGGGGGGGGGGGGGGGGGGGGGGACCTCACATAAACTTCTGGATGGATTCTGTAGATACGTGGTAGCTGCAGACCCTGTCTTGCCACATGGAAGGTAGTAACAGAGCAGCAAAAGATTTGAAACTGTACCACACTGTATAATTGGGGCGACAGTAGCTCAGTCTGTAGGGACTTGAGTTTACTGATTCAAGTCCTGGTGCAGACCACGTTTAAAAATTGGTCTGGTATTTTCACAGCAAGCCAAGTTTGACATGCAGTTTATCTGCCATCATTGTGTTGGAAGCAAAAGCCTCTGTAGTAGCCTATTTTATGCATCCCTCTTGATGATGACCCTGCTCTGTTGCACATCATGGTAGCCGCTTTCTGTTGTGTTGTATAACGTCACAACGTTAACATAACCTGGGACAATGATATTACACCGCGGCAGATTCATGGTAAAAGTACGAAGGGTGGATAATGGTGAATAATCATTGTGTACTAAACAGAGATGAACGTTTGTGTACAGGACAGACAGGCCGGACAAGTAACTGAGTAGTTTGATTAGCGGAAACCAGGAAATGATAAGGTATGCCAAAGTAAAACTATCACTCTAGCTCTATGGTGGAAAATGCCGTGGGAAGTCTAACGCAAACTCTGTTACAAAGGGGCTCAGAAACCCTGCTGCAAACTAGCAATTTCTGCAATATATTTGTAGAGCTCTGCAGGCATACCATCACACAGGTATAAATGATCATGACTCAAGGTAATTAGAGGTAATTGCAAAGGCTCTGAATTGATTCAACACAAAAGTATAAATCAGGGTTGAGTGAAATGGAGAGCATCAATGCAGCTTGTGAGAGACAGACTATAATACTTCCGCATTGTGATCAAGAAAACTACTCTGGAACATTTTCTCAGGAGTTATTTAAAGAATGCTGATTAAAGCAACAAGAAAAAAAATGAAAAATGAATTTTAAAAGGATAAGGAAAGCATGTAGTATAATGCATGATCATAGAAAGAAAGGCACAGTCAAGAGAAAGAATCAATTTACATTAGCAGATGATGCAGCCTGCATGCAGCCCTGCTTTAATTTCCTGGACTTGGGCAGCCAGTCAGTGAAATGGCAGCAACAGGAGCACACTATTACACTCTGCATCACTATCATTAGTCCCTTGACTTTCCATTAACTCTACCTCAAAGCCTTTCTCCAGCCTAATCACTAATTAAAAAAATAAATAAAAAATCTTAGAGACATGATGTTTAAAGGAAGGCCACATGAGTGTCTCTGCAAAACCATATTTCTGCACCAAAAAAGCAACAATTCTAAGCTTATAATTAGAACATTAATCATAATGTAGCATACTAAATCCTCGCAGGTTACAGTCAACCATTGTAATTTGATCAAGACAGTGTTAGGAATGAGTTACTTGTAACTCTGTTGATGCGTTATTGAAGATTTACTGCAGTTATCCCAATCCTTCATCTTAACATATTTGATCTACTACTTCTGATCTAATGACATGAAGTATGCCACAAACACTGATAAAGACACTCCTAGCTAACACGTCAGTAAAAGAAATGTGCTATCAAAGTCTTTGCAGAAGTGGGTGCTGTGTTAAACTTGCAGATTTGTGACTCATTGCAATCAAGAGTGTAAACAACACGCTTCATAGTCCTCTTGGACATCAGAAAAAGTCAGTCGATGAGCCTGCAAACACTGGTAACCCTGAGGTAGATGTCATTGTTGGTAATGGTAAATGGACTTGAGCTTGTGTAGCGCTTTTCTTTTAGGTCTGATCTTGTGTTTCACCCGAAAAATTGGTTTAATTTGGGGCTGATCAATTACGGCAGAAATATCTTGATTATCTTGTTTTCATGGGTGTGGGAAGCTAAAATCAAAATTGAAATCAAAGCTCAATTAATTGCACAGCACTTGTTGCAATGAAATGGAAACTAAAAATGTTGTTGCAGTGTCTTGTTCAAAAGTAGTTCAGCTATCTTCAATAATAATCAGCACTAGAGCAGAGAGCATCAGTGCAGGGAACAAGGGCAAAGATGCAGCTGATTGGGGGACTTGCGCTTTCCTTGACTGATTATTAAAATCGTCGAGTTCTAGGCGGCAGCCTGAGAACTAAATGTGTTTACTCTGAGGGAAAAGCAGGAGCTTGGGTAGTGGTGCAGGACCCTCTGCTGTTATCAGCTCCATTCACACTGTGAGTAAGCACATTGCAGAGAACCAAAACACACCAACTTAAGTCCAAACAAATCCCACTCTTGTAATCAGGGGATGAGAACTAGAGGGGCAACATCCTCACAAAAGTTTCACAAACATATCATTTAGGAGGGGGCCTTAGGATTACCTTGGCATAAACTGGTAAATACAGGTTGAAATGGATTGTGTTGCAGTACTACAGTGTTTTTGTAACGGTTTTATGGCCTTCAAAAGTTCTTCATCTTGCATGTTATATCTTTCTTTAGCATACGGAAGCTACTCTGCAGCTGGTGCAACATATCATACATAAATTTGATACAAATCCAAAAATCAATAATGATATTCTTCTACATCTCTTGCCAAATGCAAATAACAGATACATCATGCAACCTTCAACTGAGTAAATTCCCATTAAAGCCATTAAAATACAGCTGACGGCTGTAACTGACAGATAGAGATAAATAGTCATTCAGCAGATTTGGCCCATTCATAATGACCTAGAGGGAGTCCCATCTGTGGATTTAACCTGTGTGCGCTTCCTTCAAAGGAAAGCAGCATCTTGCTCAGCAGAAAAAAGGCCTGTGTGTGCCCTGTGCATGTAAAGTTCAAGGCAGGGCAGGGAAGGATGTGCTATGTAATGTGCTGAGGCTTGCAGCACTTCACTGCAGCGCTCCACAACAGGAAACCAGGGACCCATTGTCTACCAGGACTGAAACAACAGGCCTGCCTAGTGCTGCCTCCTCCAATACCATGTGACACTGGTGGAGGACATGTGACCAGCCCAGGGGTGAGGAGCGAGAGGGCTGCCTTTAATGTAAGATAAAGGAGTAGAGGAGGAGGAAGGAATGCATGTGTATCTGGACCCTATCCATCTCCACTCCAGACCAGATCTGCTGAGGTGGTTTTGGGACTGCAGTTTCCTTTTTCTCCCAAATGCTCCCTTTATCTCACATTTAGACAGTGCTGCAAAATGTCAAGTGTTCAGCAGATTTGTATCCTCAGCAGCCTGTCACGGGATATCAGCTGGTCAGTTACTAGCACAGTTCAAAGTGCACCATGCTAACCTTGTAAGGTGATATTTAAAGAGCATGGCACAATAAACGACAGCAAAGGTTACAGCAAAGATGAATAAATCTGAGTTACATACATTTAGAGCCAGATTTCAAGACCTATGTTGTCAAATATTGAAAGAATGAAATCCCTTCTAGGGAAACATTACATTGAAACTAAACATTTAGTGTACTTAGATGAAAAACAATGATGCTTTTTAATCGTATGAAGCTGTCATCTACCTTTAAAAAAGTGGTGTTCAGGGAAATGTGTTTTTTTCGGCTGCCGTCTAGTTTTCATCTGAGAGGTTATGATAATATCTTATTTTAATACTAAATGGTGAGATCTGTGGACACTATGCCCCAGAGATAGTAACTCCAAATGATACATGGCTGTGAAGAAAAGGGCTAATTTGCTATGGCTGTTACTAATTACAGCAATAACCCCCTCCAAATATAAACAATTATTTCGTTGAAATACCTTAATCTTGCCGACAAATCTGAACTCTGTGGTTGAAAAAGTTAATGGAGGGCGTTTGGGTTTAGACGAAGAGAAGAGTTCAGTGAGGACATGTTTTGTACACATCACAGTGTTTACATAAAAGCTACTTTTGACCACATAAACAGGGAAAGTACATCCTTTGTAAAATGCCATTGTGGACCTGCAAATGAAATATGCATATGGGCTGTTTTCACACATGCACTCCTGAAATTTAAGGAGGACTGTCCCTGGAACACATGGTAAAAAGGACGACGCAAAAGTTGTGGACGAGGAGACAGATTCCGCCACACACACACACACACACACACACACACACACACACACACACACACACACACACACACACACACACACACACACACACACACACACACACACACACACACACACACACACACACACACACACACACACACACACACACACACACACACACACACACACACACACACACACACACACACACACACACACACACACACACACACACACACACACACACACACACACACACACACACACACACACACACACACACACACACACACACACACACACACACACACACACACACACACACACACACACACACACACACACACACACACACACACACACACACACTATCAACAATAGAGCGGGGAAGAACATACTGGAGAACAGAAAACATAATGCAGCAGTTTAATGAGAGAACAGAGATCGAAACAGCCGTGTGCATAGTCTATGGTCGTACACTGATTTCAGGGAATAAACGTCACCACCCCCTCCAACTCGCTTGAGGTGTTATCTCCAGATTATATCCTGCTGCGTTCTCACGTCAGCTCATTTGGACTTTCTGCAGTGATACTACTTGGAGGGCTGGCAGCAGATTGCCCAATAAAGTCAAAGTGAAAAATATGTCTGTTTGAGTTCACACACGCAGCTCACCCATAACACCTTAGGAGTTTTTCAGAAGTTATGTGCAAGTTTGAGCAAGGCTATGGATTAAAGCAGCATTTGATGAGCTTAAGACTCTGCGTTTTCCCTCAACAAATCATTTCAAAGTACTGGAGAGGCACCTGGCCTGGAAAATCCTGCTTACCAATTATTACTTGCATGGGAAACCTCTGTTGACAACAAATGGGCTCAATGCTGCCATTACAAAAGCAGATATTGAAGACTAGTCTCATATTAAAAATGATCACTTAAAGCTAAACTTCTTGACAGTACTGCTCCTTTAATTTGTGTGTCATTCATAAATGTATTAAACTCAAGAGTGCAAGAATTAAGTTTGCAAGGAGTGGCATGACAAACTAAGTGCACACACAAAGTCGTGTGTGTGTAAAAGACGTGAGACCTAAAGTAATAGGGATTTTACTCGACACTTGTGCAATTAAAGTTCTTTAACTGGAGTCTACGCTACACTATATAAATGGATGACATATGAAAATGCAAGCTGTGCAAGTTGACCGGAAGACAGAGGACACGAAATTGCAAAGTTTGAAGGAGAGAGGGAGGAAGAAAGACAAGCAAGTGCAGGCAAAGGCAAATGCCTGCTTTAAGTTTCAGCTGGTTCTCAATATAAGCTCCAACACTTATTCCAGAAGACTCTTAATCCTGTTAAAAATGTCACAGTGAGAATTGTTTGTGTAAGCTCTATTTTGAAATAGTTTAATACAAGAAATGATTACTTGGAATCCCTCATTTTGAGGTGCAAAACATTTATAGAGTGCATCCCAAAGTGGCAACGGTATTAACGTCTTTGAAACATGACAACTGAGATGGATTTTTAGATGAAATGTTTTAATCTCAGTTGGATAAAATACAGACGAAAAACTTGTGAACACACACTACCTCACAAACCTTTTCATTTGTAATGTGTGTAACTAATTTATCACATTAGCCTCCCATGTTAAGTCTACCATCTCATGAAGTGAGGCTTTTTTGTTCAATGATAGCAGGTTTCTGAATGCTTACAATTACATGGTTGCCAAGTGAAAAATTATATCACAGTAGCCTTACTGATGTCATTTATACTGACAGTAAATACGGTGAGCCAAAAACCAGGCTGTCCAAAACTGTTGTATGCAAACCAGATTTGCTGAGCCTGCATGCTATCATAGCGGTGTGAAAAATCATGACAGTACCAAAGCAGTGCCGTGAGCTAAAGTCAAGGTTATCTCATCAGGAGGCTTCTATGGTGTGCCAATAAGCAAGCAGAGGTTCCTCCTGCTCCCTATATTGCATCACATTGTAGTTGACAATGTGACAGCCAGCAGGATTAATGGACAAACTACTCCAATCAGAAGGGAGCCAACAGGAAGAGAAACAAACGTGTAATCATTAAAGGATGATGTCTAGTAATCTAAGTATTGATTTTAATATTTTGTTTGATCTGCTTATGTGCTGCATGCTGTGGGACATGTATGAAACAGCATATGCAGAGCATGCATTAGTGACAGTTGCTGTAGATCCCTTGGGAGTAGATTAGTCATACAAAATGACCTTGAGAAGCAGCAATAACACACATAAGGGAAAGCTAGATGCAGTCACCAGCACCTCACAACCACAGAGTGCAGTACTTTAAGTAATCTGAATATAATGAATCATGTTTGTACCAAGCAAAAAAAAAATACAAACATAATAACAACTTTGATTAAAAAAAATGAAACATGAATTTCGCTGCCATGCATCTCTTTGATTCAGAAAAACAACAGTTCAATTATCTTCCGTTCTGTTTCCTATGCACTCCCACTCCTGCAATTGAGAGGACTTCACAAAGGAGTCAAAACTCGTTCCATAATAATTTGATTGTAACTGCATGCACAAAAGAGATTTGCATGGCTTTGACGAGCAGCTCAGTCACCAAACTGTCAGTTATCAAACGGCTAAATAGAAACTTGAACTCTGTCACACAAACTAAGCTGGCAATTAACCTAGAGTGCTGTGATGCACTGTGCCACCTTTAATCATTTATTGAGGAGTTAAAAAAATGTTTTGGCCATATCAAAATTAAAAGCAAATACAAATGACAACCTAACAACTACAGGTGTGCTAAAAAATCGATATCGCAATATATCGTCTGTATTTCTAGCCAATACTTGCAGATGTTACAGAATCGTTATGAGACTTCACCTACGATGCAGTTCACAACAAAACCAATAGGTGGCAGTAGGAGCCGAACTACGTGATTCAGCCAAAACAAACAAGCATGGATGAGACACTCTACCCACCTCCAAAAAAAATCAAATCAAAGATACTAGAGCATTTCGGATTGTTGCACAAGGTCGGAAGTTGGATATGAGTCATGTAATATGCATGCTGTGCAAAAAACAAGATAAAATACTGCGGCAACACGACCAACCTCCGTCTATACAAGTCGCAGGTCTGCTTCACATGGCCAGTGTGTGCCATCCCAGCTGCCACTTACTTCTTAACACTCAAAAGATCACAAAAGCAATTCTCTGATTTATTTGTAAAGACTTCGGCTGTAGAGCATATTTGATAACGAAGGCTTGAGGCAGCTGCTTAATGAGTGTGAGTCACGTTGTGTAATCCCCACTATGTCTGTTCATTACTAAAACTGCAGTATGATTGTATGAAGATGTAAAGCAGAAGAAACTCAAAAATACAAGTGGGCTTATATAGTCAAGCAAAACCAGAATATTATTGTTGCATCAAAAAAAAGTGAGAGGGACAACTGAGAGAGGAAAATGAAAGTACCGTATTGGTCCGAATAGAAGACGGCCTTTTTCCCCATCGAAATAGGTCCGAAAAAGTCGGGTTGTTTTATATTCGGGGTCTAGTATTCAGAGCGCAGCTCTAATTGTTCGCCTGTCCCTTTAAATGTCAACACACATGACGCGCTCTGGGAGGAGCAGGGGAGTGATGACAGTGAGAGAGAACACAGCGGGGCGGAGGACGTGTGTGAGGAATAGGAGACATCGGAGAAGAAGTTTGGAGAGTTTTAGTTTAGCGGTAGTTTAGTTAAAAACGTTGCCTGTATTTCCTCTGTTATTTCAAAATGTTAAAAACATGTTGATAATATTGTTTGATTGTTAATCGATTTTAATGTTGAATCATACTGTACATAGTTCGCCCTTGTGAAACACTTTGTTTTGAAAAGTGCCGTAGGCCTATACCGATAAATACGGTATGTTAATTATTATTATAATTATTAATACAACAGGTGTTTAATTCAATGTGTTTTTAATATTGTTATTTTCAAATAAAATGAAGTTCTTTAAAAAAAGTTCTTTACAAAAACAAGATCTGGTCTGCAAATCTTTTTTTTCTAAATATGAGTGTTGAAAAACGGGGGTCGTCTTATAATCAGGGTCGTCTTATATTCGGACCAATACGGTATATTATATTTGCATTTTTGGATAGCTCTGGGATTATGAACTGAATATTTTAATGTACTGATAGGGTCTCTGAGGACCTGAAGTGTACAGGTCCTAAGCTTAAAATGCTTAAATCCAGGCCTTGGCTGTAATTCTTTGCTGTAAAAAGGAACTGCTGTTGTAGGGAATTCTATGTAGGACAAGGTCATCCAAAAACAACATGTATCGCGATACACATCATGGCCTCTGTATCGAGAGGTTGCAGGAAACACACAGCCCTACTTACAACTACATCCACCTGGTTTGAGGAAAAAAAAAAGGCATGGCATTGCTATCCTCACAAGCAAAGTGACATTTTCTTAGTAGCAGGAAGATACAATGAAGACCAGAAGGCCTGGGGTCAAATATTCACTCGGCTCAACTGTCACTGTGCAAGCCATTGAAAGTCGCAATCATCTCCCTTGATGGCAGTGACCCCAACCTTTTTCTAGAGGTCAATGTCAAAAACATGTTTTTATAACTCAGTGCTGAGAAGAGACTCAGGCTCGAAAGCAATAAAGGAACTTGGAAAACAACAAGAACAGCTAGGAGGATTACAAGCTAAGAATCGATTAAGCACAAGCCACTTGACAAATTTAAAAGGAAATATTGCCTGTGGCTGGTCAAAACTTCCTGTCACCTGCAACGGCAGATCGTTTTTCTTAAATTATTAAATACTATGGATTATGGGTCATATGATACATTCAATCTTAGGGTATTCCTTACAAATTCTTTACAGATATGTTTTAGAAAGTACAGAAAAGAGGGCCGAGTGGGAAGTAAAAACCTTCAGTGAACTGCCTAAATTGTACAGGTAGGTGAGGAAAAAGCTGATCACACCTTTGCAGTCTACATTAAGGTAATCAGTCACCAAAACCTGTGAGACTGAGGCCTTCCTATGCTCAGAACAGGCTAGAAAGCAAAAATACTAATTATTTTCTTGACGTCTACAGGCAGAGGGATCACATTTCTCATTTAAAGCTATATAGCAACTCCAAAAGTCCCAATAATTTATTCATTACCTGAGAGTCAGCTCTCCAGACTAGGGCCGCACAATCGCAATGGCATCGTTATCACAATGTGAGCTTTTGCAATAAACCCACCGCAAAAGACTGAATTTATTGCAATAAAACACATGATATTTAAAGATGAAAATGTATTCTCACTCGGTACGTTTGGTGGATGCCCATGTATAATAGTTATCTAAATATTGGACGAGGTAACTGCACATTGTACAATATTCTAATAACATGTAAGCCTAATGTGCATTAAAAGCAGACTGCATTTATCTGGTTTAATTTTCTCAATCTATTTCTCCGCTGAATTGGCACTAATTGATCCAAGAAGCTGGTTTGAGCTTCTTATGACTGCATCAAAATGGTGTGAAAGCATGGCCATTATACACAGGCCTCCGAACAACTGGTACAACATACACGTGCTGAGTGAGAAAGCATTGCTTGACTAAATTGAAAGTTTTTTTTCCTTTCTTATTATGATAAATTCAGACATTCAGATTAATGATAAAATGTCAATTATTTGCACAGCTCTATCACAATATAATCCCCCTCCCGCCCCCATTATTGTGCAGCCCTACTCCAGACTTAATCCCTAAGTAACCGACTGTGAATGTATATAAGATTATTTAACGACATTTTATGGTCCCTCACTTAATAATCATGTAATCACTGTGGTCCTGTTCATCTGACATCAACCTATGCACACTGCATTAATGTAAGTTAATGCTGTGAAAAACAATCTACCCCATGTAAATGAACCCATCTGTTACATTATTACATAATTAATTATCATGGTTGTTTCAGCATTTTTTTGCAGTACTCACCACTGAACTATTGTCTCATGTAGGCTTGTACGCATTATTTGTTTAATGTTGAATGTTAGAGCACAGCCTATCAAAGACTAATTCCTTGTATGTGTGCCTGTACCTGGCAATTTTCAGAATGTTTTTTTTTACCACATAGGAGGAATTTGACTAGGTGTTTTGGTGCAAAACAATTAGCAAATGACTAAAGCAAAAATAGTAAGAAGCTATAAAACAGCAGAGCTCCTTCTGACAGAGAACCTAAATAGATTAAGAAAAAAAAGGCAACATAAAACAAATAGAATATAAAAATATATATAAAATGTACAAAAGGTGCAACGGAGGCGCTGTGCAGGTATGTGCACGATGTATAGTGCAAATTAATACCAGTGTAAAATAGAGGTTATAGTAAAAGTGTGGCCTTTTAAATAAATAAAAAATGCTCAGTGTAGTCTTCAAGACAGATGGTCCACAAAGGAAACACCTGTGTGTTTAGTATTCCTCTTTTATAAATGTGTAATAGCAGCTTCTGCATCAAAGGGAGGGTTTGCCTCACAGACAGGATCACAAGTCTTTTTCGTTGCATTTTTTGGGCCTCATCCAAGTTTGACAAAGTCATTGAACGAGCCAACACCACATCACATCACATGACCATTTCTACAACCAGGCAGCGTGATCTCCTGCAGAGCTCAGAGATTCACTGTCAAACTACAGATTATTTAACATGTCAAATGAAGCACACTGCAATCTGAGAAACGTCGTGTTTTTCACATTAAGCTGTCACTTTATCATGAGCTGGCAAGTGATGTAGCGGATGTGATTAATGTCAGGGCTTTAAACAGATAATATATAATATATAATATATAATATAAAACATTTATGGACAATTATCTTTAACCGTCGAAACACCTTTACTATGAATTAACGTTAGCGGTGTGAACGGCTTTTACGGCGTTTAAAACTCAACATAACGTAGAAACTCAATCGGTAAATACGTCAATACCGATTAGAAACGTGAAAATAAATTCTCTTCTTTGAGTGAATTGTAGTATTTCGTCAAATATTCAACGGACAACTGAGGCTGGTCAAAGTGTTAGCACGAATGCTAGATGCTAACTTAAGATAAACGTCATCCACCCTGTCAGGCTAAGTTAGCAATGCTAAGGCGAATGCTAACTTAGCCTGCTAGCAAAACCCCCCGGCTTGTCTTTGAAAAGTCTCTGCGGTCGCTGCTAATGTCGTAGCTGCTGAGACTGGATTACAAACTTAAGGCAACGATATTGACATTCATTCATCCGTGTACCTGCAGGTGCTCCTGGAAGCGAATAGGCAGGATCTGAGCCATGGCGGTTCCTCTCTCACTCTCCTCCGGTTTCTTCTTCTGCTAACAAACTACGACTTCTTCTTCTTCTTCTCCTCTCAGATCCTAGCCGCACAGCCAGGGAGCCTCTAATCTAAAGTCCAAATCAATGAATTCAAAGCCTTTTGATAATTGTGCTGTCGGTGTGATGATACTTTTTTTTATCCGTCCCAAAAGTGTTTACTTGCTGGCTTCCCCTGGCTAACGACGGACTGCCGCTACACCGACTCCCTGGACCTGCAATGGCGGTGGAGGTTGGTCAGCGGTGAAAACATCCCGGAAATGGAAGTGCTCTCAATGAGGCGGATGAATACGCAGTCACACTGTTTAAAAAACCGCAACCCGGCGTGTATAATTCGTCTTCTATTGTTGTAAATTCAGCACTTAATATGTTATTTGCGACGAAAAACAGCAACATTACAATCCAACCTTAAAAAAAAAAAATAGCACAAATACCACACTGGAACTACTTCTTTCTATTCGCCCTTTGATTTTTGCCACATCATTCGTCTTTGTAAATTAACGTCATTCCTACGTTGTTGTACACTTGTTCCTCCCAGCCAATCAGAGCACTCCAATCCCAGAGACCTGGATATTCAACTTCTTTATCTTGTGCTCAATAATCAAACCATTAATGCGCTTTAATCCGGTTTCTGTGAACTCCCAATCCTTATTTTTGACATAATCCTTATCATAAGAACAGAAAACATTAAATCATTGGCTTTTAGTTTGACATTTTAAACAATATAGCCTCAATTTACCTAAAGGTGTGAACTTTCACCTACTCTGATGATCTAGTCCTGAAGTCATATTGTTTCCGATAAGTATCGGTTACAAACCTTTTGTATGTATACAAACAAATGTAAGGAGTATATATGTAAGGCCTATGTGTTAGTGTCACACTTCATTAAGGGCCTATAGTAGTAGGGGTAAGGCTGCTCCAATAAATCAAAGACGGAACCAAAAGTGCAATATGTCCCAGTTCAATATCGATGATTTTGATTAGGGTAAAAGATGTTACAAAACAGCACGGATGTAAGGATGCCCTTCCATGCAAACACTCATATGTGTAAAGGTCATGATGCAGGTTTGCATCCTGTCATTTTTTTTGGGACAAAATTGTCCTCACAACAATAAGCATCTCTTGTTGACATTTATTTATGTTTTAAAAAAATGCTAATTGAAGGAAACAAAATAATGAGATATTCATCAATATTTGTGAATATACAGTTTGTGTGCATTGGTCAAAATCATGTAATATCTGTTGGGTGGAGTGTGCACCAAAGGGATCATTTCCCCTTTTTAACATCCACAATTTCTGTTGGGAGAGGATGTAACCTTATTGCTCAATGTCAAACTGAATGCTGGGAACACCGTTCCTCAAACAAGCTGACCTATCAGCAGAGATCCTGCTGAGCCAGCGGTTAAAGCTTCTGAAGAAATGAATGGTCGCAGTCGCAGGATATGAGTATGTGGTAGGCTATTTGTCAATTGTTATGATTGCATGCAAAGAACACAAAGACACTGAAAGCAGACCTCCCAAATAAAGATTATGTCAATGCATTGGTCCTTTTATGGGAAGATTATTATTGATTATTGTTTTTCTCCATAAGGTCCGAGGTATAATAGATGATATCTGCAAACCAGAACGCTAATTTATATTTGTATTATTTCCAGTTTTCCAGTCAATATTGTCTGGATAGTTAGAGTAAAGCTTGAAATGAATCAAAGTGTTAAAACACTGGTATAGAGATGCAACCCAAATAAAAAGGAAAAGATCGATGCCAAACACCTAAGGACATGCATGTTTGTACATTATTCACACGTTGTTGTAAAATGACATGAACAACGTCCTCTGATGTCACAAAGCTTGATCCATGTCCGACATGTCCTTGTAGAAACTTAACCCCGAATTGCTCTGTCTGCTTCGTCAGCAGGGTATGGATGTGTATGAATGTGTATGAATGGGATTGGTTACTTCTGATGGTCACTTTCCATAGAAGCCTCTACCATCAGTGTGTGAATGTGTAGGTGTGACCTGCAGTGTATAAAAGCGCTTTGAGTATTCAGAGAACTAGAAAAGCGCTATACAAGCTCAAGTCCATTTAACATTTATCATCTTTAAGGCTTTGATTTACTATGACCCGAATGACTGAAAACCTACAAAGACATCCACTGGCGTTAAATTGCAGGATTATAAAAGAGGATTCATCCAAACAGCATGAATCAAATGTTATCAATATGGACAACAAATACAAGAAATTTTCATAATTGTTTGCTGCTGTCTTTGGTGTCTTGATAATAGACTGATTAATGAGCATCAGACTCCTTCAAGACAACATCTGGAGAGCAGTAGACCCAGAACTATACGGCCAAAGCTTTTTTTTTTTTTTAAAAGATGCCATTATGCAATCAATAGCTAAGGGGCACATGTGGTGTGTGTGGGTTAGGGTGTATAACTAAATAATCCTGCATCACTCATAAATCTGCATCTCAATGTGCATGCTTAAGAAAATGTTGAAATGTTTTATTGATAACTCACAAACACATTTACGGCCTATGGTAAAAACACAAATATTCCATTCCAAAAGTGTCAAAACTGGAACTCAAATATTTGATCTTTGCTCCAAATTAACGACTCAGCCCCTTAAAGTAATATGTTCTGATTCTGAACACAAGAAGAAGCCATTGTTTAGAGTCATGAATCAGAGAGCAGATAATCGGTTAAAGAGTGCACGGAGCATGAACAGCAGTTTACCAATGTTTTTTTTCCCCCCCACTGAGATTAAATTGATAAGATTTCACCTGCAGCCAAGTCTGATAAACCTCGGCCAATCAGCTGTGTAATTTGTTTACTGATCTGAGAGGCAGAGGCTGTGGTGGAGGATGTCGTGAATAGACCATTCAGGCTGCTGTTGCCATGGACTCCCAGAGCAAGGAGGATACACAGACACTCACAGAGAGGCCATGTGTGTCACAGTTAAAGAGCCGCCTCTGGACTCTCTGCATGGATGTCACACAGAGCCGCTGGAGGGACGAAATGAAGGACAACACTGGTGGTTCTGTCGCATCTGTCCTTCCTCAAAGTGTCTCTACAACACTGTGTCACCAGCTCGGTCAGGAGTCTGCAGAAGAGCAAACATGCCTGGACATGACGTAGGTGTGGAAAATAAGATCATGTTTACAAAAAGTAAAAAAGTCCTTCATGTATATTTGACTGTTCTTGCACTCCAGCTCTTTGGCAAGGATCTAGACGCAGATGGGAGCACTGTGTCTTGTGACTGGGAGGATCCCACCAGGGATGACTGAGCGGGACGGACACTTGGATCAGAACCAGGACTGAAAAGGCCTGTAGAAACCCCACGGGCCCTCTCTCTCTTTCCCTCTCTCCATCCTCCCTGCTGCAGAGGTTAGGGGATATGTAAACACAATAACTTGTTGTCCACGATACATCTTTTGATTTTTAAATTAATTTTATTAATCCCTGAAGGAAATTCTGGTTTACACTGTGTTATTTCAGATACATGCTTCCCACACACATAGGCTCGAATCACACACATGCACAAACAGGACCTGTGGACATGCATTAGTGGAGAGGTGTCAGAGTAGGGCTGCTACACAGGGAGTGGCTGGGGGTTTGGTGCCCTGCTGAAGAGCACCTCAGCTGTACTAGGTTACAAGAGCTACAAGAACAACTTCTCTATTTGTGTCTGCACCGGGACTTGAACCGGCAACCCTCTGGTTCCCAGCCCAAGTCCCTACGGGCTGAGATACTGCCGTCCTTCTTTCTTCTTTAAATATCTGTGAATATTTTTGTTGGTGTTCGATCATTTATAACATAATGGTGATGAACGCTGGTTGGAGGGGCCCACTGGGAATTTTTGCCTAAAGTGCGCCAACAAGACTCCAGAATCGCCTCTGCTGACACCGACCCCCCTGGCAGCAGACAATAAGAGAACAACATAGAAATTATTACTCATCTTTATTAGTTTCTTGTTCACTTTTGTGGGCCACAAAAACATCTGTGTGCATGTGTGATTTGCTGACTCAACAACCGGACTCACAATCTAGTATTAAATATTGCTACTGAAACAAATGAAATTATGGTATTTTATGTTGTGCGTTACTATTTGGTATAATATAGGCTATATATATATTTTAAAGCGATCATCTTTGTCTATTTTTCACCTGGGTTCAAAACAGCTGGCCCCCTCAGTAAAAGTGGTCTAGAACCGCCACTGTCCTCACCATCTCAGTCACTATCTTCTGTACTGAAAGTGAGAATATGGAAACCTTGAAAAGGTGTTTAGATGTCTCTATCATGTTCATGATCAACACCCAAATAGGCTACTGACACTCATCATTGTTCTTTTCACTGTGTGAATTGTATCATATATTCTACATAAAGGTTTCAGAAATCATCTTTAGTCTCCATATTTGATGTCATCTCCATGAACACACACAGTGCATTAAAGCTTAACCTTTGAACGTTTGTGAAGGTGAAGTTACTAATTGACTGTGTGTGGGCCTTTGCACCTTACACACTAGAGGAAGGACAGTTTCTGCTGCTTGTAATTACCAGAACAAGTGTGGACATATAGAGATGGGTGATCTATAAATCAGAATAATGACATGCTTAAAGTTCAGATCAGTTACTTCCCTTGTGATACTAAAGAAGAAGATTCAAAGCTCCTGTTTACCTTCAAAATAAAGAAACATACAGACATTGTTTCTGACAGAACTTGTTTCAATTAGTTTAATAAGACTGAGTAAGATTACTTTTATTGCTCAGTATTTTTTTAATTGAAACTTCATGTAATTTCAATCCAAATGGTAACCCTTTCAAACAACTGGATTTTGTTGCCATCTAGTGGACTGTTGAAGTAAAGCAGATGTGATGACTTGAAGTATCTTGAAGTGACTCCCATGTTTAAGGGCTCAGTGGCAGAGTCAGTCATCTCTCAACCAGAAGGTTGGGGCTTTGATCCCCAGCTCCTGCAGCTACATGTCCGATGTGTCCTTGGGCAAGACACGTTGCCAAGTTGCTCCCGCTGCTTTGTCGGTGGCAGCGTACAATAGTGTGTAAACGGGATTACTTCTGATGGTCTCTTTACTCAGCAGCCTCTACCATCAGTGTGTGAATGTGTAGGTGTGACCTGCAGTGTGAAAGCACTTTGAGGAGTCAGAAGACTAGAAAATAAATATACAAGCTCAAGTTCAAGTTCAACCATGTTCTAATGACTGAAACGACCACTGAACTTGTATGTTTTTTAAATGATAATATGAACTCTTAATCTCTGAATAAAATGTTGAATTCCTGAGGTCACTTTTTTTAGGGAGCAGTATAAATTCCCTTACAATAAATGTCCTTTACTTATTGTGGTAATATTACACACAGAGACACACATTTTCCTGCAGTAGAGCAGGGGTTCCCAAACTTTTTCTGCCAGGCCCTTCTTTGATGAAATATGTTCAAGCCCCCCCCCCCCCCCTCACTGTACACATCAACATATATCCATTGAGGGGAGGCTGATGGTTATGTTGCATGCTCGATGTGCAGAGGCTGTAGTCGTCGTTGCAGCGGTCGTGGGTTCGAGTCTGACTGCCGCCATTTGCTGCATGTCATCCTCCACTCTCATACTCCCAGCATTTCCTGTCTCTCTTCAGCTGTCCTATCTAAAACAGCAAAAATGGATCAAAAACATAACTTAAAACAACTAAACAACATATATTGATTGACCAGCAAACGACTTTTAATAGGAAGCAATTAAATGTGAAACTTCTACATTTTTTAAGATGTAACAACAGTCATTGCTTTAATCCAGGCTGCAACCTCCAGCGTTGAAAAATGAAGCTGATGCTGAAGTGTAAAATCCTGCAGTTCATCGAGTGTCCACTAGAGGCTTGCTGCAGAAGCACCAGGGGCCATATTCACAAACATTCTGAGAATCCTCTCAGAGAGCACCTGATTTAGGAACATTCTCAGAGCAACTCTGAGCAAGGAATGGACAGAAACTTTTATCTTCGTGAAAAGAAGGGGTTGACCTTGTTGTTTGGTATGACCCATTTTTTCAGAAGCTGTGATTGGTTAATCAGAGGAAATTGAGATAAAAAGTCAAACATCTAGTTGGACATTGTGTAATTATGAACACTATGAAATTAACATCTGTGTGATAATTTGTAAGATGTACTTCATAAGTATATAGCCTACAAGATTTTTGAAATCACATGCTCACTTGTGCAGCAGCTTCTTCACCTGCTGATCGTCACATCAGCAGGTAAAAAAGCTTAATTAGTGATTGGATGCACCTGTGGAGGTAACCTCATGTAGACAAACTCAATATGCATGTCTCACTTTGCACTGAAAAAAAGTCAAAGAAAGATTGAAATGTCTGCACAAGTCATTTTTGTCTGTTCCGTACAACTATGAGTCAAAAATATTCTTAAACTAGTGCTTGGAGAACATTTCTCCATTGCCTCCTCAGCTTAAGAAACTCTTCATCCTGTTAAAAGTCCTCCACACTCCTCCTCCTCACAGTTTGACACCTTAGGAGCTCTCTTAAGGGCTAAGACACTTTGTGGACAACTCTTACCTTTACAAGGATCTAGTCCTAACTTTTAGGGGAAATTCTTCTAGAATGTCCTGTTTCTAAGAATTTTCGTAGAACTTTGTCACTAGGAGCAACACCTAGTACTTAGGAAGCTTTGTGAATACGGCCCCAGGAGGTTAAACTTATCTCTCCCCTCACCGCTTATCCTTAGAAATCTCAACTCAACTTTATTTATTTAGCACTTCACACACAACACAGTTGATCCAAAGTGATGAACAGCGCAGATAGAAAAAATAAAAAACAAAGCATTAGAAAGTAACAGGCAGGAACAACAACAATCAAAATGAAAGCACAGATAACACTTATGTCCAGTGTTACACAAAACGTACACAACGCTTGAGCTTGACGGGTTATTGAAGATTGAAGGCAACTGAGCGAAATATGTCTTAAGTTGAGTCTTCAAAAAAACACACATGGGAGGTAGAGCGTTCCAAAGCCCAATCTGTGAGGAAGCTGACACTGGTCACGCACTGAGGGTGGGGAGGTAATCATATCAGTGCAGTGTTAGGTGTGTGTGTGACTGATTGGCCCTGATTTGAGCCCAGGTGTGTTCGGCTTATATATTCCCTTGAGTTGTAGCACTCTTTGCTGACTCATTATGTAGCTGTAAGAGATAGGGAAAGGTTCTCTCAGTGGCTTGTGTGTGATTTTGCATAAGCACTACCTGACTTGATAACTATTTCCATCAGCTCTTAAAGTAAATGTCATAGTTGCTGGGAATTTCTGACCTTGCCTATTTGTTTCTGTTTAAACATGGGCCTCAAGGTTATGTTTCTCCTTATCTCACGGCTTTGGAGAAAAGGAAGCCTATCTTTTGGTTTGTAACTATTTTGGTTATCTTTTCACCTCCTATTTAACCGCTTGTGATTTTTGAGGTCATCCCTCTGGGGATAACTTAAAGATACCAAGGGTCCCACTACCCTGCATCATTACACGATACCCATAACACCTTGTCCTGGATCTAGGCTTGGACAAAAGGTTTTGGTCAGATGACCTAAGCTCTCTTACCGGCTGATATGGGGACAGGAGTTCTAAAAGATAAGCGGGGGGGCAAGTCCATTTAACACCTTAAACACAGTCAGCAGTATTTTAAAATCAATTCTCAGCTTGACAGGTGGACGGTGTGAGGAGGTCAGAATCGAAGTGATGGGATCTCCTCCTTTTCAATGTGTGAGAACTGGCTGCTGCATTTTGTACGAGCTGAAGACGGGAAAGACACGACTGAGGGATACCAAAATAAAGTGAATCTGAGGGCTTGTTGAATACAAACAATGAATTCAAGATAAATATTATGAAATGAGGAAAAGGTGAGCCCAGTGGATAATCTTGAACAGCAAGATAATAACTCACTGTTGAAAGGCTTCCTGTAAGACTCCTTCATGTAACAGATATGACGGTTAATAATTGTAAATGTCAAAACACCCTCCTTCATCCTCCTTTTCTCTGTTGTTCCAGTTAAGCAGTTCCTTGTAATGTCGATAAAATGCATCAGCAGCGTTTATTCTTCCCCCTTGTTGCAACAGCTACACTTTTAATCGCAATCCTTTTTTTTGTTTGTGCAATTTATCAGAGAGCTGTGGCCTTGGCACTGACCTGCAGTCGTGTGTTTGTTACTCACAGGAACAGCAACACAGATACTGTTTGTGCGCGCACACACACACACACACACACACACACACACACGTGCACAGCAAAGTGTGACATTTCCAGACAAACCAGATGAAAGTTGGTGAAAGATAAGACACAAACCTTCTTGTTATGTGTTTTGTACTTTGAGTCCATGGCACAATACAGAAGCAGACATTACGCAGAGATACATGTGCTTTTCACACACAGATTAAACATTAAGCCTGGTGTGCCGTCCTGAAGAGGGCGGAGTCTTCTGTGTGGTCAGAATAAATGTTTGGGTACACAGGCATCCCACATTTGTGTCTGTGTGTGTGTGTTGTTTGTGGAGCTCGGTGCACCTGATGCGAAAGAAACACAACATGAGGTCAAGTTCAGGTAAGAATTGAAATGTCTTGATTTTGATTCACAACTATTTCTTAAGAGTTGTCTCAACCATTTGGTCATTTTTTATGTTTTTTTTTATCTGATTTATACATTTTTTAAAGTATCTTTTGTCTCTCATGCTTGTGGCATCTCCACTGAGCTGCATCCTGGATCATGATTGGACCACATAGTGTTAAGAATATTCCATATATGGCAATTAAAAATATTTTGCACTTAAGCTTCTTGAACAAATTAATTTATCTATGGCAGCGCATCAAAGTTACAAACATGATTTATTAATTATTTTAATGAAGGTTGCTGATTTAGCCGTTTCAGAAGACACAGTGGACCTCCAGTAGCTCGTCTTTGTGTGTTGTGGACCACGATAGTCGAGAACATTACACAAAAAGAAGGTTTTTATTATGTGGAAAAGCAAACAGGGACCCATTAGCTGCTCCAAGTGTCTGTGCTATATGAGCTATATTCAGCCGAGGAGCGGCTGCGTCACTTCCAGTAGAAGTGATGATAGGGAGGGGGCTTTATCTAGGGACTGAGTGTAACTCATAATGTTTGTTTTTAAATCCCAGTGTAGCAGGAGCAAAGACTCTGTGTCATTGACTAATGAACCAACAGATAAAATGATGTGTAGACCACACATTAGTTTAGTTTATTTTTACCTCATTACTGCCACCAGGGGGCAATAAGAATCCTAACAAGTTAAAATAATAATTATAATACTTTTATTTGTAGAGCACTTTTCAAGACAGGAACACAAAGGGCTTAACAATCACTAATGTGAACACAGAGACACAGCAAAATGCAACATGCAGTTAAATCAGAAGACAAAAGAGGGTAAAAACATTAGATTTCAAATCTGCACATCAGACTGTTCCAGAGCCGAGGTGATGTCACAGAGAAAGCTCGAACACCCTTTGACCTCAACCTTGACTGAGATGACATAAGATAAACAGATTTTAGTTAAATCGTGATAATAACAAGTTTTATGGCGTTTATATGCCTGCTTGAAATGTACACCTTGAGGTTGTTGTGCTGATATAATATACGATCTCTATGATAGCATAGTCAAGACCACACTAACCGAGACCAAGACATACCTGAGACCAGAGTGCTCAAAGACTGAGGCTAGAACAAGACATTTAGGGATTGAGACAAAGTCAAGACTGAAACCAAGGCAGGGCCAGACCGAGACAAGACCAAGACCAGGACCATAAATATCACTGAAGCTTCATCATCTTCCGAGACCGATTTTGAACACAACACTACTTTATGGAGACTGTAAGAACTGGCAACATATGTTTACATAACAGCATGAAGTTTAGATCTTTAAGTTGTAGTTTCTTTAAGTGCATCTTTTAGTCCCTCCTGCTTCCTCCCACAGTCCAAAGACATGCTCGTTAGGTTACCTCGAGACTCTAAATTGTCCGTAGGTGTGAATGCGAGTGTGGCTGGTTGTCTATCTCTATATTTCAGCCCTGTGATTGCTGGTGAATGGTCCAGGGTGTAACCTCGCCTCTCACCCAATGACAGCTGGGATCGGCTCCAGGTTCCAAATGGGACAAGGTGGTGTAGATAATGGATGGATGGATGGATCTTGTAGTGTGTTAAAGGAAGGTAGTCAAAGCTTCAAAGATCATTTTGACAGAATGAACAACACAGAAGAAAACAGCATCATCAGTGGTGTAGTGCAGGGTACACTCAGGTAGAAGGAGTATACACACTTATTTTTTCAGTCTCCATACTCACCTCTAAATGTCCTCTTGTTGTCTTAAATGTTGGCGGCCGTTTATCCTCTAGTGCATGGGCCAATTAAAAAGAAACATCTGGGGGGGAAATAAGGAGTATACCCAGGCTTACTTACTTCAGACACCACTAAAAATGCATTCAACATCTCAACAGTTAGACCCAGTGAAGAGACAACCTCTTTTAAACCTGGTCGAATGGTCAAATCCCTGGGACACACTTTGCAAACTGTTAGTAAGAATTAATTCAAATGAAATTCATAGATATCAAAGTCAGGGATGGTTATTTTCTCCAGATCCACTTTTTAAGATTTTGGTTGAAGTTGTCTTTAGGTCCTGACAGAAATTAATAACTCACCTGCTCTCAAAAATTAACAAAGAGAATCTGTCATCTGTATCAGTTTGTAAGCCTGTAAAAACTTTGACCAATGTCTGCCACGAGGTACCAATCTGATGAACCAATCAGGCGCCTCCCTGTCTTCCTGCTCGTTCTCTAACACTTGGGTGCACGAGCCCACACTCAAAGTGCGTCACCGATGACGGAGATTATACTGTGAGTTTGTTGTTGGCTGATGTGATTAGTAAAGTAGTTAAGTTTTTTAAAACATGTACTATGGTTTAGTGTTTACTTACCGCTGAATGAGACATGAAACGAGCAACGGCGCTCGTGCATGTAAGTGAGGGGCGTGGCTTTTGAGGGAGCACAGAGGGGAGGGGTTGGGTGTAGACAGGGCACTGAGGAAATGCTACTTTCAAAATCATGCTAGTTTTCGAAAATTACCAACCCTGCCTTTAAAGGAAGAATGTTCGACATGTTACACATAAATATATCATAAATCCAGTATCTCCTGTGTAAACGTGTCTCTGAGTCATGACTGTCTACAATGAGTGAGAGGCTCGAATCCCACTGGCTATGTTGTTGTTAGAGCCGTGTTTACATGGAAGGGACGGCCGGCTCCTCCCCTTGTGTATAAAAGCTGTTTTAGTCAAGGACTAGAGAGAAGAAGAAGATACTCACTGATTATTTGGATGTCATGTAAGCTGAAGCTACAAGCTAACTAAAGAGCGTTAACATTAGCCTGCTGTCCGACGCTTGTGCTTAGTGCTTATTTATGGTACGTTCCAATTTGTGCAAACGCTAGTGGAGGGAGGTTGGAGGTGTGTCAGTGGAGGAGAGCGGAGGCTCCAGTATGGCGGAGGTGTCGCCAAATATCAGTTTGTTTTGGTTTCATGCTGGTGTTCAAGAGCGCCATCTACTGGATCAAAGAGTCACACATTCTTCCTTTAATGCCCCTTTAATTAATGTCTAAACCTCCAAGATGTCATGGCCTGACTTGCTGGAATTACAATGATATTGCTCTTGCACTTTTCCTTTCTCGGCGTATGACGGCTGAGATTTGCTAAAGAGGGAAGAGCAAAGTGTACAAGGACAATTTTTATTTCATCAAGTTAAGTTCATTAAGTTCTGTGCCTGCAATCCTGCAAAGACATGACACTTTATCCATCACTCAGGCATGAGACGTGTCGTAAGAAACTTTAAAGACTTAAATGTTCTTTAATTCCCTCCCACCTTTTTAGAGGAGGACAAAGACTAAAGATTATCACGTAAAGTCAAACCCTGTTTTATGGTGCCTCAGTCAGGAGACATGTGATCCTCTGCTGGTGTGTAATAAGCTGAAGCTTCACAGTTTAATAGACAGAAGGCAGCCGACGTTCACGGAGATCAGATGTAAGTTAAACGACCTCCCTTTGATTGACAGGTATTGATCATGTCTGATTTGTGTTGCTGTGCTGCAACATGTGATCCGCTCATTATGCAGATTGAGAGTGAAAATAATCACTATTTATTTTATAGAAATGCTTGTAAACATGTAAAGCTTATCAAATGTGAGTACTCTGATGTTATGCTGCTTAAGTCCTTTAATTTTTATGATCTCTGTTTTTCAAGGTTTGGTGGAAGTCATCAGTTTAACAGAGTAAGTTTGCTTTACGTATAACTGTCAACACCAAAATCATAGAACAGAAACACTCATTGAAAACAGAATATCTGTGTTAATATCTCCTAAATACATAATCAATTATCTGGTATGTAAGTATTAAAGTTGAACAGGATTTAAAAGTTAATATTGACGCTGCTGGACTTGCTGACTTTTGGAACATAGTAATCTTAAGACTTTGGGCTCAAGATAAGCCTGCCATGCACAGATAAACGCTGCTGTTAGTCATGATTATAACAGGTGAGGTTTGGGAGGTCACCTGACAGTTGTAATGAAATATTTTCAAAAAATGTAGATTTATTTTTGGGGGGGGTTCTTGTGTTTATTTGATAGGACAGTGAATGTAGGAAACCGTTAGCGAGTGGGGGACGATCAAGTGGAAAGTGTTTGATCCACGAGTTCCTCGAATGTCCACTAGAGGCTGGCTGCAGAAGCACCGGAAGCCACATGCACACCCGTTAATTTTTTTTTTTTTACAGCAGAGATGAACATGTTTACAGCCTGGTTCAAATAAACAAATAGGTCTGATTAGTTATCTATAGTAAAGCAAGTAGCTGACCTGACTGACAGGTGGGCACGGTGTAACGGTTTGTCAGGAGTCTTAAAACCCGCCTCAGCTCCAGCTCTCAGCCTGTCATTAGGTTTTCTGAAAGTTAGGCTGAGGCAGCATTTCCAGCACGGCGGTGGCTACCGACGTGACATCAGAGCCCCCTGCAGTAACAAATGTGTGACGTCACTCGGACTTCGTCCAGTAATGTTTACCGGCTATGGGAGTGACATGCGGGGAAGGAGCTGCAAGTCGGTCTTGATCCCGTGCTGCCTGCTTGGAGGACTTAATCCTTGTGTATGGGGCGTGACCTAACCACTATCTGCGCCTCAAATTTTAATGAAATATTAACCGTTTAACCATTTGTTCAAGTCTTACAATAAAAGTTAGTAAAAAATTCAATATCACCTTAAGTTAAAGCCAGCGATCAAATATGAGCAAATGATGGATGCGGCTGAAAAAAGAAAGATTAAAATAAGCCGGGATAGAAACAGGGTACGATAAACTCTTTTGTTGTTATGCCAATTTATTATAACTTACATTTATTTCAATTTTGTTAAATACATTCCACAACATAATCATGTTAATCAATAGTTTCATGTTAATTGGTCAAACTGTATTTTGCAGTAACATACAAAGGCCACTAGTTGGCAGTAGCTACATTCAAAGTGCTATATAGGAAAAATACAACTGACTCAGTTTATCAAATGTTATAGCAGAAAGAAGAAGAACAATGTACGTTTCTTTTGTCCTACAGTCATTCATTTTGAAATAAAGTCACATATTTCTTTTATGTCCCTCTGCAGAAAATTTACATTTAATCCTAAAGAAGGAATCGACAACCCAGTGATGGTCATCACAGAAGAAGCAGGTATATTCTGATCACTTTTGTAATTATTTGTAGTTTTCTGTTTTTTTAGACCAAAATGAAACTCTCCTCAGCTAGGTTTGACAGCTCTTCTCTGTCTCTTGTCTGCACAGATTCAGTGTCCTCCCCCAGCCCTCGTCTGTGTGTTCTGAAACGAGAAGAGGGGGAAATCTACGGCTTCCACCTGCGGATAGAAGGGGGGCGCGAGGGTCACATCATCAGAAACGTGGTGTCAGGAGGGGTGGCAGAGCGCAGTGGACTCAGAGACGGAGACAGACTACTGGAAGTCAACAACTGTTATGTAGATGATGTTCCCCATCCTGAGGTAGGATTAGCTCACTACGCTATGACCCTGACAGAAACCTCTCTAAAGGATTCTAACTGGACCCACTTTGTTTCATTCTTCTTGAATCAGGTGGCTGCAAAGATAAGGTTGAGTGGAAACCAGTTGTGTTTATCGGTGTTGGATGGGGAGGAGTATGAGCAGGCTTTGTCTCAAGGTCAAGACCTCAGAGGTTTGGCTAGAACGCACAAAGGCGAGACCTTCAAACCCCCCAGACTCTGCCACATCAAGAGGGATCCTGTCTCAGGTCTGGGCATCAACTTCACACCTGTGGAAGGTAAGACCACTCCTGATAATCACAACGAGTCCAAGGTTTGAGGTTAGATACAAACGGAGGGGATGTTGAGGTGAAGTGTGAGCAGCGTTATCAGGTGGATCTCCTGTTTCTGCTCTGCAGGAGAGAAAGGTCGCTTCTCTGTGAGCCTGGTTGCAGGAGGTGCAGCAGCAAAGGCGGGGGTGTTTAAGGGAGATCGCCTGGTGTGGATGAACGGAGCAGCAGTGTCTGATCTCTCACACGCTGCACTCAACAGGATGGTACAAAATCTCCCTGTGTGATTCAAAATTTCTGAAGTGTTCTGATTGCACGATTTCCAACCTTGCCTAACAGTTCTAAATAATGTTTTTCTGCAGATGAAAAAATGTGGCGACCGCATCACCATCCTAGTGATTGACAGCGAGAGTGAAACGTGCTACCTACAGCAGAGGGTGCCCATCCTGCCCTCCATGGCTGTTCCACACAATCTGCCTTATAAAGCCAGAAAACTCCACCTGGTCTCAGGATCCGAGGGCTACGGCTTCCTGCTCCGGCTGGAGAAGGCGGCATCAGGACGCACATGTAAGTGGACGGATAAAATGTCAATCTAAAAGAAAGAATAAACAGACATCGTGTTTGACTTAACCCTTAAACAAATGCTGCTGACACCAGAGGTTGCCATAACTAATAGATAAGGAATAATTCACATTATACACAACTCTATCACTTCGTTCCCACTGACTTCAAATCATTATTTCCTGATTCTTAATATGTGCAATCATTGGGGTAATCAAGCAGCAACCTCCAGTGTTGAAAATTCAAGCTGATGCCGAAGTGCAAAATCAAGCAGTACCTTGAGTGTCCACTAGAGGCTGGCTGCAGACGCACAGGAAGTCACATACACACATGTACAATAAAAGACTGTTTTTACAGCAGAAATGAACATGTTTACTGCCTGGTTCAAAAAACCAAATAGGTCTGATTAGCTCATGTCTCGATCGACACACACTGTACGGGGGGTGAATTTTTTTATAACTCATCCGTTTGATGAAGGATAAGAGTTATTCACAGTAAGGCGTGTAGTTGACCTGATTGACAGGTGGGCGAGGCGTAACGGTTTCTCATGGAACTTAAAACCCGCCTCAGCTCCAGCTCTCTGCCTGTCGTTAGGTTGACTGAAAGTTAGGGTGAGTCAGCATTTCCAGCATGGAGACCACCATTGATGGGACTTCAGCGCCCCCTGCAGGAACAGATGGGTGACATCAATCAGGCTTCAGTAGTTACAGTTTATGGTACAACACTTTGTCTGATGGTGTATTATTCTCTACGGTCTGCATGTATTCAATAGATTGAGATCATGAGTGTTAAATGTGTGTGTGTGTGTGTGTGTGTGTTTCTGAACGACAGCTCATGTTCTGTGTGAGATGGATGATGGCAGTCCAGCACAGAGAGCGGGTATGAAGGACAGAGAGGTTCTGCTGGAGGTGAATGGAGAGTTAGTGGAGTCACTAAATCATCAGGAGATCGTAGACAGAATGAGACTGAGCGGACAGAAGGTCTCCATCACCACCATCACTCCTCAGGGGCTGGATTTTTACTCCAAGGTGGGCATCACTTACTGTATACAAGTCTATTTCCAAACTGTAATGTCGTCCAAGTGATGGCAGAAATGACTGTGCATTTCTCCTTCAGAGTGGATGTAGAGTTGCAACAAAACCGGCTCCTCTTTACCTAAACTCTTCCATCCAGGTCTACACTCCCTCTCGCCAGGCGCGGAACCTATGGGTCATTGCAGAGGGGGCGGGGACCAATAGTGGGCCCTTAAACTGTCTATAGGCTATATAGCATATGCTGTAGCCTATATAGTAATGTTGTATTGCATTTATGGTATAATATCGTCTGTATGGAGATACAAGACGGGGCGGGACGAAGAGAAATGCCGCTGCAGATTATAAAGGGTGCTATTACAGTGACAGGGACTTATCAGTGAGTGACCTGCTGATATTTAAGCAGAACAAATGCTGATATGTCTGTGTGCATATTCCACCGATTAAACAAGTAAAGCAGACTTCATTAGCCGGACAGGAAACCAAAGATAGAAGGCAACTACAGTTTGACATTCAGTGAAGTTGGACGCTCATCCAGCCAAACAGACAATACAATAAAACCACACATTATCAACCCACACACAACAACAAACTTTGTAAACAGTGTGACAGCAATGGCCTGCCGTTCATACAGTACGATAACCAAGCAGACACGGCGGTCTACAACACATGCACCCACAAACTAAAGACCAGCATCTAAGCGTAATCTCAAATAATGATGAAACAACTTACCAACTAAATTTTCATCAGCACTGTTGCTTTCCTGCAGCTAGCTGGGTGCTCCTCTCTAACATGTTTATTTGCTTGGTTAGTAGCGTTTAGGTTAGTGGAGCTAGCAACGGGAGGAGACTCGCCAGGTTGAGTTGTTGAGGGTTGAGTTGTCAATGAGAAAACATTTTTTATTTAGTTTTTTACACTTTTAATGTTACAAAAAACTGTGAGGTAAACAGAAATAAAGCAGACAGACGACTAGGTTTTTAAAACTCCAGACAGCAGCGGCGGCCCAGCAAAGGGGGTGCTAAGAGGTGGAATCAATGACATTACAAACAGGCCACAGCACCCTGCTGGTGCTGTTTGCTGCCGAAGTTGAGATCCCCCTTGGCAGTGGAGGGGGGCCCCTCTCTGCTCTACAAAATACATTGTGTGTCTTGATTGCGGCAAAAGAAAAGTGAGACTCAGACCTAGTCAAGCTAACTTTATTCGAAAATTCAATTTAATAACAAAATGCATGTTAAATTTGGCTCAAAGTGGGCCCCTTGATACAACAGTGGGCCCGGGGCGGTCGCACCTTCTGCCCCGACACTCGCTCCGCTACTGCCTCTCGCCCAATGACAGGCGTCTGATCCAACATTCACACCAAGGCCCAAGTCTCTAGCTGGACTGGTCTCCTCTGTCGCCCCCTGGTGGTGAAATTTATTACCAACCTCCAGTAAATCTGCAAAGACCCCGCTCTTTCATGAACACCCACGCCCAAGTCGGATCAGACTTAAAGCTGTTTGTTTCCACTTACTGATGTTGCTTCTCTAGATCCGTGCGTGTGCTGTACCTTCTCCCACATGTACATCACCTTGGACAAAAAGTGTCTGCTACATGAATTGTAGAATTCACATCTAGTTAATAAGGGTGTGCATTTCTTAATTCCTTTATTTCATGTCTACAGTTGGGTCTGTCCCCTCTCCTCTTCTGTGAGGATGATTCTGTTGAGAGAGAAACAGAGAAGATGACACTGTCTCCTGCAGAAGAACCGTCACCACAGAAAGAAGAAATGGATGCCACGTGCATGCCAAGACTCTGTACTATCCAAAAAGGCCCTTTGGGGTTTGGCTTTAACCTTGACTGCGTCCCACAGAGTCCCGGGACCTTCATCAGCCAGGTGAGGCTGAACATTTTCACTAAAGTCCTTAATGCAAAAAGAAAAGAAAAGGTTGGCATATTATAACTTGTTTTTATCAAATGTTATGATGGTGTTTTTTCCTCCCAGGTGGCTTATGGGAGTTTTGGGCATGATGCAGGACTACGTGTAGGTGATGTGGTGATGGAAGTCAACGGACAAAATGTGGAGGACAAATATCTAGAATATGTGATTACGCTCATAAAGGAAGGAGGACATTTTGTCTCCATGAAAGTCATGGATAAAACTGCCTACAGCAAACCGAAGCACATTGACGTACCGACAAAAGATATCACTGACAGCGAGGTAGCTTATACATCATAATGTGTTTTACACCTGTATCAGTTAAACTATTTTGTGATATCATTACAACATTGTCTTTGTTTTTATCTCTGCAGGAGGAAGAAAATGGTGATATATCGTTTTTGTGAGCTTCAGACAAAACGCCTGCCGACAAGACTTAAAACCGAGATGAACGAGAAACTCATCAGAATCAGTTTTAAAGGCCAAGTATGTGAGCACATACAAGGAATAGGACTTTACATGTCTCTCATGCACATACAAACACATTAACATACTACACTTAAGGGGGGGGGGGGGTTCTGCTGCATTCATGTGCTCCTCTGATGGTCGTAAGTCGTTCTTCTGACTTCAGTGTGTTCACGTTTCAAACTGCTGCAAAGAAGATGTGAGGAAAGTCTCTGTTATAAGTTATATTTGAGCAAAAACCTTATGTGCAATACGTGAACTAGTCAAAAGTATCTTAACATTTACAAAACATATTTTACACACCATGTTGATGATGATATTGATTTCAACTTGGGCAGTCGGGCACCTCATTCTTTCCCTGAGTTTCCGGGTTGTTGCTCTGACTTGAGCAGCCGTTCATGTGCACTTCACAACTCAAAAACTGTTTTTTTCCGATGTGTCTGCCACCACTTGAATGCATCATTCTCCTGAAATCCGCTGGCAACTCCACGGGCTTAAACGGGTTCAGCTCCACATGGTTCGGAAGCATAATGTCGATTATTATTGTTATGATACTGTCACGGTGAGTGATAAAAGAAACGTGAGGAACCATGAGCAGAAAAGAAAACTTGTTTATTTAACAAAAAACTCAAAAACAAAAGCTTTTTACAAGAAACAAAGTCTGTGGGAAATGAAATCTAAACACTGAAATTAACAAAAAAAATCATGACAGATATCGACCATGTTACCAGGGTTTATAAACAAGAAGCGGGAAATAAGCTGGATGAAACTTCAGCAGGGTCAGTTAAACAAACCACAAATAAATCCTGTCTGTATGATTCAAAACACCTCAGTGAGTTAGTTCAGTACTTTGCATCCATACATTTAGACTCACACAGTAACCTAATGTAAGAGCTCAATTAAATACAACACATGAAGACAATTTTGGAAATCTCTGCAAACTCAAAAGTCTTTCTATACTGAGACTTTTAGCCTGTGGCTCTAAGGAAGTTCAAACAATGTAAAGTTGTTTATCTGTATTTACGGTCTGTGGTGAAATTAAAAAAATAGATGGTGATAAAAAGAGAATCGATCGGTGAAGTATTAAGTTATAAAAAGTGTTAATTATATTATTTTGTTTGTGTTTTACACATCAAATGTTATATATATTTGTTCCTTTAGACTAGAGCGAGTGTTTATTATGAATTTATACGGGACAGGAAGTATCAGAGCGTTGGAAATAAAACTATTTCTTCTTTCTGTCACATCTTAAGTGTCATTTTTTCTTCTATGTTTCTGTACACTCATTTAACCACATAAATGAACCTTCATGATATAAACATATAAAAGAGAAATATTAAAAATAAATGAAAGCATGAAACAATTTCTAAAGAAATGTGAAAGTGATGATTTGTTCCAAATGTGTTTTTCCCACTTATTTTATTTGCTTGCCCGTATGCCCAGCTCCCAGATGTTTTTCCCCCCCTGATGAGCTCAGGCGTTTTTAGAGCATCCGCACCTCTCTGTGATCAGACACTACGGGGGCCTCATCTGACAGCACTCACTCTCCTTGCCCTGCATGCTAAGCGTTGCATGCTTCCTTGCTCTAAAAACTACAGTTGGTCAGTGAAAGTCACAGAAAGAAAATGAAAAGGAATTATCTGCCAGGGATTGAAAAAGAAAAAGGAAACAAAAAGAAGGGGTGTTAGGGATATGATGGTGATGAACTTTGGCTGGAGGGGCCCCCAATTAATTTTTGCCTCGGGCTCGGGCCCCAACAGACTCTAGCATGGCCAATGGATTTGATTGAAGGATCAAGTCCTGCAAACAATGATGAATCCTCTCGATCCTATGTAGCCTGCTGTGTTAGTCATTACTTTGATTAACTTCCCTGTTTTGCCCAGGAGTTGTATGGGCAACTCGACCCAGAATGAGAACAATTCCTGTCTTCTCTGAGATCAGTCAATAGTAAAACCTGGAAAGCTGAAATAATAAAATGTGTGTATCATGTTTTTATGTAAATCCTTATCTTAATGTCTGCCTGTAATGCCCTTAATATTCACCTTCTACTGTAATAAAATATTTAAATATACTGTATGTTAACTATGTGAACAAAAACATGCGGTTTACGACGCCCTCTAGTGGCCATTTAGCGATATTTGATAGACTAGCTTAACCATTGAATGATTATGTAACTGAGCTTTGAGGCATAACAACAAAAAGATGAAACTGTGATATTATCCTAAAAACGTCTTGATATCATTCGTCATTAAAAAAACATATATATATGACGTAAAGTATAAATATCCCGACGAAAGGACCGTTTTCTGTTCAGGCAGCTACACGGTCAGCCTCAGACAGGCGGGGTCCTTGCTCGTACTGGAGGTGACATTCAGTTGTTTTAGCACTTAGCACAGACGGGTCAACATGGCACAGGCAGTGCAGAAACTGGTCGCTAAAGTACCAACTCTGGTTGGTGGTAAGTTGTTCTGTTTCTTTATGGATGATAACCTTGTTCACGATGACGGGATATTAAAATACTGAGAGTTTTAATCTTTTATTGACGTGACGTGCTGCTAGCAGGGCCGACGCTGCCATTTAAACCGAGAGCTACTGAATGAATGGACTTGATTTAACGATTTATTATTCACATTTTCTTCAACAAGTACTGCGTTAAGATGTTTTTCTTTATTTTTGTTATATGAATGTATTTATTTTTCGCTAGCTAGCATGCGTGACTTGTTCTGTTTACATTCAATAAGACATTAAGCTAAGATGCTAATGCTATCATTGTGCATGTAGGGGAGCTCTGCAGCTCAAAGATAACTTCTGCTGCAGCAAAGAAAGGTTACAGCAGACTCTAATCGTAGTTTTTCTTCTCTCCTAGCCGCTGTCACCTTCTCCAAACCTCGACTAGCCACCTTCTGGCACTACGCCCGTGTTGAGCTTGTCCCCCCGTCCCCTGCTGAGATCCCCAAGGCCATCGAGGGGGCAGCGAGCCTCCTGAAGGGGCTTCAGTCAGGACGTCTCGGTCAAACCACAGTGAAGGTGTGTGTAACAAACAGACACACCTTGTTGTGTCCTTGTGTTAGTGTACATAAACTATCCAATGATTGAATCATCTCTTTAATATAGTGGAAAGTAAAAGGGGATGCACTGATTCATCTGTTCAACATCAATCAGTATCAGCCGATTTCAGACATGCTGACAGGCATCGGCAAATACTGTAGCATGACCTGGTATAATTAGCCCATTTTTATTTGTTGCAAAATTCATTTAATGCTGACATCTAGTTCAGAGGTTTTGTATTGGGCAGATGAAGTCACCTGTTCAACAAACTTGAGAGAAAACGTCAGGATTGTGGGAGTCTAACACCAAAGGACGTCATGAAACAAGCGGCAGTCAGTCCTGGTTTTTCCTAATCGGTGCATCGCTAACCTTAAGAAAAAAAGAGAGAAAAGGAATTAGGCCTTATGTTGCATTCCTGTGGTATCAGACACATCGGGAAAACGAGTTACCGAGTTGTAAAATGCTGCTTAAGTTGGAAAACAACTTGGAAACTCAAAAGAATTAGGTGCCCGACTTACAATGTTACAATTCACTTAGCAGACGCTTTTATCCAAAGCGACGTACATCAGAGAGTAAGTACAACACTAATCCATTCATACAATGCAGGGTTAAGTGTCTTGCCCAAGGACACATCGGACATGTTGCTCAGCTGGGGATCAAACCCTTGACCTTTCGGTTGGAAGGCGATGACTCTACCAACTGAGCCACAGCCTCCTGACTTGCTGTCATATTCGTCATCATATGGGGTCAAAATATGTTTTGTTAATGTTAACATACTTTTTATCAACGTTTTTTTTTTTTTTTTTTTTTGTAGTTCTTGCAACATTTCTTCTTTCTGAACTGAGTCGGAAGAACAACTTCCCAACTCGGAAACTTTGACCTCAGAGGAGTACCTTAATGCAGCCTAAGACATGAGAAAAATATTTAATGTGCAACTATATTCGTCAGAGCGATGACGACTTGAAGTGCGATAAATAAATATTAAAGAATCAATTTCAGCTTAAACTCAGTTTTGATTTGTAGCCCATGGATTTATTTTTTCACAATACATCTTTGCAACATGTTTCTTGTGAATCCAAAATAAAGACAGAAGTGATTCATTGCACGGCTCTGTTCGCTCTGGTCTACAAGTGACTACTCTGATGAAAACCTTTACAATTTATATACATTTTTGCGTCCCCTCACGGCACATTTGTCTTGGCCAAAAAGTTGCACTTGAACACAACACAAAGACTACAGCTGACGATCAACCACCACGTACGTTCTGAGCAAGGGTGAGAGGAAATAACTCTCCATGCCAGCAGGGGGCGGTAGTCTGTTATGATACAAGAACATTTTCACACCGCTGTCGCTCACCACTCGTATTATAGGTAGCCTACATATCGAGAATAAGGTCTGATGAAAAGTTGAAAATGGCGCTGGCGTTGTCAGTCCTCGGTCTTTTAGTGGAAAAAGAAGAGGTGACAAATAAGGAGAAACTGCACTAATAAGTGAAAGCATGGATACTACAGCGGCATGCTCAAGGGGCTTTACAAAACCTGTGTCGAGAGCTGGAGAGAAATGAAACCTCCCAACAGCCAATCAGAGAGATTCCTCTCACCGACCGCCATTCCGACATGTTGCTGAAAAAAGACAGGGGCTGACAGGTAGCGAGGGAGCCGGACACACCACAAAAACTAGTGCGAGTTAGTCACTTATTGTGTAGTCAAACAGTGAATACAGTAAGGTGAGAGGTTTTCATCAGTGGTATTCGAAGTTTGGGGATGCACAAGTAGCTTGCAGTTGGCGCTTCATGTATAGTTGTCCAATCCTTCCCTGCATGTCATTCCCCACTCTCTCTCGTTCTATCTCTCTCTCTCCCTAAATTCTGACTCTATCCACTGTCCTACCTCTAAAAATAAAGGCATAAAAAAAAAGTTAAAGTTTATATTTAAAAAGAGGGAAAAAAAATACTTCCTGCAACATGTTGTCACATGCTAATATCACCTGTAGCTCAATTGGCCCCTGTGATTGTGTCTTATTCCAGTTCTTTTGTTTCCTCACAGGATGCTTTCAGGAATGGATTGGTCGCCACCGAAGTGTTGATGTGGTTCTACATCGGAGAGTGCATCGGCAAACGAGGCATCATCGGTTACGATGTCTGAGTCTTGGACTGTTGTACTTTTTTTTTTTTTTCTTCTTTGAGTGCTGTACGCTCAACTTCCTGCAAAAATCCTGGGAACCAATAAACAATGTCTATTGTATATAAAACAACATTGTTGTTTATTGTCCATAAATCCTGCATGTATACAGAAGTAATGGGAGCTTAAAGCTGAAGGACATCAGAGTTATAAGAGTCTAAAGTAATTCCTCCAGTTTAAGCACTTTATCCAGTGTTTCTCATGCACATTAAAGAATTCAAACATAGGAAAGCCAAGTAGGTCTTTTTTTTCCCCTGAGAATATTTGACACGGAACAGAACGGAAATCTCACGTTTGTTATTTTATGATGGTTGAATTTAATTTATGTTCCCGCTGGCTCTCTGTCAGACAAAAGTGACGTTGTAGTTGTCATTAGTAACTCCCGGCCTTTCTTGAAAGATAGATTTTGTGCTGTGAAGAAGCTCAAAGCTGAATGATGAGATCATAAAACAAACTCAGTCTGTCAAATGACCCTCCAAGGATTATATTTCAAGGACCAGTCAGCAGAACAATAACCGTATCACTTTTTATTTATTGAATACTCTGCCTTTCTTTGAGACCGACATATACGAGACAGACTAAATTATTTTCAAACCATACTCGTTAACAGCAAAGATGGGAAAGACTTTATGATTGTAAATTTACACCATTAAGGATATTTAACTGTTTACAAATTAAGATCAGTAAATGCATTTATTTAAGTAACTCCATTCATTAAAGTTCCTCTGAAATAGTTTTAAAAAATCAGCACTTTATAGAATATGAAACAATGTTATTCTCTACTTCAGCATGCAAAGGCAGAAATACATGTTCATCTTTAGTTAAAGGAAGAATGTGCAACTTTTTGATCCAGTAGTTGTGGCCCTTGAGCTCCAGCATGAAACCAAAACAAACTGCTGCTTGGCCACGCCTCCTCCATACTGAAGCCTCCGCTCTCCTCCAGAGACACACCTCCAACCCCTCTCCACTTCTCATGAAGGAGTTATGAAGTACAAAGCACCATAATTAAGCACCACTAAGCCCAAGCGGAGGACAAAATTGTCCTTTGCTCAAGCATCAATGACCTGTGTCCTGCTTTGTTGTGTTAGCATGATAATGTTAGCGCTATTTGGTTAGCTCGTAGCTTCAAAATATAGATTAACACAGAATGACCGTTATCTAAAAACACTTCACATGACATCCAAACAATCAGTGAGCATGTTCTTCTTCTCTCAATGACAATGTTTAGCAAATTAGATGGGTTATAAAGTTAAGTTTATTCCTTAGCCTTTCTAACGCTTCATGTTGGTGGCCTGTGGGCAGAATTACTTCAGACCGAACAGTAAAAGCCTGCCAAAAGAAAATGGGTTGTCTGAACTCGGAAATTCAAAACAGTTATTTCAACTATATCTTTACTATACTATAAGTTATTAGAACGCGTTTTTAGTTTCAAGTATACAGTGCTCAATCAATTTAATCTTTTTCATAATTGTACTCAAATTGTCTGAGCGGCTCTGCATGACGTCACGGTCACGTACGTACGTGCTTTCACCTGAAGGAGAGTCCGCCATGTTTGCTCTCACATCGAGTCTTTACAACTTTACAACAATTTGGACACAACAAGGCGATATTGTTTAGTTTATGGAGCAAAACGCAGACTTTTGAAGGGACTTTTGTTCGGACATGCAGGAGTTTTTTGTCTCTACTCTGCCGAATGCACTGACTGCTGTAGCATTGGTGCTATCTTTGAGCTAATCTGGTGAGTAATAACTTATTTTTGATATCGTTTCTTCATTTAATGAAATAGTTCTCATGTCCGCAGCTATTTCATGCATTTAGTATGAAGAGTGAATACGTGTTTTTTGTTTTACTTTTGTGGCGAAGTTAGCCTAATTAATAAATGCAGTTTGCCCTATTCAATGTGAAAACATTTTAAAAATATTAATAAGTTTACTTATATTTCTTTAACTTTTCAAGTAGACACTAAGTCTTTATGTAGGTTTAAAATTGCAATGTTACTCGACCGCTTTTGTTTTGTCGACCTCCATATGTGGAAGGCAGACAACCAGAGGTCTTAACACAGTTTGTTTGAGTGCTATCATTTGTTATGCTTTTCTGAAAGGCAGGTAAACTCTAGAAATAAGGCTGGTAGTATAGAAAATAACCACATTTAGCGCGGTAACACTAACTTAACTTTAAAGCTGGTGTCTCTACATCTTTGTAAAATAACCTCCTGTATGTGAGGACACTTGACCCTGTCCTGAAGTGATATTTACCATGGACCCAGAGCTAAGCGGGAGCTTTCTCCTTGTATTTTGCTTAGCAATTGTTCAATGAGTAAACACTGTTTATTAAATAAAGACACTGTTCTGCACCAATAGGCTAATAAAACAAGTAAACAAAAAACAAAATCTTTGAGCCCTCCTGCCAGCACTCTGTAAGTCGTGTTTCTGTTACTCCTTTACTGTAAATAAACTGTAAAGATACATTTCTGCAAAAATGTACAGCTTAGCTATTTTTTTATTTTCTTTGTCTTAAGGCTTAAACACAAGCAACTTGATTATATCTGGAGTCTGCAATCTGGTAGGTATTCAAAGCACAGACTTTTAATAGACATTTATTGTGCACAATCACTGTGAACAGAATACAGATGTGAGCGATGCACAAAAGGGAAATGTATCTAAAACCTGTTCACTGTATCATCATTCTATGCTTTGTAGAAGGACCACACTTATTGCTCAAAAACCTCTTTCTGATTCCAAATTTACTGCAGACCACCTTTTCCCTGAGATGTAAAGAGGTCATCAGTGATGACTTGCCTGTTGGAGAGATCCTGGAGTGCTGGCCTGCCCTAAAGATGGAGTCACAGGTGAGTTTCTTTTCTTTACTTTTGTGTTTCATGTGAGCAGATGAGGCTGTGACCCTGACAGGTTTCCTTACATTAACAAGTGTAGGGATCTCAACGTCAGTCACTAAATCTGACAAGCATTTAACAAATTAAAAGTTTTTCCTTGTTTAAATGTGTGAACACCTTCATTTTCCTTTTCTTTTGAAATGCACTTCAATGTAACTTAAAAATCTGTTTTTTATTTTTACAGATCTGTGCAAAGTTTCACAGCATTACAAACATCAACCTGAAAAACCACTTCTATGCTGAGTTAGACAGACTTGTCTTAAAGGGTTTGTTCAGGAAAGCTGCACGCACAGGGAAGGTATCCGAAGTCCTGGATCAGCTCTTCAACACTTATGACCTCCAGGTGAGTTGATTATACTTGTTCATGCATGATAATAAAAGGGCTAAATGACGATGTCATTGTTGATGGATGACAGTCTTCTATCATGAAAGACTGTTTGAAAAAAAAATCATAATCAAGTCTTCCACTCATTATATTGTCATTTGACAGTTCTGTAAATATTACCCAACCTTATTTAAAGACATCATAGGGCAATTTCTTTTGATGAACTGTGTGCCTTCCCTGTTAAGCGTTTAAAATTAAGAATAATGTTTTGTCACACTTAAGGAACAAGTTGACATCAGTGTCCAACGTGCTGCTGTCCTCCGTGCTCTCCCTACATATCTGTATGAGGATGACTCCAGGTTTCTGAAGCTGTTGGATGTAAGTCAACATATTATTTAGAATTGTAATGTGGCTTTTAAAGTCCTGGATGCTTGTCAGATTTAGTGACTGATGTTGAGATCCCTACACTTTATATTCACAAAGTAGTTACATGTTAATGTCAGGAAACCTGTCAGGGTCACAGCCTCATCTGCTCACACAAAAGTAAAGAAAAAAAACTCAGATGAGTGTGACTCCATCTTTAGGGCAGGCCAGCGTTCCAGGATCTCTCCAACATCATCTATTTTACTCAGATTCTGTAATTTTGGAGAATGACTGCCATTAAAAAATGAATGAAGTAATAATTTTCCTGCAACATCTATCATGCACTAAAGCTTAGGTAGTTACAGTTCTCTGTTCTTGTCTTTAGGTGGCCCTGTCAGATGAATGCAAATCAACAACATACCTGCCGGGCTCCTCATGATCAGTGCCACTTCAACAGATGAACCAGATCTTCTGCCCCGAGAAGGTTGCAGTTGTGCTTGAGGGTAACACAGTTGTCGATTTCCCCACATTTTCTGACGCATTAGTCATGCTTTTTGCACTAATTTATGTACTGCATCTAAGTTACTCAAAAGTCTGGGTCAATACATTTACAAAAAATGTTAATGGGCCTCGAGGATAGCAAGTTGAAGCCTAGGTTATTGAGCCCCACACACACACACACACACACACACACACACACACACACACACACACACACACACACACACACACACACACACACACACACAATGTAAAACTTCACTGAATTATTTCTGTTCTTGGACTTGGGTAATTTTGGAATTGCAAAGAGCAGTGAAAAAATGCCTGTTGAACACGAAGTTTGAATGTTTCCGTTGGAAATGCTTTGGTTTTTGTGGTGTATTTTATGTTTTCCACGTGTATTAAGTCGTGATTGGCTTTGTTTTATATCAAGGAACAGAATCTGCCCATTAGTTAGCACTAGTAAACTATTTCTTATTAATACTGTTTCTGAACTATTGCTGAGTCTTTCTGAAATCAATAGCAGACTTTCTTTGGTTGAAGTTTGATATTATATCTATAGTGTGTTAAAATGTGTTTAATTTTCACTAAGAATTTGTGTATTTCAGGATATTGTGTTAACGCAACTTAAAAACATTGATGTAATCAGTTTCAACAAATGTTTTAAGTACTTCAAAATATAGTTTTGAGCTGGAATTAAGTCGATTTTTTAATTATAGGAAAGTTTTCAAAACTAAATGAAACTCAAAATATATATAAACATAATGTAAATAAATACTTATAAAGAACATAAATAATTTATGGTACTGCTTAACAAAGTATTTGTGTTTGCAGTACTTAATTTTGATTTGTTCTTTCAAAATAAAAAAAAACATGTTAATGATACTTACTAATTCATGTAACATTAACCTGCAAAATTAAGTTAGTGTCACGTAATAAAGCCAAGTTAATAGAACTTAAAAATGATGTGTCTTAAGGTGGTTCAACTTAAAATTTTCGATGTAATCAGTTTCAACTATTTTCTTTTGAGTTCAATTAACTTATCTGGGTTTACAGTGAATGATCAACAAATTGAGGGGCTTGCCATGGAACCTGTCAATCATTCACTCTACAGAAGTGAATGGAAGAGGATGCTACAGTGTTTGGGCTCCCCTTTTAGAGATATTGCATGTTTTAGACTGTAAATATTAGTGGATGAAGGCTGGGTGACGTCACCCATCTGTTCCTACAGGGGGTGTTGGAGTCCCATGCTGGAAATGCTGTCTCAGTCTAACTTTCAGTCAACCTAACGACAGGCTGAGAGCTGGAGCTGAGGCGGGTTTTAAGCCTCCTGACAAACTGTTACACGACCACGCCCACGTGTCAATCAGGTCAGCTACACGCCTTATTGTGAATAACTCTTATCCTTCATCAAATCAAAACTGATGAGTCATCAAAAAATGCACAGTGTGTGCCGATCAAGACGGATCTATATGGGTTTTTTTCTAACTGCTGTAAACATTAATTGCTGCCGTAAAAACAGGCTTTTTTAGAGTGGGTGTGTATGTGACTTCCTGTGCTTCTGAAGCCACCCTCTAGTGGACACTCGGCGACCTGCAGGACTTCCACGTCGGCCTCATTTTACACCGCTTGGTGTTTTTCTTGTTTCTCTAGGTTCAACCAAAATTAAAATAAAATCTGTTGTAAGATGATTATTTGAAGAATAATTTACCATAACTTTATTGTGTAAGAAAGGCAGCACCAGCCATCCCTGTAATAAAACATAAACGCTGGTTTGAGGGGCCCCCACTGTGCATTTACTACTATAGGGCCCCAACAAACTTTAGAATCGCCACTGCATATGACCATATCTTTATAGGAAATCGCCTCCTTTTGTCTGATATAATAAGTGTGAACCCTACATTGCCTAAGTGTGGGGCGAAAGGCTGTGCTGTCATGCTCCCTGGACTGCCAGGCTCGTTACATCACTCGCTGAAGACACGCCTTTTTGGGTGGTGACACAATCGCAGGGAAAGTGCTCGGAGGGGGAGGGGTGTCCCGTCGGCAGGCACACAGACAGCAGGCAGCAGCTGCAGCGAGAGGAGCCGGTACCCTTTCCTCTGCATTAAAACATTCATATTATTACATTAGATTTTTTTTTAGCTCCGAAACAGACAGGACAGCAACACACACGCTCCTTAAAAATGGTAGACCGCGAGCAACTGGTGCAGAAAGCCAGGCTGGCCGAGCAGGCGGAGAGGTACGATGATATGGCAGCTGCCATGAAATCGGTAAGTAGGCTTCCTCTGGAACCCCCCCCCCCCGTCTCCTTCTTTAAACACATGTATTGATAATATCATCACATATCTGCATGTAAATGTGAGACATGTTAGAGATGAGCCAACCTGGCACAAGGGACGGAAAGACGCAGGCAAGGAGGGTGCTACTGGGATAGGGAGCATTCCCAGTTAAGCGGACAAAAATGGTGTAAATGGTGTATTAAAGTTATGATTAAAGGCTCCATTTGTGAGACAGAGATAACTGTGATGAGGATAAGAGGCTGTTATAATGCCGTTTGGGTAACATCATTTTGAACAGCACTGCAAGGCCCGTGAAGCCTATAGGTCCACCTACCTACCCTTAAATGTCTTTACATGTCAGAGATAATCTCACCTTTTGGACCCTGTAAGGCAACCATTAAAACCAGTGATATGTACAGTAAGTGTCGGCTGTGGTTGGCGTTGTGCTGCGCTGGATTGTGGTTGTCTGAATTGCGGACTGTTTGATCTTGGGGCGGTGCCTTTCCACAGACTCCTTTACAAACGACCACCAGGCTGACTTATTGTGACAGAACAGAGTGAAATAAAGCACTACACGTCGATGAGGCGGCATTTAACCCACTTTTTTGATTCTATGTGCTGTTAATAAAGAAGTAGAATCGACATCCTGTGAAAAGATGCGCATAGTGGCGGAGCCGAGGACGCGCTATAGGTGGTACCATGATGATGAGAGTGACAGGCTGGGCTGATGGTCGTGTTCCGGTTTACATGATGCTGAGCACCATTGATTTGCAGAGGGGGAAAAAAAACCCTCCTTTTTCTTTTCGTCTTTGTGCTGAAAGACAAACTGGCAGCGGTGTTCGTATTGCTCCACGTTGGCGCATTGACGGGAAGGCAATGTTGGCTGAAGGTTGATCGATTTGCGCAGAAGCAGCGCACTAAAAAACCTACGAAGCGTTCACCTTTCAATCAGACGTGGGTGTCGGTGGACAGAAATCTTTCTAGAAGGCTCTCTCTCTTTCTCTCTCTCTCTCTTTCGCTCTCTGGGTGTCATATTGCAGCAAAAATGTCTCTATTTTTTGTGTTTGTGCAATGTGTATAACACCAGGGACCGCCTGTGTTCATCGATGCTGTGTGTGTAGCAACCGCATCCCTGCGTCCTCGACCTCTTCCAGCAGGTTCCCACACAGAGGCGTGCCGCAGCATCTGCCAAGATGCAGCACAGGCCCACCCGTAGTGCACCATTTCATGGGCAGTGTTTTATCACAGCTCCACAAAGGCTGCATCTCTCCAGTATGGGCACTAAGAGGAACAATAAGATGATAGAGGAACGGATGGATTGGCAGGAGAGATGCTGTGCAGTGTGAGAAGGAGAGGGAGGAAAGAAAGGCCTCAATAGGCTATCTGTGCGGGAGTTTATCTAGTGTCTGTGATACTGACCTTTAAGTGATGATGTACAGATCCTCTGCAGCCTTTCCTGAATGCCCATATCTTTCATTTTAATATGAGAACTACATATCTGTTTGCTTCTGTTTGCTTTGCTACAAGGCAGCAGCTACAGTGTGAGCCAATGCTGTGTCAAAGTTGTTTTTAATAGAGTACAAAACAAATATTAGAAGAAGCTACTTTTTCATCTTCAACTCCAAGAGTGAAGAAGTAACCTGTCAGCGTGTTTAAGGGCCACGCTGTGAAAACCTGCTTTCTATAGGACCGGGGCTGTGGTGGTAATGCCAGAGGGGAGGGGGGGGGGGGCAGCTCCACCCCTTCCCATTTTCTGCCGAGTCAGAGCGAGAGCTGCCCCTCACCCAGCCAGTGTCTCTGCAGCACCGGGCAGTGGGGTGTGTCTGCTGCCTCGCCCATCAGTTCAGGGGAATCCCTTATCACTGCAGACATAGCAACCACGCCGGTGGCAAATGAAGCGAATAACCAGGATCTTTGGACACACACACACACACACACACACACACACACACACACACACACACACACACACACACACACACACACACACACACACACACACACACACACACACACACACACACACACACACACAACCATCTTTCACAGTCAGGAATCAGGAGCAACATAAATGCTTTGTGAGGGACTGCTGTCACCACATCATCCGTTTCTTTTCATTTATTTAAACATAGAAGGTATCGGCATTATCTGGGACATCATTTTTTGGAAGCTAGAGGAGACTTAATATTGAGACAGAAATGTTTGTCTCTGTTTTTTTCTCATAGCAGTTATTGAGAAGTTTTATTTTTAACATCTAGCAGAACATGTTCCTGCAGGAATTACTTGTCATGATTCCCCTCATCTTGCACATTTTATTTTCTCGGAGCTGTGTGAGACATCACAGGTTTTTGAGCAGCCTTACACCCCGCATGTCCTGATTCTGTCTTTCGTCGTGTCATTTTGTTTTCCTCTCACATTAACCTGCAGAGTACAACACTAGATATTTTTGGATCACCAATAAATTAATTTACCCGGAGCACCAGCAGTAGAAGAGATAGAAATCAGCTTCAGGACTACTTTTAAAAAAATTTATATTTTTAGGACAGAGAATGGAGTAGGAAATTGGGAGACAGAGAGTGGGGAATAACAAGCAGGAAAGGTGCCATGAATGGGCTTGAACCCGGGCTGCCCACTTGGCCGTAGATGGGGCACAAGGTAACTGCTAGGCCCTCTGCGCCCTGCAGCTTCAGGACGTCTAACTGAAAGAAAACTTTATAAATTGAATTTAGAAAATGTTTAAATGTTTCTGGTTATAACTGATTTAGAGATCCAAAGTAATAAACTAAAATACTTAGAACGATCAATCAATCTTTCTTTTTATATTCTTAGCCTCCTGACAAACCGTTACACCGTTACACCGCGCCCACCTGTCAATCAGGTCAGCTACATGTCTTATTGTGAATAACTCTTATCGTTCATCAAATCAAAACTGATGGGTCATCAAAACATTCACCCCCCCGTACAGTGTGTGCCGATCGAGACATGAGATAATCAGACCTATTTGGTTTTTTGAACCAGGCTGTAAACATGTTCATCTCTGCTGTTTAGAATGGGTGTGTATGTGACTTCCTGTACTTCTGCAGCCAGCCTCTAGTGGACACTCGAGGAACTGCAGGATTTTGCACTTCCTGCAGGTTGCTGCTTAGTTTTACCTTTAGAGTGTTAGCCAGGTTACAGATTTCTGCAAACCTTTGTTAAAAAAATGACCAAGTGTACACTGCACTGTGTTTTAAAGGAAAGCCACATTCCCTGATCTATTGAAATGTAGTTGACCTTTGATGAGGCATTTCTTTTAAGGAGTCCCAAAGTGACTTGACTTTCACTATTGAATATTTATATTTTAAAAAACGTACGGTATCTACAGTATTTATTACAAATTATTTCATGACATCATAGGTTCATTTGGGTGCAGAGCCTCCGCCCTTATATAGTCACATTTGAATCTTTGCATTGTATCTAATAAACCTTAATTATTAAACTAGTATTCATGCAACCAAAATGCATGCTGTAGAGCTGTTTAGCGTCCGAACGCTCCACTCGTTTTGGGTTCTGTTTGATATGAATAAAAGGAGCATTTCCTTTTCTCTTGCGCTCCCCTGTTTTGGTGCAAAACAAAGCGCTGCTATTATATACATTTATTTATACAAACCCGGATGTACTCTATTGTTGGCATGTTGAACCCCATTTGACTGCTTTCAACAAGTTAATCCACAAGCATCACTGTTCACTTAGACCGGGGCTTACAGACACATCTCAGATTAGATCCTTTAAAGTATCTCCACATTAAGAGCTTCAGTTGATTTCACTCTGCGCCTCGTTATTCATAATCAGACTGCACATTCATGTACTCATAGTCCCATCCTTCTTTATCCGGAAGTGTGTGCGTCCTAAATCTCACTCGATTCTGTTTATGGGTCTGTAAAGATACCCCCTTTGAATGGAGCCTGATGTCCCATTCAGATGAACAGATGTAGGGTTGACCCATTTCTCTGTGATGTTCACTAAGAGGTATTATAAGTGTCAGCTTACGACATCCAGATCCCATAGAAACATCAGACACAAACTAATAATCTAAATTCTATCAATGCTGGCAGACTGTTCACTTCTTCATCGACATCTCAAACCTCACACACGTGATCAAACGCTTTGGTAACTGACTAAAACAACAAGAACTATAGAAGGTGAAATATGTTTCCTCTGAGTCGATGCATTTCTGTAAAAAAGTGACAAACTCTGACTCTGTCGAAAGTCTTTTTTTTTTAAACTAAAATGAACTCATGTCAACACACATGCTAACTTTTCAGATAGCTGTGACAAACACACACACACACACACACACACACACACACACACACACACACAACCACCCGTGCAGCTTCTCCTTCTGCTGAATGTCTTTGCTAACTAGGACTCCAGAGTTTGTCGGTAACATTTAACGTCATCAGGCCAAACATGGAACCTTGTCCACCTCCTCTGTCGTTGTAGCTTGACATTAGCATTTAACTTGCGCCGGTTGCGTTAACGATTCAGACATTATGAAGGTAGTGGTCATTAGTGAAGTTTATCTTGATTAACATATCTTGTCTCATTTCTTATTTTCAGCAATGATCCAAAAACCCATGGGGGAAAAACCTAAAGGCTTTCCGTCGATGGAACTGGCATGATGCTAACTTGAAAATACCTGTCATCCCTGCAGCACTCTATTATGCATGTTTATAAGCATTGACTACATTATGTAACGTTTGCCATGTAGCTCTGTGTCAGTTAATCAAAGTGCATCACATTAGCCCGTTACTCGTCTGCATTCAGTTCAAGTGTAAGAAATAGATCCTTGGGTGTAAAGACCCGTTGCTCATTATATTGATTCATTGATCAGTCATAGTACTCAGCTACTTGCAAAGCTATCAGAGATCAGTAAAAACTGTATTTCATATTAATATCGCAATGACTCTGCCTACTCTCTCTCCTGGTAACCAATCACATGCTGTGGGATTGAGAGCACGTTAATTACTGATCCAAATGTGACCCATCACTGTCACTGCTACCCTGAAGTCTGACACGACGGCATCTGATTGGTCCGTTGCTATGGGAAACAACACAATCTGGTAGAGACACGAAGCACTGAAACATAATCATTTTATTTTTTATCAACTTTGAGTTCGGGCTGCTCCAACGACCAAATCTTCAGGCGACCTGTGTCTTATTTTAGCTGCAGGACATAATTCAATAAAAACAGTGTGTGTGTGTGTGTGTGTGTGTGTGTGTGTGTGTGTGTGTGTTTGTTTGTGTGGGATTGATGAGAATCTCTGTAGTGTGAATGGGTGTGAGTGGGATGCTGCATCTCATGGGAGATGTTTTACAGCTAAATGAAGCTCTTTTTCACACAATATCTAGTTAATTTCAGGAGGACTGCTCCCGAAATTCTATTGACCTGGCTCCCGGTCAGACAGGAAGTGGGGGGGGGGGGGTCTCCTGAGGTAAGACGTGAAATAAAAAACTTATGCAGAAGTAGCGGAAGAAGCAACAGAGTACTTTATACAACGCTATAATGAGAATATTTGTCTTTATATCAATGCTACGTGTAGTCCAACAGAATCACAATGTGAACTAAAGAGTGGAGAAGAACATACTGGAGAACAGGAAACATAATGCAGCAGGTTCATTAGAGCACAGAGATGGTAGAGGTGGCGTGCAGACAGTCTATGTACTGAATCCAGCCACAGGATGTAAACGTCACCACCATCTCCTATTGGCTCTAGGTCAATTCCCTGGATTACATCAGCTCACGCAGACTACTAGGAGGCTGGAGGGAGAAACTCTGGATGAAGTCTGAGTGAAAAATCCTGCTGTTTGCATTCACACATGCAGCTCCTCATGGAAACATCAGGAGATTTTCCGGAGTTTTCTGCGAGTGTGAAAGCCCTAGTCTTCTAGTCCTCCGTGCTTGTGAGGGTTTATAGAAATGTGTCTCATTTGAAGGCTTTAGATATAAATCACTGCAGTCTGTGTTCTTCACTAGAAATGGGGAAAAATATCCGTCTATTTCTTCTCCATCCATCCCGCTTGTTTTGTCTTTTGTCCAGAGGGCAGAGGAAGCGTCCAACTCCTTTTTTTCATTTCTGTCGTATGAACATACCCCTGAACCTCAATCCAATTATGAAGGCAGCCCAATGTCATCTCAGGATACATCAGGATGTCCCGAAATGAGCCCTGACTCAGAGATGAGTCACAAAGACACTACAGAAAACCGCCCACACGACCCACCTACATGCAACATAATAAGGCTCATCATATCACAATGTCGCAGAGCGTTACTTATGTTTGCAGCAATATGTGCAGAATTCAACCATTATTGCTTCCAGGTTCAGCAGCACCTTATCATCGCTCTGTAATCTGTTTATTGTGATCTTGTCTTTCCTTTGCTGAGTCACTGTCAGGGAGTGCACGGACATAAATGCTAGCTGCATTATAAAAACATCACATCTGCTCAGACCTGCAGTTGTAATGTAGCTCAAAGGAAATGAGGGAGAAGACGAGAGGAAGCTAAAAAAAGGAATAAGTAGGGAGTAGTCATGTAGCTGCTTCTGCTCAAAGTCTTCTACAGACTGGTGTCTATGTAGAGAATATTCTTTCCTCTCTCCTAGGTGTGTCTCTCTCTTACAAAAACAACACATTTATTTGTTCCTTTATGAGAACCTGACACGATTACAGCAGCAACTTTAAAGAAAAGGTAAAGCTGCTCCATCGTCCCTTCTGGGCCTCCATACATGTGTGGATGGTGACTGTGTCTGCAGAGACCCTGCCCTCTTGACTGGATTTTACTGTTCTGCTTTGTTTTGGTTGACTCGGGACGTTTCTGGGCGGGGAGCTGGTGTGTTTCTTTCAGCTAGTGACAGCGTGCCGGTGAGACTGGGAGTGGATACATTGCAGCGATTGGACACAGTTCAACCCGGCAAATATGACGGACGTGGACGTAGTGGCAAAGATGAGAAACTAAAGTCATAATGATCTACAAGCAGATAAACCTGGTACCAAAACGAGGGTGATCCTTGTGTTGGCTTTTCCTTGAGGGATGCAGAGTCTGCTTTCTGTTGGACATGCAGGGTAGCAAACACCGGCCGTTAGCTTGTGCTAGCATGCGGCAGCTTGCAGTGTAGGTACAAGCAGTAAGCAGTATACACGCTTCTGCTGGACGATAAGCCCGAGAGGAGGAGCTCAGTTTGGACGCTGTGAAATCCAACATCGCATCTATCAATAGATCGAGAGAATGAGATGAGATCTGGCTGCAGGTCATGCGTCTTTCTGTACCCAGAGAAGTGAATTGAGTGACCTTAAATTTTTGTGTTTTGTGGAGACAGTCACTGAGCAGTGTCCATTTCCCTTATTTATACCCTGTGGTAGTAAACAATCATGACGGTCAGGAGGTCAGTGCTTTCAGGGAAAACTGTTTATGTTGTCAACACAGAGGGATTCTGTTGTACCTTCTCAAAGGGAGTTTTTGGTGGGAGTTTTCTCGCTTGCAATATGCTGCCTAGGTCATGTATTGCATGTTTTGTGTTTGTAGAATTATGGTTGAGGTCGTGGTGTTATGGCTTTGGCTCCATGATGGTGGCCCTGTTGATCGGGGTTTCTTGCCTCTGACTGAATGTAAAGGATTATGAACAGAGACTGTAAGAAGATCAGGATGTTATGAAGATGGAACAACCCTAAAAGGTGAAACTTGAGTCCTGAGACAGAGTATGACTACATATTAGTAATGACACAATGATCTCAGTGCTGCAATTGTGAGTAACACCAGGAGTCAGCATATGAGTATGCCGACGCTCCAGACTGTGAGCTGGAAATGACGATTTTAAAGAAATCATAATACTGTCACTCTGCATTTTATTTCTACAACTTAGTCTTATTTGTGTTGTCATTGGAGTGAATAAGGAGGTGCTGACCTCTAAAGCCGGGGTCCCAAACGTTTCAGCTCGACTCCAAATTAAAGGTGCCAGAGACATGGAGACCCCCACAGTCCCTGGAGGTGGTTGAGGGATGTAATGAAGAACTTAGCCACGCACACGCACCAATAGGCCGATCCAAAAACTGGAAACACAAAAGAATACAACAGCCTTAAATATTTAGTATTGACCATGTTTAGACTTTATCGCTGTGTGGACAAACAGAACTTAAATAAACAGACACACAGGTGTGTTCATGTTGATGTGTAAAGAGCAGAAGGCATCTACACTAGCCCCTTTCAGACTGCACAGGCGTCATCACGTCTTTGTACGTTCATATTGACTTAGCAACGGCGTCCACATTGCTTTTCGGCGTTGCAGAAGCTCAACACAGAGCTCCACATACACACACAGTCAGACATGCGCGCGCACACACACACACACACACACAGCGCTGCCTTTACCAGCTGACTCCGCTGATCCGCCTCTGTTACTACCTCTGAAGACGGTACAGATGGGGGATGTCTTCGTCCCTTATTACGCCTCCGCGACATTCAGATCGAAGGCGAATCGTCACAGTGGCGTAAATATCTCAACATTGGAACATCAGTCTGAATAGAGCTATCGTTTCTTACATTTGAAGTACTTTTACACATTCATTTAATTTTCATTTCACTAATGAAAATGGTTTTATTACTTTATTTTTTTACTTACTCTATTTTTTTCTATTTTTAACATAATGGCTAAACGTTTTTTGGAAGACATCTCACGACCCTCCTCGTGCTCGCGACCCCCTGGGGGGTTCCAACCCGCACTTTGGGAACCTAGTCTGTACTCGTCATTCCAAAAAGGGGAAACCAGAAGAGGACGAGGAAGAATGCAGATAAATAAGATTAAGGTTTGCCTAATGCAGCAACCTTGCATTGTGAACTCATCCATATTTGTAGAACTATTTTACACCAGCATGTAAATGTTCTTTTCCGTTCACTCTTGGTCACGTCGTACGACCTCCGTTTCTTTTTCTACATCTTATCATTTAGTTAGGAAACAGAACATGTTCTGTAAAGTCCTGACTTAAATATTCTAGTGTTTATATAACATCAGGAGCCAATATCTTCTCTATCAGCTGTAATCACAGGGAAAAACTAACACTGTCATATGTGTTGGCATAGCAACAAGGAGCTACTTGAAGCTCCCTCTCCACCATTATTACACAACACCCTCCTTTTCTTCGCACCAGGCTCGAGCTCCACTCACACCGCCGCCCAGTGACGTCAGGTCATCCACGACGCCTTTGTGCTCTGCTGGGGGGGAGCCTGATGGAAATGGTGAAGCTGTGGTACTGTGGCCGACCTTCTAAATATGAATCTGTTAGATGTTGAGACAGAAGGCAGTGAGGGCCAAGCCAACCTCTTCTTCTGTCCAACATACAGTATCCTCTCAGTCTCCCAGCCCTGCTGCCTTTTCTCAGTCTCTGCACAGAGCTGTCAAAGAGGAAATTATTGATTGTCCTGCCCGGCCTTTGTTTGCATTAACACTCAGTTGTTTGAAAATTTGACTGCCTTGTGCGAGGATGAGTCACGAGAGAGCGAGCGCGATTGATGAGCTTTATGGGCAGACAAGGCTTCATTGTCATCCCGGCACCACAGCTTCCGTCAGGGCTTTCTGCTCAACCCGCAGCCCTCTGAAACAATGGACGCCATGTTATCACAGCCTTGTTTTCCTGACCTCTCCGTTGCTCCAACACTGACCTACTCCGATTGTTGCATTGGCTGTAGGTCACATACTACTTTACATTAATTGTATTTTAATGGGCTGTGGTACAGAGTGGTGCTCCAGTAATGACTAATGGAGGTGGGGGGGGGGGAAGCAGGGTGACGTTCTCCGGTGCTTGTAAGTCGGGTCGTTACGCAACGTATGTCAGTTTATTGTCTGCCTGTCTTTATACATGACCTCTGTACGGAGGTCTCTATATTTATATGAGTTGTAAATTTTACAACGTCTTGTGTTGAAACACTCCTCACTGAACAAGCAAGAAGTCCTGCCAGTGGATATCTCCATGCTGCACTGTTCATTACAATGCAAAGTTCAGAGCTGCATGCGTTCATTGTCTCTTTGAAGACACTACACCATGACTTAAAGGAGCAAAAAGTAACTCTGACCCGTAGCGTCTAAAGGCCCTGACACACCAAGGAGATCCTAGTTGGAAAGGATCAGTCGTCGCCCTACTTTTTGCTCTGTGTCCGGCTCTGTAGGCCCCCGTCTGCCTTTTTTCGGCCGATTCGACATGTTGAATCAGCGTTGGTCGGCGTCAGTGAGAGGAATCTCTCTGATTGGCTGTTGGGAGGTTTCATTTCTCTCCAGCTCTCCTCACAGGTTCAGGAAAGCCCCTTGAGCATGCCGCTGTAGTATCCATGCTTTCACTTATTAGTGCAGTTTCTCCTTATTTGTCGCCTCTTCTTTTCTTTTTCCACTAAAAGACCGAGGGCTGACAACGCCAGCGCCATTTTCAACTTTTTATCAGACCTTATTCTCCATTAGTATGCTACCTATAATACGAGTGGTGACCGACAGCGGTGTGAAAATGGTCTTCTCGCATCATAACAAGGAGCTACCGCTGCCTGCTGGCATGGAGAGTTATTTCCCCTCACGCATGAGCAGAACGTACGTGGTGGTTGGCCATCGGCTGTAGTCTTTGCGTTGTGTTCTAGTGCAACTTTTTGGCCAAGACAAAAGGTGCCATGAGGGGACACAAAAATGTATATAAATTGTAATAGTTTTCATCAGAGTAGTCACTTGTTCTGCTCCTGATCCTGCTACCTCTGCATGGCGTTAGCTTTTTAACTTATCCAGAATTAGAAAAGATACTTCCTCTGGTGACGATGATTCATCTATGCAGCTCTGTGAGGTTGTACTTGAGCTAATATCAGCATGTAGACTTGAAGTTAAGCTGGTAGGTTGGAAATTGTAAATCCTCTTGGTACTCTAAATGTACCCAAAATTTGTCAGACGGATCAACAAGCTGACGTAAATATCCGCAGGCTCTGCACACCGTGATTTAGGTTGACTCATGATCAAAGTGAAAAGGTTGCATTTGGCTTTTGGCAGTCTTTTATGTTTCATGTGCACGCTGTCTGCCTTTTTATAATCCGTACCCCATCACCATGAAAGTGACCAACCTTCCAGTGTATGAGCTGAGTGAAAGGTGTGAGATATAAAGTGGCTTGTTTGCACTCGCCCCACCCTCAGTGCTGCAACTTTCTCCATACCTTCAGCCACGTCAGCCGGCCCCCCTGCCAAAAGCAGCTTGTGGTCTGTGTCTTCAGCTGAGATAGCATAGCCCTCACTAACAAAGCAGACTCTGCAGTCGCCATGGAAACAGTGGATTGCATCACTGGTTTGCTCTTTGCCCTCCACTCCCTTTCTTTATTACAGTTCAAGTTATCTGATTAAATCAGATGGTTGGGTCCGTTGAACTGAACTGTGATTGCTGTATCACTAAAAAGTGGGTGTAGATGTATTATGACTTCATCAGATGAACACGTCATTAGTCATTTTGTTCATACGAATACAGACCGCGGTCGCAACTGGAACATGGATTAGCTGCTCTTGTGTGTAACTGGAGTCAAACCAAAGCATTGTGACACAGCGGCCAGCTCATAGTGACTGTGATGCACCTCAAAGGTCAACATTTTAAAGGTCACATATTCTCCTCCTCTATAACCAATGCACATAAGTCCCATAAAACATGTGTGTGAAGTTTCTTGTTCTAAATCCACTTTGATCCTGTATTTGTTCATATCTATAAACCCCTCTATTTCAGCCCTGATCAGAACAGGCTGTTTCTGTGTCTGTACCTTTAAATGTAAATTAGCTGTATCTGACCACGCCCCCTCTCTGGAAGGGCGTGGTTGCCTCAGGCTTTCTTTCTCCATGTTCTATTGTTTACGGTGAGAAGGCAGACTCAGAGGGCAGAACAAACACCTAGCTGTGGGAGTGTCACCCACCTGGGGGAGGGGTTACTGCCCTTTGTGATGTCATGAAGGGAAAATCTCCAAACGGCCTGTTTCAGCACACATTTTCTGAAAAGTGGAGCAGGCAAAAGACGGAGAGGATGGACTTTTCTCTTAAATGGGGGGTTTTAGACAGACTAAGGACACATATTAGTGTTAGGCACACATGGTGAAGTGTATTTTGCTTCACATGTGACCTTTAAACTTTATAGTTCGTCTGTGTCCTTGACACTGAGGCTCCGCCATGTGCCAAGGATGCTGCACCATCCCATGCAGCACTCCCCTGCAGGGGATATTTGTCTTGATGTGTGATAAAAAGTTCAGAAAGTCAACTGTTGGTGCCCTTCTTACACTGCAGAGTGCGAACACCCCATGAGATAACAGAATGCTGAACACAGCAAACCTGATCACCTGTAACGACAACAGAATAAAGAAAAGAGTCATGTTATTACGGCTCAATGATAGTGATGTCCGACTGTCGGACAGTACACTGCTTAAACTCAGACAGGAATATCTATTGGATGGATTTCCTTTAAATAATTTACAGGCATTCCTGTTCCCCTGTGTTTGAGTTCTTCTAATACATTATTATTTAGCACAAGTTTTTTGGAAAATATTTCAGCATCTACCAGAGGGGTCGGCACAACATTTTATAGAAACATATATGGTACCCAGATGATGTTTTGTCATCTGTGTTTTTCCCCAAACGTTTTCAATGTCTTTTACTGAACTGAAGCTTAGTGGCCAGAAAAACTACACACATGTTTTGTGCCTTTACATGATGGACTTCTTCTGTCCCTTTCCACTGAAGGTGAGGTTTCCGCCTCTGCCACAGTCGGTCATATCAGGGCCCTCTGAGACAAAGAGAGCCATGGTGTGAAAACAGATTCTGGATATGCACAAAATACTTTTGGTGTTGCAAATAAACGTGTCAGTCAGTCAGGCAGTTTGCTAACCAGCAGGTGTTGGTGACTAACATGGTAAACTAAGCTTGGTTAACATTAAACATGCAGACATTAGCAGTACTTTATCTTAGTCATTGTTAGCATGTCAGTGTTTGTACTCTGCTAGCAACACTGTATCAAAACTGCTGCCAGCATGCATTTGTTAGCATGAGTGTAAGCATAGTTTTGTTTGTCCAAGGAGGGAAGCAGCATCTGTGTTTTTTTGCTGAGGGAGTGCCTCAATCAATTTTAAAGTCTCAATTTAGATCAGGTCAAGGCAAAAGTTGTTCAATGACAGTGAGAAGCAGGTCTGCATAATGTGGATTTTTTTGTGTGGTAAAGTGTGGATTGAGGACAAAAGGTTAAGCCAGTATTACGTTAAAGCTTCCTCCAACAGATGGCTTTTGAAAAGTCACTTATCATGTCAGGGTTTTTTTTATCTTGTGCATTATAGTGAAAGCAAAACAGCTTAAAAATACAGCCGGATCAATTCTTACTATTTATACATGCAAAGAGTTTGAATAAGATCCCCTCAGTATTTAACAAAGCATGGATGCAGCATTCTGCATATAGGCTTAGTTCATGGAGTTTATGAATTCTGTCCTAAAAAAAGAAACTTACAACAGGCTTTATACTGGGAAAGGTCTGTAAAGATGCCCCTGCTACACAGTCCCAGTGGGGTATAAAGGATTAAATCCTCCAGCCAGACGCAGGCCCGTCCAAAGAAAACAAAACCAGCTTTTCAGAGCTGCAGACAGCCAATCAGAAGCCGACTTGTAAGGATGATGTCAGGGAGCCTGAGGCGTGGTTTTGTGCTGCTGGATGTGGGGAATGTAGTTGAATTTATGAAGGTGTATTTCCATATAAAAAAAAATATCTCTCCATCGCTCTGTAGCAGTCAAATGTTGCACAGTGAGGAAGCCAAGCTGACCCTATAATCGACACGTTGTTGGCATTTTTATCAACAGTTTCCTCGATTTAAGAGCACATTGGGAGCTTCCTTTCACTTCCTTTTTTAGTGCCTCTCAGTTCCTCTCAAAAGTTTTTTACTTTTCACAGCAGACATCGACTTTTTAACGCAGCAGCTTAAACGATGGTTAGAAGTTTTCTGGTGTGTACATTGTGTGCAGGCAGAAACTGCTGTCTGACTGCTGGCTGCAATGACAATTCTAAAGTCTGTTGGGGGCCCTCCAACTAGGTTTCATCACCATTATGTTATAAATAAGCCTTAGAGATCGGGTGAGGAGCTCAGACATTCAGGGGGAGCCGCTACTCCTTCGCATCGAAAGGAGACACTTGAGGTAGTTTGGGCATCTGATTAGGATCCTCCTGGACGCCTCTCTTTGGAGACTTTTCGGGCACACCCAAATGGGAGGAGACCCCAGGGTAGACCCAGAGTTCACTGGAGGGATTATATATTCTGCCTGGCCTGGGTACGCCTCAGAATCCCCCAGGAGGAGCTGGGAAACGTTGCTGGGGAGAGGAAAGTCTGGGTTGAATACTGTGCTTTACTGCCACCGCGACCCGACCTCAGACAGATCGGTGGTTGGATGGAGGGCGGTACTTTATCCTTCTCTTTGCTGAAACTAAATTAAAGATGTCTTGCTTTCTGTTTTCCTCACTCTTTTTTTGTTTTTACTCCCAGGCGGATAATTCCTCTTAATTTTTCTTTGGTGACTTCTACAAACTTAGGTTTTCACAGGATTTATGCACGAGACAATTTGCAGTATAATGGGAGTGATCGCTTTCAGATGGGGCCATCTTAGGGAGGTTTCCTACTGTATTTTGAGCCATTGCTGTTGTTTAAAGTTTGTCAGCCCTTGGGGGCCCAAAGCAGTTGCCTACCTTGCCTGTTGACAAGCAGCGCCTCTGACTGGCCTTTTGTCTCTATTATATTGAAGTATATTTAATCCATCGCCATATCAATTATCATCCTGCCCAACATACATACATGTTGTAGGTTATCCTTATACATCATATGTGTCTGAGACATGTTTAAATACCTCTTGAGCTAACGCTATTCTCTCTCTTGTGTCTTCAGGTGACAGAGCTGAATGAAGCACTATCCAACGAGGAGAGGAACCTGCTCTCCGTGGCCTATAAGAATGTGGTCGGAGCGAGGCGTTCATCCTGGCGCGTCATCTCCAGCATCGAGCAGAAGACAACGGCTGACGGCAACGAGAAGAAGATCGAGATGGTTCGGGCCTATCGGGAAAAGATCGAGAAGGAGCTGGAGGCCGTGTGCCAGGACGTGCTCAACCTCCTCGACAACTTCCTGATCAAGAACTGCAACGAGACGCAGCACGAGAGCAAGGTGTTCTACCTGAAGATGAAGGGCGACTACTACCGCTACCTGGCCGAGGTGGCCACGGGGGAGAAGAGAGCCGCAGTGGTGGAGTCCTCCGAGAAGTCCTACAGCGAGGCCCACGAGATCAGCAAGGAGCACATGCAGCCCACCCATCCCATCCGCCTGGGCCTCGCCCTCAACTACTCCGTCTTCTACTACGAGATCCAGAACGCCCCAGAGCAGGCGTGCCACCTGGCCAAGACCGCCTTCGATGACGCCATCGCCGAGCTGGACACCCTCAATGAGGACTCCTACAAAGACTCCACTCTCATCATGCAGCTGCTACGAGACAACTTGACGCTGTGGACGAGCGACCAGCAGGACGACGAGGGAGGAGAGGGCAACAACTAAAGAGTCCCAAACCTCATTCTGCCAAAACAACACAACACGCGCGCTCACAAATGATGACAAAATAATAATAATTATAGTTAAAAGTTCTTAGAAATTACAAAAAAAAAGGGAGGGGGAGGGGAGGGGGGACAGTGGTGGAACATCGGCAGCCAATTTAGCCGATGGTACTAACTTCGGCTGCTGTTCTTTATTTTTCAACATATTAAAAGTGAAGACAAAGTTGGAGGAGACAATTTCAGTTTGAGAAATAATCTAGGATTTGAAAAATTAATTAAAGCGTGAAAACCCCTCCTTGGTGTAGCCTCTGCAGCATTTGCCAAAATACAAGTTTAGAAGCAAAGAGGTGTGTCGTTCATTGCAGTGTGACGATTGGGTAATGATGCCTTCACACTGGCAGAGACTGGTGTCATCGCGCAAATGAAGCTGAGCTGTCTTATTGTATTTGGTGAGGGGAGGAGCACTCGGAATTGATGCTTGAGCAGCGAGAAAATGTAAGAGTCACCTTGAATGTCATGGCCTTGTTTAGAGAGAGAGAGAGAGAGAGAGAGAGAGAGAGAGAGAGAGGGAAGGACAAAGCGAGCGATGAAGAGAGAGCAGAAAAAGGTTGCAGACAAGCTTTTCAGGCTGTCGAAGTCATCGTGTTATTCCGAAACATAGCAACACCTTTAGTTTGCAACACACTGTGTGAGGGCTGAGAGAAGAGCAGGTTGTCTCCGTTAATGAAGATAACATCAAATAAACTGTTTCTGTTCGCTTTGTGTCCAGTGTCAGTCATACAGTCATACTGTAACGAAAAATACAAAACTCATAAAGTAAACTTAGTGCAGCTTGTCCCTCTCATGTGCTCATGTGCTTTATTAATGAACAAATTAACTGTTTTTGGACACCTAATCCTTATTGTCAGTATTGTCGTTACTATAACAACTTCTATTGGCGCCTTTGTAGGATTTGATTGGCAGACACAAAGACTTAAAAAATATATATACTTACGGTTAATTTGAAACAAATCAACAACCCTTCACAAATCCACCCTTATTCTGCAGCGTTGCTATCCTCATAACAACCAGTAGGATGTGTGAAAACGGCACCTGGATCCACAGACTCGATTAGTGATGTCAGCGTATCATTTGTGGGACAGAGCACATGCAAAGCGGGAGCTCTAGACGTAGATTTGAGGTTTGTGGACTTCCTTTGTCTTCAGTTTCTTCTGGGTCAAGAAATGCACTTGCCTATTATACTGTTTCTTCAGTGTGAAGATGATAACTGCTCCAATATTCTCCATAATACAATATTGTGCATGCTGGTGATGTATTTATACAGTAGCTTCAATTGATTAACTTATACTGTAGATGTTATGTATTCATATGAACATGGAATTACTAGAACCTTAATCGGATTCTTTTCTATTTATTTCTTTTTATTGCAATTGTTAGCTAGACCTTCTTTTAATCTGTGTTTTCTTTACTCCATTTGCTGAAGTACGCTATACCAAAACAGTGATTGTTAACAATAAATTAATCTGTTACGGACTCTGTCATGGTGACATGCAATTCTTACTGGTGAACTGAGGAACAGGATGTGGAGAGAGAAAAAAATGGCGTCTGATATTTGACCGTGATACTGACCTTGCTCTGCAGCATCCCATAGCGTCACAGTTTCAGGAGGTCTGAGTGCACTGATGGTAAATAAAATAATTAAATACTGCAGATGAGTTATCCCTGATACATTTTAGAATACAACAAACAACTTAAGTCAGACAAAGCGTATCTGGTCCACGATATTTCTCTTTTTTTCGCAGGAAAGTCCTGACCTTTAATGTGCTACTTATCTCAAATCTTCTTCACATAATGACTCACAGCTGACTGAAGAAAGCAGAATCGAAATAATACTTCTTTAAGTAAGGAGTTCTGAAAGCAAAACCAGCTGTTTAAAAAACTCAGAATTGTACTCTAGGGTCACATATAATGCAAAATCCACTTCACCATGTTTCTCTAACACTAATCTTTGTCTCTAGTCTGTCTACAAACCCCCCAATGATGAGAAAAGTCCATCCTCTCCATCTTTTGCCTGCTCCACTTTTCAGAAAATGTGTGCTCAAAGAGGTCGTGACAGAGACCGAGACACCCAAGCCCTTCCAGAGAGGGGGCGTGGTCAGACACAGCTCATTTACATTTAAAGGTACAGACACAGAAACAGCCTGTTCTTAGCAGGGCTGAAATAGAGGGGTTTATAGACATGATCAAATACAGGATCAGAGTGGATTTAGAACAAGAAACTTCACAGACAGGTTTTTGGGAGCTCTGACACTTATTTAAACTGGTTGAAGAGGAGGAGAATATGTGACCTTTAAATTAAAACTATGAGCACAAATATCGATCTTGTGTGCAAAAAATGTTGTGTTTGTCTCTCATATTGTTGTGCATCTAGAAAAATCAAACCCTCATTAACGTAAACATTTGATACTGAAGTATTGACATAATGATGTTATTACCAAGCTGCAACCTCAGGTGTTGAAAAATGAAGCAAATCTAATATCCGAGCTAATAAATTAGTTAGTACATCGGACTTTATTTTATTCATTAAACTCTGACAGTCAGGGAGACCCTAACTTCCATCAGTCTGGACCAATCACAGTGAAGACAATTAAACTGCTCTCCACTAAACATCAAACTTCCCATGCAGGTAAGTCGACTCAGGTAACAAAGAGCAAACTGTGAGGACGATGACCACATGACTTCAGAACACCTGTAGCTACCGGACAAATGAACGCCTCTAATCAACGAGGCAGAGCTAATTATTGAACAGCTGGTGGGAGCTAATTTGTTGAAAGACAATCAACACCCTCATGTGTGATTGGACGGACGCCCAGCTGAAAAGGTGTTGTCACGGGCCAATCCAGAGCTGTTGCTATGCAGAAAAGACTAAGAAGAAGACCTGCTCCTCCCTGGGCGCTGAGAACAGACCTTCAGATTGTCCAGTCCCTCTTTCATGATCCAGAGGTCAGTTCAAGCTTGGAGACTATTTTCATTCTCATACATACATTCATTAGTCATCATTCATCATGTCACTTCCTCTCTCTCTCTGTCAGGTGATTAGCTATCGACTAATCATCCTGCTGCTGACAAATTAAAATAATCTCTTCTCCTCTCTGTCGTTGTCAGTTTCAGTTCGATCACTACGACCCTCTTCCACCCCGCTCACCTCCATTTCATCTCAACAGTGTCCAGGTCCAGCTCCTCCTAACTCCACTCCTCTTCACATCCTAAACACTTCCTAAACCATTACCATCACCACCACCACCAGGGTCTAGACTCCATCATTGGGTATCCATCCCTTCGAGTGAGTCCACTCACATTGCCTGCCATTCAGAAGTACAACAAATGGCAACAACCTCATTCTGTTGCAAAGAGTTCCATGTGATGCAGCAGAGAAGCTAAAAGTTTACCAAACGATGAGTTCGCCCGTGGAACTTTAGGCTTCAGCCAATTACTGGGACGTGTTGAGTGTTGACTATGAGACCACAAGGAAATAACACGTAGTGGCATTTTACCAATGATGGCATTAAAAATAAATGAAAACCAATGCCTATCGCATCGTAGCGTTAGAGGCATCCATCCCGCCTTTTCAAATCAAATCCAATGATGGGTGGAGTAACTGTCTTAACTTGGTGGCCAGGTTCTCAATGTGGATTTTGAGTTTGTGATCTCACAAGACACCAAGATGTTTGTATTCAGTGACTCTTTCAATATTGACATGTAAACCATCATGCTGCTCTCATAACATAGTTTCTTTGGTTAATAGAGGATGTCCACTACATTAAAGTGTGTTTGTTTCCTCTCAAATGATCTGCCCCCACTGCACTTATAGGCCACTTGAGACCCTCGTCTTTGAAGACCCGGACGTCTTCAGCTTGTCAGTCTGAGTGCAGGGAGAGTGAAGACGTCTAAAAAGAGTCCGATCAGCAGCCGGGGAGCAAACAGGCTGCACACCAGGCAACCCCCCACTTCAAAGACTGGGTGGCTCCCAGATTGATGGGGATTGGTATGAATAATTTAGGCCCACATTAAACTGGGCGGAAACGGTGACTCATGGAAGAGGAAAAGTTGAAATGCTAAGTGGTTTTGAGAGTGCAGCCTTGTGTTAAAGACAGCAGTGTGTGTGTGTGTGTGGTTGGCTTCTGTGGATGGCAGAGCTCACTTTGCAGTGGAAAACAAGCAGCGAATATTTAGACTGCTGCATGAGACAAGGTAGGTAAGACGCAATCCTCATTTGTCACTTAAATCATCAATTACATTTTAAACTCTTTACAGTTGTTCATTTTGCAATCATTAACCTTTACTGGTTTAACATTCAGCACGGGTTTGTAAGCATGACGTCAGACTTCACACCAAAGTATAAACACACTGTCTTCATTTAGTTAAGTCACTTTTATTTAGTGTCAGGATTTGCACAGTATAATTCTATTCATAGGACTGATGATGTCATCACTGACCTCACTGGGTCATACCAACTGTAGCCGTTTTCTTTGCTGAGAAATGTTTACTTTGTGTTCATTTTTTTTATTTTCATCTTTGAGTTATTAGAATGACACACTTCACATGTTTTAAAGTCATTTACTTGACTAGATGAGCTAGTGTTAATTAAAGGGTTTGATTTGATTTCTTTGTCTTGAGACAAAGTTAATTAACAGCTTTGAGTGATGTTACGATCTGTTAATGGATCAGTCTATAAAGCCAGGAGAAGTTTGGGTCTGCAGGAGAGAGAGGTGAGGCCGTGCTGCCTTTGACTTTTTAATTATGAGTTAATTTGCCTGATTGTCTTTGAGCTGTTGTTTTTTTTGTTCATTGAACATGTGTGTCTTCAAGAGGACACATTATCCACCTTATCCACCTTTTCAAACAGTCCCCTGTGGTCTAAATGAAACATCTGTGCTGTGCTTTGGTCAAAATATAACATGAATCAAGCACCAGAGGAGGTTTGTGACCCTGTATAAACCAGCTCTCTCAGAACGCTCCGTTTTGGTGTGTGTGTCTCTTTAAATGTAATGACCCCCCTGAGTTTTCCCCGTAGACATCACTCCTCTGTAGTGAGAATAAAAATGGCCGACCTGCGAAAAAGTTTTGCTCTAGGGTGGGGGTGGAGTCCATGGGTGGAGATACCAGGGGAGGGGAGGGAGATTTTTTAAAAACCAGAATCCCACTGTGACATCACAAGGAGAGCAAATTTCAAACAGATCATTTTTCTCTGTGTTGTAAGACTTATGACAAACAAAGGACTGGATGGGTTTATTTCACATTTTGTGGGTCAGTAGACACTCAGATTACCAAAATATATGTTCAAAAACACTGTACAAGTGGATTTTTCATCATAAGTCTCCTTTAAAATCACTGTGAATAAACACCCTCTTCTTGGAAAGTGGCATCTACTGAGCTGCCTTCGTACCACCTTCCTTCATACTCGTGTTAAACTACAATACAATGCATATTTACAGAACAATATGTTCATTAAATTTAAATCTTTTTTCCAAAAACAAAAAAGTATTCTTTTTTTCAGTTGTAAAAATGTCTCTGTCCAAGCTAATGACCTGCAGCCTCTGAGTCACCGTAGGTCCAGGACCATAGGGGGTAAAACCATTTCCTGTCTCCTATCTACCCTGTGAAACTATACAACAGGCTGCAGGCTGAGTGCATAGCACAGCGCTCTAAAAATAGATCTCCCCTGCAGCTCTGTGGAGTGGAGTTAGTGTGTGCATTAGTGAGCTGGCACGCAGCATGAATGACTTCAAGTTGACGGAGAGAAAGAAAAATGAGTGATGAGCAGCAGCAGACACTCAGGATGTCACCAGTTACTGTCTTACATTTCATCCTTCACTGACTGATGGTTAACCCGGGGGAGTAATGTATTAAAAATGGAGCTTTGATCCGCACGTATACATGCAGCGGTCCAGAATATTGATCGTAGCAGGGACTTCAGCTGATATGGTTTGATTATTGAATTTCCACTTGGCTGCCTCTGGCCTTGTTTTCTGTATCTATATCTATATATTTGTATTCCTATATACTCTCAGTTTTCATTTGAACATGTTAACATGACGGTCAAAAGATCACAGCTGAGAAAAGAGGTTAGGAGATGATATAACATCTTCTATAACGTCTTCTTACCTCTACAAAACTGTCGATGGTAGATGAAGTAAAGTGATGTTTAAAGATGGGTGTCAACAGACACTGATGCTGCATTCAGGTACTCCTCGGAGGGTCCCAAATTTTGGTAAGTAGTTCTTCCGACTTCAGTGTGTTCACATGCTTTCAGTTCGAAAAGTCTGAATGTTGTAACAACAACAACAAACAGCGTGGATGCTACGAAGAATGTGTCTGTGTACAGGTTATATTTGAGCAAAAAGTCGATGTGCAATACGTGAATTAATCAAACGTATCTTAAAATTAACACAACACATTTTGTCCATCATGTTGTTGAAAAATATGACGTCAACTCGGCAAGTAGGAAACCTAATTCTTTCCTGAGTTTCCGGATTGTTTTTTTTACTTTGAATTTTCCAACTCGGAAACTGTTTTTTCCAATGCGTCCGACACCACATGCATGTAGCATTGGACCCCTCGTCTTCACATCCAGGACCTGCTCACTTTATCGGGGTCCCATCCCGCCATAACTACATGCTCCCTTTTGTGACGTCCTGCCCTCTCCGCCTGTATGTGGTTGGTTTGGTTTAACTTCCTGACTCAGTAGCCAACAGGCAGAGTCAGGAAGAACATCAGGTAACTGTATACACCTGAGCTTATCAGACCTCAGCTTATTTAAATGGCTCCCACTCTAACATCTCTCTCTCCTTGGTCCCTCACTGGTCTCCACCTGCTGGTTTGGTTATGTTTGAACTTCACAACACTTCACTCATTCCTTTAAACTGTGTGTTCATGTGTGATAACCCCTCTTTGTCACAGAGCTGACACCTTACAGTATCCCTTCCTTCAGTCCTCCTCTAGCTTTCATTTTGGATTCAATTGTTTTAAAGTACCTTGTTCAGTCAAGAGCTGAGAGCAAGAGTCTCCATTTCTATCTGGACTCTATCTGGATATTAGGGCCATGATGACATTTTTAGCAATTATGACACATGGTGAACTTTCACCCCTCAAACATTGACAAAGTCCTGAACGATTCAGAAGAAATTAAATTGTATCAAAATAAACGTGTGCTTTATAGAATATAACAATTTTGTTTCATAATTAAGAGTATGATTTTGATACATTTATAGGTACTTTTCTTTTGCAATTATAAGTCCCACTGTGATGGGGTTATACAACCAGATGGGGGCGCTGTTATACAGAGTCATGTCTTACAGCAGACGGCAGTAGAGAAGCCTCTTGTTGATCATTCGCATTGAAGCTGACATGTTTTACTTGTTCTGACCATCAGATGAATAATTCAGCATAAAATACGGTAACACTTTATAATAACCATCATCAATAAAGGGTAACTAAGGGTAAATAGATAGTTAATTAACCATTAGTTAATAGTTATTTACTGTTAACAAACAATGAAATGATAGTTAATAATGTTAATGATTTGGAACGCAATAATTTATGTTATGTTAACAGTTTATTGATGCACACATTATAACATTTCATACACTTTATGAAGTGTTTGTTAATGATGACCAAATGATTTGTAGACCTTTAAGAGATGGTTTATAAAACATCTATAAACATTACAGAGCCACATGATTAATAATTGGTTTATAAACCATCTACAAGCATTATCCACGCCATGTTTGTGCGCCCCATTAAATGTTTCATCGATGACCTATAGAAGATTAATTTATCATACCAATAACAGTATTTAAAATACTATATTTTACAAACCTTTAAGTTAATATTGACTGGACTCAAAGTAAACATAGGTGATTTAAATAGAATGGTGGTTAAAAAGCTTTTTCATATTTTCTTTAAATAAAGACATCACTAAGACGGCAACATATACAAGTTGTATTTCATCTAGGGAACTGACACCAGATATAGAAGGACTATAGAAGGAAGACTCGGGGAATCGCACCGTGTGTTATATGCTATATAAAAAGTTCTCAGGTCTCAGTTTGATTTGAAACGGTTTGTGAAACATTATCCTGGAGAAATGTCAACTTTCATCAAGTCAAAGATCATTTGTATAGCATCCTGGTAATTAAAGTGCAGGGATTTCTCATTATATGAAGAACATTTTTACAATAGCTCATTATCAAAAATGTTGTATTGAAGGAGCAGTGCTGAAAGACAAAATAAATATGTGACTCTGGTGTGACGAGCCCTCACCACCGTGCTGCTTGTTAGTTTTCTGTTACAGGTTCAGGTCAAGGTGGGGTCGTAATCAGGGGATGAGCTGCACCTTGGCCCGTTGTAGTCCTCATCCATATAATCCTCTTCTCAGGACAGACGCTCTCTCTCTCACCTTGTTCTCACATTTGATTATTGTAAATAAATTTGGTGTTATTTTGGCAGCGCTCGTCTTCAACTCCTATTTTTGTTGCAGCCTCAAAGCCGGGTTGTAACAATGGGAAGAGTTTCTTCTTTCTTCCATGTTTTGATATCGTTTGACACAATACAGACACAATTACTCACCACTGTGGATCTTTCTCCATAAGAAAATATAAATGTCTTTCAACAGATATTTTGTCAAATATGTACTTGAAATTGGAAATTTGATCAACTCCTCTGTTGGATTTCACGATTGCACCATATTGGGTATGATAAGAGCAGCAAAACATAAACTTCAAATTAAATAATTCAGAGTCAGGATATTAAACATGTTTGAGAAAACCATTTTTTCCTTAATAAGGTGATATTATTAAGGATATATAAATGACCCCTACATCAAAATAAAGAGAAAATACCAATAGTTGACAGAAGAGATTATTCATGGATCTATATTTATTCAGATCTGATTTGCAAACTCTGTTTTTGCAGCTGAGTCTAAATGTTGTGCCGACTTCTTGTTGTCTCCAAACTCGTCCGTCTCCTCTTTAAATGGGCTCCTCTGTTTGCTTTGAGGTCTAAGCTGAAACAAACAAATAATAAAATGGTTTAGTGAACATACATCACAAATAAAATGAAGTTCATCTAATGTCAGAAAAATGTTTCTCAAAGTGAGCCATGTTTTCTTATGAATATATTAGAGCTGTTTTCATTAAGTTACCGTTGACACTTGTCTCTCGTCTTTTCCTCTTCTCTCTCGTTGTCGGTCTGTTCATTCAATCTCATCCTGTCTGTGTCCTCTGTGCTGCTTCCTGTCTCCTCTGTTCCGCTGTTCTGGGCTCTTCTTTAGATTCTTCTCGCTCTTTAGATTTCAGCTCCTGTTCCTAAAGAAAAAAAAACAAAAAAAAAGAATCAAAAAGGATCCCATGCTGAAAACAAACATTGTGTAGGAATCAAACTCACCTTTTTTAGATCCCCCCTGTCCGCTGAGGGAATGAATCAGAGAGATGCTGGGACATTCAATGAACCAAAAAGTTCATTTTGATGAAACAAAATGTAGCTCACATCACATGACCTGATATTATGTGACATTATTAATCATCACATCACATCAGATCAGATCACATGACGAGACAACACATCACAACACAACGTAACACACAAAGACACAACAAGACACAACAAAACAAAACACAAACAATACAACACATCACAACACAACGTAACACACAAAGACACAACAAGACACAACAAAACAAAACACAAACAAGACAACACATCACAACACAACGTAACACACAAAGACACAACAAGACACAACAAAACAAAACACAAACAAGACAACACATCACAACACAACGTAACACGCAAAGACACAACAAGACACAACAAAACAAAACACAAACAAGACAACACATCACAACACAACGTAACACGCAAAGACACAACAAGACACAACAAAACAAAACACAAACAAGACAACACATCACAACACAACGTAACACGCAAAGACACAACAAGACACAACAAAACAAAACACAAACAAGACAACACATCACAACACAACGTAACACACAAAGACACAACAAGACACAACAAAACAAAACACAAACAAGACAACACATCACAACACAACGTAACACACAAAGACACAACAAGACACAACAAAACAAAACAACACATGACATGAATAGCACCACATAACACATAAACACAATATAATACAGAAACATAATATCTGAAAAAATCAAACAACAACACAACAAAATACAAGATAACACATGACGTAACATAACACAACATGACATATTTACACATGTCATCAACATCAAATCTGAAAAAATCACAACATCACATTAATATCCCCTGACTATGTAAGAAAGAAAGAAAGAAAGAAAGAACACAATATAATACAGAAACATAATATCTGAAAAAATCAAACAACAACACAACAAAATACAAGATAACACATGACGTAACATAACACAACATGACATATTTACACATGTCATCAACATCAAATCTGAAAAAATCACAACATCACATTAATATCCCCTGACTATGTAAGAAAGAAAGAAAGAAAGAAAACTACATCACACTTCACAATCTTAGTCAGCAAGGATATCTTATCTAAACTTAACTTATCTGAAATTATCTAAGCTTAACTTATTCTATCTTAACATATACTCAACACGGGAGCTTATCTCTAGCGAGGACGCTTCCGTGGAGGCTCTCCTTCCACCCGTGCAGCCGGTCTCTTCTGACGATGCCTAACAGAAGGAGGGAGAGGAGGGAGAGAAGGAGCAAGAAGAGGAGGGAGAGAAAGAGGGAGAGGAGGGAGAGGAGGAGCGAGAAGAGGTAGAGGAGGGAGACGAGGGAGAGAAGGAGGGAGAGGAGGAAGAGGAGGAGCAGGAAGAGGAGGGAGAGAAGGAGGGAGAGGAGGGAGAGAAGGAGGTAGAGGAGGGAGAGGAGGGAGAGAAGGAGGGAGAGGAGGGAGAGGAGGAGGGAGAGGAGGGAGAAAAGGAGGGAGAGGAGGCAGAGCAGGAGGGAGAGGAGGGAGGGGAGGAGCCAGAGGACGATGACGCTTCCGTGGAGGCTCTCCTTCCGCCCGTGCAGCCGGTCTCTTCTGATGTTGCCTAACAGAGGAGGAGCGAGAAGATGGAGGGGGGGAGGGGGGAGGGAGAGGAGGGAGAGGAGGAGCGAGAAGAGATAGAGGAGGGAGACAAGGGAGAGAAGGAGGGAGAGGAGGAGCAAGAAGAGGAGGGAGAGAAGGAGGTAGAGGAGGGAGAGGAGGGAGAGAAGGAAGGAGAGAAGGAGGGAGAGGAGGAGGGAGAGAATGAGGGAGAGGAGGAAGAGGAGGAGCAAGAAGAGGAGGGAGAGAAGGAGGGAGAGGAGGGAGAGAAGGAGGGAGAGGAGGGAGAGGAGGGAGAAAAGGAGGGAGAGGAGGGAGAGGAGGAGGGAGAGGAGGAAGAGAAGGAGGGAGAGGAGCAGGTAGAGGAGGGAGAAAAGGAGGGAGAGGAGGAGGTAGGATAGGGAGAGGAGGAAGGGGAGGAGGGAGAGGACGATGACGCTTCCGTGGAGGCTCTCCTTCCGCCCATGCAGCCGGTCTCTTCTGATGTTGCCTAACAGAGGAGGAGCAAGAAAAGGGGGGGTAGGAGACGGGAGGGAGAGGAGGAGCGAGAAGAGGTAGAGGAGGGAGACGAGGGAGAGAAGGAGGGAGAGGAGGGAGAGAAGGAAGAGGAGGAGCAAGAAGAGGAGGGAGAGAAGGAGGGAGAGGAGGCAGAGAAGGAGGGAGAGAAGGAGGGAGGGGAGGGAGAGAAGGAGGGAGAGGAGGGAGAGAAGGAGGGAGAGGAGGGAGGGGAGGAGCAAGAAGAGGAGGGAGAGAAGGAGGGAGAGGAGGAAGAGGAGGAGCAAGAAGAGGAGGGAGAGAAGGAGGGAGAGGAGGAGGGAGAGGAGGGAGAGAAAGAGGTAGAGGAGGGAGAGGAAGGAGAGAAGGAGGGAGAGAAGGAGGTAGAGGAGGAGGGAGGGGAGGAGCGAGAGGAAGACAACGCTTCCGTGGAGGCTCTCCTTCCTCCCGTGCAGCCGGTCTCTTATGATGATGCCTAACAGAGGGGGAGGAGGGGGGAGGGAGAGAAGGGAGAGAAGGGAGAGAAGGAGGGAGAGAAGGAGGGAGAGAAGGAAGGAGAGAAGGAGGGAGAGAAGGAGGGAGAGAAGGAAGGAGAGAAGGAGGGAGAGAAGGAGGGAGAGGAGGAAGTTGACGCTTCCGTGGAGGCTCTCCTTCCTCCCGTGCAGCCGGTCTCTTTTGATGATGCCTATCAGAGGGGGGGGAGGAGGGGGGAGGGAGAGAAGGAGGGAGAGAAGGAGGGAGAGAAGGAAGGAGAGGAGGGAGAGGAGGAGGGAGAGAAGGAAGTTGACACTTCCGTGGAGGCTCTCCTTCCGCCCGTGCAGCTGGTCTCTTCTGATGTTGCCTAACAGAGGAGGAGCAAGAAAAGGGGGGGTAGGAGACGGGAGGGAGAGGAGGGAGAGGAGGAGCGAGAAGAGGTAGAGGAGGGAGACGAGGGAGAGAAGGAGGGAGAGGAGGGAGAGAAGGAGGGAGAGGAGGAAGAGGAGGAGCAAGAAGAGGAAGAGGAGGAGCAAGAAGAGGAGGGAGAGAAGGAGGGAGAGGAGGGAGAGAAGGAGGGAGAGGAGGGAGGGGAGGAGGGAGGGGAGGAGCGAGAAGAGGTAGAGGAGGGAGACGAGGGAGAGAAGGAGGGAGAAGAGGGACAGAAGGAGGTAAAGGAGGGAGAGAAGGAGGGAGAGGAGGAAGAGGAGGAGCAAGAAGAGGAGGGAGAGAAGGAGGGAGAGGAGGGAGAGGAGGGAGAGAAGGAGGGAGAGGAGGAAGAGGAGGAGCAAGAAGAGGAGGGAGAGAAGGAGGAAGAGGAGGTAGAGAAGGAGGTAGAGGAGGGAGAGGAGGGAGAGAAGGAGGGAGAGAAGGAGGGAGAGGAGGGAGAGGAGGAGCAAGAAGAGGAGGGAGAGAAGGGGGGAGAGGAGGAGGGAGAGAAGGAGGGACAGGAGGGAGAGAAGGAGGGAGAGGAGGAAGAAGAGGAGCAAGAAGAGAAGGGAGAGAAGGAGGGAGAGGAGGGAGAGAAGGAGGGAGAGGAGGGAGAGGAGGAGGGAGAGGAGGAAGAGGAGGAGAAAGAAGAGGAGGGAGGGAAGGAGGGAGAGGAGGGAGAGGAGGAGCAAGAAGAGGTAGAGGAGGGAGACGAGGGACAGAAGGAGGTAGAGGAGGGAGAGAAGGAGGGAGAGGAGGAAGAGGAGGAGAAAGAAGAGGAGGGAGGGAAGGAGGGAGAGGAGGGAGAGGAGGAGGTAGAGCACGGAGAGGAGGGAGGGGAGGAGCGAGAGGAAGATGAAGTTTCCATGGAGGCTCTACTTGCGCCCGTGCAGCTGGTCTCTTCTGATGATACCTAACAGAGGAGGAGCGAGAAGAGGGGCGGGAGGAGGGGGGAGGGAGAGGAGGGAGAGAAGAGGTAGAGGAAGGAGAGGAGGGAGAGGAGGGAGAGAAGGAGGGAGAGGAGGAAGAGAAGGAGGGAGAGTAGGAGGTAGAGGAGGGAGAGGAGGGAGAGAAGGAGGGAGAGGAGGAAGAGAAGGAGGGAGAGGAGGGAGAGAAGGAGGGAGAGGAGGGGGAGAAGGAGGTGGAGGAGGGAGAGAAGGAGGTAGAGGAGGAAGAGGAGGAGCAAGAAGAGGAGGGAGAGAAGGAGGGAGAGGAGGAGCGAGGGGAGGAGCGAGAGGAGGAAGTTGACGCCTCCGTTGAGGCCGCCCGTGCAGCCGGTCTCTTCTGAAGACGAGAAGGAGGAGGGAGGAGGAAGAAGAGGAGCAAGAGAAGGAGAAAGAGGAGGCAGGGGAGGAGGGGAGGAGGGGGGAGGTGGAAGAGGAGGGAGCGAAGGAGGGAGAAAAGGAGGAAGAGGAAGGAAGGGAGGAGGTAGATGAGGAGGGAGAGAAGGACGGAGTGGAGGAAGGAGTAACAAGAGGAGAGAGAGAAGGAGAAAGAGGAGGCAGGGGAGGAGGAAGAGGAGGGAGAGGAGGAGGGAGAGGAGGGAGGGGAGGAGGGAGTGGATGAGGGAGAGAAGGAGGAGGGAGTGGAGGAGGGAGTAACAAGAGGAGAGAGAGAAGGAGAAAGAGGAGGTAGGGGAGGAGGGGAGGAGGGAGGTGAGGAGGGAGAGAAGGAGGGAGTGGAGGAGGGAGTAACAAGAGGAGAGAGAGAAGGAGAAACAGGAGGACGATGACACTTCCGTTGAGGCTCTCCTTCCGGAGTAGGAGGGAGAGAAGGAGGGAGAGAAGGGAGAGAAGGAGGGAGAGAAGGGAGAGAAGGAGGGAGAGAAGGAGGTAGAGGAGGAAGAGGAGGATCAAGAAGAGGAGGGAGAGGAGGTAGGGGAGGAGGGGAGGAGGGAGGTGAGGAGGGAGGTGAGGAGGGAGTGGAGGAGGGAGTGGAGGAGGGAGTAACAAGAGGAGAGAGAGAAGGAGAAAGAGGAGGTAGGGGAGGAGGGGAGGAGGGAGGTGAGGAGGGAGAGAAGGAGGGAGTGGAGGAGGGAGTAACAAGAGGAGAGAGAGAAGGAGAAAGAGGAGGTAGAGGAGGAGGGGAGGAGGGAGGGGAGGAGGGAGGTGAGGAGGGAGAGAAGGAGGGAGTGGAGGAGGGAGTAACAAGAGGAGAGAGAGAAGGAGAAGCAGGAGGACGATGACACTTCCGTTGAGGCTCTCCTTCCGCCTGTGCAGCCGGTCTCTTCTGATCACGAGAAGGAGGAGGGAGGAGGAAGAAGAGGTACAAGAGAAGGAGAAAGAAGAGGCAGGGGAGGAGGGGAGGAGGGGGGAGGAGGAAGAGGATGGAGAGAAGGAGGGAGAGGAAGGAGGGGAGGAGGGAGGAGAGGAGGGAGAGAAGGACGGAGTAGAGGAGGGAGTAACAAGAGGAGAGAGAGAAGGAGAAAGAGGAGGCAGGGGAGGAGGCAGGGGAGGAGGAAGAGGAGGGAGAGGAGGGAGGGGAGGATGGAGTGGAGGAGGGAGAGAAGGAGGGAGTGGAGGAGGGAGTGGAGGGAGAGGAGGGAGAGAAGGAGGGAGAGGAGGGAGGGGAGGAGGGAGGGGAGGAGGGAGTGGAGGGAGAGGAGGCAGAGAAGGAGGGAGAGGAGGGAGGGGAGGAGGGAGAGAAGGAGGGAGTAGGAAGAGGAGGGAGAGGAGGGATAGAAGGGAGAGGAGGAGCAAGAAGAGGAGCGAGAGAAGGAGAAAGAGAAGGCAGGGGAGGAGGGGAGGAGGGGGAAGGAGGAAGAGGAGGGAGAGAAGGAGGGAGGGGAGGAGGGGAGGAGGAAGATGAAGAAGAGGAGGAGCTCACTTGAAGGTCAAGGATCAAGCAGTTAGAGGGACAGGCAGGAGGAGAAACAGAAGGGGACCTGGGTGGAGACGGTTCTGGAGAGCTGGCTGCTGCAGGGACCCTCAGACTGGTCTGATCCGGGTCGTGGGCAGGTGAGGAAGGAGAGCGAGGAGGAGTTTCAGGCGGGGACCTCGGTGATGAACCTCCTGAAGAGCCGGCTGAAGACGGGATCCTCCTCAGGATCACCCTCGGGGTGGACCAGTCCGGGTCCTGGACGAGGGTGTTGGCCATCCTGACTCGCTGGTTCGTCTAAAAGACAGAAACAATCCCAAAATGTAAACCTCTGATAAATTGAAGAACATGTTTTCTAAAAAATAAAGTCCTCACATCCTCACACTATTAAGTGATGACCAACAATCAATTATTATTCATTAAATGATTAAAAGTCACATTTTCAGTATTTACAGTAGAAAGTATTTTTTAAATATCTATATATTGTTGGTTTAATGTGTTATTAAAGTTTACACTCATAGATTCATTCAGGATCAAACATAAAGTTCCTGAACCAAACTACTTTCACTGTATAAATGAAATAGACTATTTGAGTTTTAAAACAGTTAAAGGTCTGACAGAAAATCATTTAGTTTTTATAAAGATCACGACAGAAGCAGCTGCTAACATTATTATGTTTTAATATTTAATTTATTACATGTTTTCATATCTGTTTGTGATAAAAAGTGAATAGTCTTAAAAACCTCTGAGTCCATGTTATCTTATTGAACTTTAAACGTGTGATCGTATCGATCTAGTTTTATTCAAATCATCAAACTTACATCCTGCATGTTCAAACACTTGATGATAGGAGGAGAAACGTTTTCGATGAAGATCTTTTGTGAAAAAATCCTCGAAAATATGAAACTTTTAAACCACTTTGGATATTTCTGCTGTCTCTGAGTTTGTTTTTGTTCGAATAAATTCATTTTCGTATCTGGTCTATCACCATGGCAACCATGCAGCAGGTTACTATGGAGATTTAAAATGCTGTTTACTTTTTAAATATAGCTAACTTTATTTTAAAAGTGTATTTAAGCTAGGCTACAACATGTAAATTAAAAATGAGCTAGGCTACAACATGTAAATTAAAAAAGAAATAACAGAAAATAACAGAAATAAAGTTCATGAATTAAGACCCTAACGATGAGAAAATAATAAAGGATGAAAATTGAGACAAACGCACATCAGTCCAACATGTGGGGCAAAGTTAGCTTACTTTCATTAGTTATCTTTTTGTTGTCTATTTGAACTCGACCTGGTCTGAAGCCTTAAATTAAATTGTGTTACTATTTTCAGTTTGTGTAAAACGTCTGTCATGTGTAGGCTAATGTGAGTTTTAAATGTCATTTAATAAATTTTAACCTCGTTTACTCTCAAAGTTACGATCGTGTGGACAGTAAAACAGTTTAATTCAAAGAATCAATCTTACGTCGTCCGTGTTGACACTCTTGAGCTTCGTGATGATGTTCAGTCGATGTTTGGAGAACAAATCGTCGTTGATGAAAATCTTTGTCCAAGAAATCCTCGAAAATATCAAACTTTAAAAGCACAGAAAAAAATTGCTGCTGTCTCTCAGTCAGAATTGTTTTCCAAGTACTTTGACTTTGTTTTTGTTCGAATTACTTAATTTTAGAATCGTCTCCTGGCAACCTGGGTTACTATGGAGATTTTAAGTAGACTATTTAAATCTACGATCTACATTTTTTTTAATATATAAAACTGGAATTTATTTTTTGCCAATTATTTTTTTTGTCACATGATTTCCCTCCAATCTTTTAGTCTTTAAATTGAGCCTGCAGATAGAGACTTCTAAAAATATAAAACACCGCTTTTCTCGATTTTATCTGATTAACCCCCTCTTCCACAAAAAGGACACCAGGTGACGCTGTTATTCAGGTGGTTGAAGTATCAGTGAGCTCTGTGCTCCAGCCTCATAATATTCATACTTAAAGGCTGACCAAACCACACGTGTTTTTCAATCCCCTCTACTTATCTTTGTGTGGTAGGCCTATTTGAACCTTTCTTGCTTTGATAAAGATGAGGCTGCCACTTTGATTTCTAAGGCTCTTTTATAGACAATCGAAAGCCTCACTTAAAGTAAAATGCACAAGTAACACACTTAAAGTGTTATCTCCTTTATAACAAAAACATACCAAAGTGTTTTTAAAGAGCAAGCACTTAATAGTCTTTGGTTTGGTAAACTACATTACAATAAATTCAAAATGGTAAATGGACTGGACTCACAAAGCACTTTTCTAGTCTTCTGACCATGAAAACACTCTGCATGTAGCCTATAACATGACCAACAGATTTGTTGAGATTTTTTTTTTTTGCCCATATTAGTTCCTTCCATGCATGAATTATAATATCAGGTTTGTTTGTTTTTTTAAATGCAATTTAAGAAGTTACAGAAATTTCCACTAGAGTGGACATGATGCAACCCCAAAATGCAAATAAATACTTGTATTTATTTATTTTGGAGTGCATTAACTTTTCATCTTATAATTTTGACTTTTTATCTCATCATTTCGATTTAATATGAGCAATAAAAAAATTCTCAACAAAGTTTAAATTTTAATATTTTTGACTGGCGGAAATCTAAGTTTATGGGACCATGGGAAAGCAGGGGCGGGGTTTACCATTAGTAAAGAAATTCAACCAACCAGGGCTCTCCAATTATTAAAGCCCCACAATGGCTATTTAGTTTTTAACCCTAAAATTGATGCTCCTAGTCTAACACATATAGGCTAATTGTTTTCCAACAATGGGAAAACAAAAAACAAAAAACAAAACTGTAGGCTATTTAATTAACTGTAGCCTACTTCCCCCCGTAGCCTACTGCCCTGAGAGCTACTTGCATAGTGACTGCCCTTCACATCAGCCCTTAGTAAAACATTGTAAGCCTTGTTCTGCAAATTCATCCCATTTATAAAAAGGGACTGAAGGTTGGGAGCACGGGTTTTTCATGTTTCACTGAAGCTAGGAGATTTGGATCCATGTCACCTTTTTCAACCCTGATGAGTTTGCACCCCTGTATAAATATTACAAGCATTAGTTGCAACTTTATAATAGTCATTCACATATTGTTTATGAATGGTTTATAAACCATGTATAAAGCAATTATTAGTTTTATAAACATCAGTTCCAACTTTATAATAACCATCCAAATAATGTTTATAGATGGTTTACAAACCAATTTTTAATCATTGATAAAACATGAATTATCTATCTAAAAAATATTTATAAATGCTTTACAAAGTATCAATAAGGGATTATAATCTTCAGTTCCAACTTTATAATAACCATCCACATAACGTTAATAGATGCTTTATAAAATATTTACAAACCATGAACAAATATCTGGTCCATGTGTCTCTGTAATGTTTATAGATGTTTTATAAACCATCTCTCGTTTATAAATCATTTGGTCATCATTAACAAACACTTAATAAAGTGTATGAAATGTTATAATGTGTGCATCAATAAACTGTTAACATAACATAAATTATAGCGTTACAAATCATTAACATTATTAACTATCATTTCATTGTTGTTAACAGTAAATAACTATTAACTAATGGTTAATTAACTATATATTTACCCTTTTTTACCCTTTATAGATGATGGTTATTATAAAGTGTTACCTAAAAGGCAAAAACATTATGAATCCCCCCCGCCCCGTGATTTAAGCCTCCTTGTTTCAGTATTAAGACACAAACAGCACACAGGAGTTGCTTCAAGATGCCACTTCTATAAGACAGCTCTCAAGTCATTCCAACAACACGCTAATAAACAGAAGAGGAGGCTCGACACGCTCTTTACTCTTTATTTAGTTTTTGCATGGCTGTTTGTTTCCAAAGATGACAGCAAATAAAACCAGCCAATTGAGATCACTGTTACACATAGTTCTGCCTAAAAGGTTGAGTGTCTGTCTGCTCTTCAGGAACACTGGATCTCTAGTGTAACAGTCTGTTTTACCGCCTGTAGAGGCCTCGTGTAGGGAATTTACTCAGCAGAAATGAGACAGGTGAACATGTGGGGCAGTGGGGGAGAGAAAAAACATCCTAAAGCTGAGTCTTAAATTCCGACGAGGAGTGTAATTACAGCAAAGAGAGCGGGCATATGGCTCTGCTGTAGATGTGTTTACACTGTGCACTCAGCTGGGGTTGGCTCATTATCAAAAGGGGAGAGAGGAGAGAAAGCACAATCCCTTGCTCTCCTCTCTCCGTCTGCTTTAGGAGGAGAGATCGTCTAGAAGCATGTGGTGTAACTAAAGGGCTGGTTTTTGAATATGTGTGGGTTGACAGGGAGACATAGCGTCGCTCCTCTTTCTACTTCTTCACCACTCCACCTTTGTTGTCCACGTTGACGGGTATGGTGGTTTCTGAGGATTGGATGGCGGGCACCATCAGAGGAGCCTCCACGGTCAGGAACCCCTCAGGAGACAGGGAGGAGGTCACCTTCTCGATGTTAGCTGAAGAGGGGAGGCTGCAGGGGGGAGAGGAAAATCGTTTTATTTGAAATCAGATATAGTTTTACCATGCTGGAAGTCCAAACTAAACGTGGGAAAAGTTTCGGACCACGAGGTAAACGTGTGTTGGAGTAATCCAAGGATAAGTCTGCAGAGGGCGCTAAAGAGCTTGTTCTGTAAATGACGGGATAGTCATAGATTTGAAACCAAGAATTTCACATGATGGCTTCAAGCCTTGGCTTACGTAAAATCTCTTCTCCCAGCACTGGAGAGCAGCCCTCCCCTGGCAGCCCTGCAGCTTTCTGCCCTCAGTAAGTCTTCCAGAGAGCTGGCCAATCAGAAGAAAGTGGGCATGTGGGGAGGGGCGCCTCAAAGGGACAGCAGCTTAAAACAAACCTTTTCAGGCAGAGGTTTGAAATGAGGGTTTTTACTGACGACAGTATAAGATACATAAGGAGTTTTTTTGAGCTGCAATCCTGCAAAGCTGCTCTATAGGTTTCACAGACCGACATCATGGTGAACATGAGGTTTGATAAAGGATTCATATCTCTAGTGAACAATGTGAACTTGCAAAATTGCCTTTTTCAATTAAAAAAAAAAAAGCATCACTGCCTCTTTGAATATTAAAGCCTGAGTCCTCTCAGTGAGGTAAAATCTGATCCAGGACCAGCTCAGTCTTTGTCGCGGCCCCTGGATGGCAGCAGAGCCCTATGAAGCTGCACTCAGAGGAGGGATGAATGCCATGAGGTGGAGGCTGCTGCTGCTTTTCAGAGCATGAAATTCAGATATCAGCAGCAGCCAGGCCTCTACAGACATGCCCAACCCAAAACTAAAGAGACTCCCATCTGCAAAGCAACATTAAGAGAATCTCAGGAATTGAAACCCACTCTGAGACACCAATTTTCCTCCGTGAAGAGTCACTGACAGAGCCACAGCGAGAACACAAATCTGTCCGTTTTGAAGTGAGTTGTTGACATTATGAAGCTTCTTTTCATGAAATGGCCTTTTAATTAAAAACAGTACAATGCTTGAGTGCTTAATGCTTTAGTTATTGATTCACTTGAAATCATTGATCCATGTACTTACGTGTACTTCCTGGTGAAGCATCTGGACACAAAACCATGCTCGTCCTTCCTCTCCTCATGCTTCCCTGAGGACACAGACAACATACTTTTACGATGATGCGGCGGCACTAATATGAAAGATATATTCACTATGAAATAAAGAATCTATCAGGATGTATTGATCCAGCAGGAAGATAAGGCACTTGTATCTTTAAAATAGAATATTTGATTCAAATCTAAACATTAAGGGGAAAGCAAAATGCCTAGGAAATATAAAACTAAAAGTGGACTGTTTAATAAGTAAATTTGTGCATTCATTCCCTTTAATCCTTATAAATAACTTCAAGATTTACTGGACTTCATCTCTTGCACATGTAGACTGAAATATCAGAAATGATTGTGGCTCATAGCATCCAACTGGCTGTATGTTGCTTCTATTTTGTCTTGTCAAAGCCGTTTCAAATGTTGGTGCTTTCCTGATACAATCATGTTTTACTGTATTGCCCCTTCTGTGATTGGGCTAACCCTAACCTTACACATTTGTGATGTACTACTTTGATCTGAATGACTGGTATTTGTTGTCTTAAAGTTCACATATTATTCTCATTTTTTAAAAGTGTAAATAAGTCTCAGAGCTCTAAAAACATGTCTGTGAAGTGTCTTGTTCTAAATCCACTCTGATCCTGTATTTGATCATGTCTATAAACCCCTCTATTTCAGCCCTGCTCAGAACAGGCTGTTTCTGTGTCTGTACCTTTAAATATATAAATGAGCTGTGTCTGACCACGCCCCCTCTCTGGAAGGGCTCGGGTGGCTCTGACTTTCTCACTCCATGTCCTATTGTTTACGGTGAGAAGGCAGACTCAGAGGGCAGAACAAACACCTAGCTGTGGGAGTGTCACACACCTGGGGGAGGGGTTACTGCCCTTTGTGATGTCATGAAGGGAAAATCACCAAACGACCTGTTTGAGCACACATTTTCTGAAAAGTGGAGCAGGCAAAAGACGGAGAGGATGGACTTTTCTCATCATTGGGGTTTGTAGACAGACTAGAGACACATAATAGTGTTAGAGAAACATAGTGAAGTGGGTTTTGAATAATATGACCTCTAGAATGCATTCAGTATGTACTGCTCTCATGTCACTTTAAACAATAAATGGAAAGAAAAGAATATGAAAAAATATTTCTTAAAAGGTCTTTACATTTATATTGATCTCATATTGTTGTGTATTAGTGACACAGGACAATGCAAACAGTACAATGACCGTGCTATTCTGTGTTGTGGAGGCCTTCAGGTGGTATTTTTATCTTTTACAGCTGCTACCCACATCAACAGAGAAATTCTGACCAGCATTAGTCTGGTCAGTCTCTCTCAGGCATGAAGAGGCCTGGCTGTGAAGCTGTCCTCCATCCTGGTTCTAAATGCAGTCATATGTTTGTTTTGACGACGACAGGCTGATAACACTCGCTCTCCCTCGGGGAGCTGTCCTCTTTTCCAGCAGGACGAGTCTGCTGGTGAGAATGTGGCAGAGCCAGGCTTTCAGCTTCCACACGAGGCGTCATTAAGCTCACCAAAAAGTACTGTTGCATAAAGCGGCTGCACTTTTATGTGAAGCCAAAAGTAAAGCCGATGATGTCACTGTAAAAACATGCCATCCTCACTCTCTGAATACACAAGGTAAGGGAATTCCACATGGGAGAGTAAATCCTGCCCTTTGTTTATCTTCACTGTTCCTGACTATAATGCCCATGTCTCTCTGCAGTGAAATATTAACCCTAGTCGTGCTCAGAACCTAGACCTGGACGAGATCCAGCAGTCCTTTTAAAGTAGCAGACAGAGGGGTAGTGATATAACTCTAGAGAGTGATTCTCTATGAAAGGTCAGACACAGACACTCAGACTGAACACAGGAAGAAAGTGGGCTCAAAGCCTCACAGAGCTGAGATATGATATCTGTCAGTCCTCACATATTGGTGCCGATTCTTTCACTTTCTCTGTTGGTCCTTCAGAAACATTTAACATGACAAGAGTGAAACCATCTCTCTGATAAAGGAGTGTGTGCACTGTTTTCTTCTTCTGTGAGTTGTTTCAAAAGTCAACTCCCACATGTTGAATTGCTTTGCATCTATCAGGCGAGCGGCCAGAAGCCCCCGCCCTGCAGTACACAGGAACGCTAGAAGTATTGTGTCTCCAGGTATTATGTAACTCTGCAGCAATGCATCTGCCTTGTGCCTGACCTAGCAGAAAGGTTTCCTGTCTTTTTTGTCCTGTTTTGTTGAGAACTGCAGACGTTTGTCTTGTACAGGGAGGGGACCAAAGAAGAGTGTTGTCATCCATTGCACTTTTCACCATCATTTGACAAATCTCACAATATTCATTCCTTCACTGGGTGGAACTTCAAGTTCCTACATTAAAAAAACAATTCCTGTCATTCATCAGACATATTTAATTCCCGAGTTGATCATTAAATGCACTCGGACACGTTGTGACTTCCTCATGATGGGATCAGTGTTCACAATATTTCTGATTCTTGTTCCTAAGTACATGTACACATTATTTTTTAACATGTAACCATACTTCTGTAGAGTTTAAGATTTAGATTATTGAGTTATTATTTTTTCTTTGAGCTTCCCTAAATTTAATCACATGTTATCGGCACATCCTACTCCTAACCTTTTCAATTTTAGGGTGAATTTTGAGTCTTGACATCCAGCCTGATTTCAGTCTTAGTGGACGGGACAGTCAAATGTTAAAAAAGTTGTTTTCTTGTGGTAGCTGTCTGCGTATATCATTCAGCAGCGGTGTTTTGTAAATGCACAACAAACATTATATCATCCCGAGAAAAATAAGAGAAGGAAACACATCAACAGAGGAGAGATGCCAAGTGGGAGGACTTCGAGTGACAGGAATGATATTCAACAAGGCAGAACACAGCAGCAGATATTTCCCGTCAATCTAATTTACAAACTGGAATAAAGTTAATGTGAAGTATTTCATTTGATAGCCTCCCAAATAGGACCTGAGTCACAGTTAGCTCTGCACAGAAGCAGCTGGTAGAAATGGCCTTCACAGGGATTCTTCTTTCTTCTAATGTTAATACTGTCAGAGCCTGTACCTTTTCATTTTCAGTATAAAAAGATGACTTCTACTTTAGGTAGTAAGATTGTCTTTTTGACCAAAGGCTCTGTACCTCTACTTAAGTAAAACATATTTGTACTTTTTGTCAGATCAGAGTCTGACTGTTTCTCAAATCTCCAAGACAAAAAAGAAAACGGATGAAAGAGAAATGAGCACTGACCTGTGATCTCCACTACTCCGTCTTTGGTCTTGACCACGAGCTCCTCAGGTGAGAAGTGGTTCACATCCAGAGACACCTTCCAGCTGTCTTGGGTCTGCTTGATCTCTGACATGCCGGTGCTCATCTGGCGGGTCAGAGCACGGGCCTGCTGGGCCATGACAGCGCCCGGATACATCATGGTGGTCTGAGGCATCATGGGGGTCTGAGGCATCATGGGGGTGTGGGGCATCATCGAGCCCATTTCAGGGGTAAACACGGAGGGCCTCAGGTACCCGGACCAGTGGGTAGTGGGGAATGTGGTGAACTCCTCGGGCAGAGCCGGCATGCCGAAGGTCTGGTCGAAGATACGGCTGTTTTGCTGCCAGTCCCGGAAGGGGTCCCAGCTGGGGGTGCGGAGCAGGGTGAAAGGAATACGCCTCTCAGTCATGGTGCTGTGTTTGGATGTTGGAGGGAGGAGCTGCTGGCTGCAGAAGAAGAACCCTTTGGTCTCTCTGAAAAAGTTTTCCCAATGTGCTGTGTGCCTTTCCACTGTGAGCTTTTATTCACACTGACACCACCCCAGTCAACAGAGCCCTCCCCTCTGACTCAAGCCCCCCCAACATTTTTATGGAAAGTACTAGAGTAGGCCTATCTATTTGTGGCAGGCGTAGCACTGGAAAGGAATCCAACAGGAAGGCCCTCCCCAATAGCAGCTGCCCAGTACTCTGTTAAACCTGCCTCCCCCTGTTGTGTCTAATCCCCCCTCCCACCCTTCCTCTGCTTCTCTGGATGTCCCAAAGAGCCATAAGAATCTAGGAGGCTGCTGGGAAGCTGACCAGGCCTGCTGATAAAGCTCAGATAAGACTCACATGCTATTTCTAACATGACACTGCACAGGCTATGATGTCCTATACAGGACAGGCTGTCCAATGCTATTATCAGACTCATTAAATACACAGTATGATTTCAGTTTGGGAGATGGATCAAAATGACGAGCGCACACAGACCCATAAAACAAGAGGCCGACTCAGAGGCTGCGAAAAGAAGTCAAAGAAGAAATGCAAAAAAACCCCAGAAAAAACCCAGTTCCTCAAGTGTCCACTTGAGGCTGACTCCAAAAGTGAATCATTCCCAATTAGACCCCATATGATAATGCTCAACTTTACAGAAGTATTAAACATTTACAGGTTGGTTTATAAAACAAAACAGGTTTCTTATCTTGCTTCATTACGTAAGATTATGAATCCTAAATATAAAACATGTTTGATAAAAATGCAGGCGGCCCGAAGTTAAGATTGGATCACTTTTACTACAAAATAATCTGAGCAGATAATCGGTTCAGAGCAGACTCGAGTCTGGAACACCCCTCCCTCCCACCCTTTAGGAAGGTGGACTAGAACCAAAAGCCCGATTAGCAATCAATCAATCTTTATTTGTATAGCGCCAATTCATAAGAAACGTTATCTCAAGACTCTTTACAAAAAGCAGGAAAAAGACCTTACTCTTTGTAAGATTACAAAGACCAAACCATAATCCATCATGAGCATGAAGCAACATTTAGCAAAGTTACAGTGGAGAGGAAAAATTTCAAAAACCTTGAGGAGATACAGACTCATATTGAACAACTGTCTGCCGAGACTGGTGAAGCGGACGACACACATTTTGTGGTCTACATTTTAAAGTTCTTCATGTTCAGCTTCAGCTTCATTACTGCCTGTTAGCAGATCAGTGTCGCTGACGTCAGCCCTCATGTGATTAATGTCACCAACAGGCAATTAATAAGTGGTGGTTACTCTAAGCTGCTGACAGCTTGGCTGACTGTTGTAGTAACTGTGTGTGACTTTATTGTATGTATATGCCATCTCAGTAGCATGTAGCCTCTATGGTACCCTGTAACCCCTGAAACCATCAAGGAATAACTTAAAACAAACAAAACCCTCAAAATAAAAACCCAAATTAATGCATGCCCTGACTAAATATGATACCATTCACTCCTCCAATACTACAGCTGGACTCTTTACTGATAACAAGGAGGCAGACTACAGAGGAGGTTCAACATGTTTCTACGGAGATGATGACTCTGTTTTATAAAAGTTTTATTGAATCTGTTTTAAATTTTTGCATCGCTGCATGGTATAGAAGCCTGAACTTGTCAAACAAGAATAGACTTGGGAGACTTGGGAGACTTGTAAAAACAAGCAGTAGAATCTCAGGGTGTCAGGTTGGGCTTTTGACCTTGTATAATCAGCAGGTCCTGAGGAAAGCTAGGGCCATACTTATGACCCCAGATCACCCACTTCACAGTGAGTTTCCGCTTGTGGGACAATAAAAACTCTGAATCTGAATCTGAAAGACATCTACCTCATTGGTGCCATCTGCAGGGAAAACCTGCACAACCCCTGTATGATGTATCATATAATTTTTTTATTTTTCTTCATTTTTAAATATCTTATTAGTCCCTGAGGGAAATTTTGGTTTACACTCTGTCATTGAGAGACATGCTTTTCACACACACAGGCCCCAATCACAGGTAGGACCTGTGGAAATCCAAGGGCACTTCAGCAGTGCGGCTCTGCCCTATTCCGTATTTTGGTCCGCACTGGGGCTTGAGCCGGTGACCCTCCGGTCCCCAGCCCAGGTCCTTCCAGACTGAGCTACTGCCACCCCCAGGCCCATCAAAGAAATTACAACACCAGTCAGGTTTTTTCCCCATTTGATTCCATTTATTGTCAGGTATAATAAGTTGTACACTACAGAGAATGACTTGTAGAACCAAAGGGGCGATGCTATACTGGAATAAATAAACAGGTTTGCAGAGTATCATAGTTGAGTTCAATCAGGTTATACTGGGAGTGAAACACTGTGAGTGACATGAGACTGGGCCAATGGAAAGGAAGACTTAAGGGTGATCCCTGATTGTACCGCCAGTTTGTTAACATATGAGCTCCATCTTTCTGCCTTTATTTTGAAATAACACATGATGGTAAAAAGCGAAATGTTACGCCCTGCAATCAAAAATACAAAAGTAACTACACTTCAATTGAAAAGTAAGTAAATTTGTGTAAAAAAAAAAAAGATTGATCTTTTTTTTGGGTTCGTAGAGATTGTATTTTTTAAATGAGCAAAAAAAGACAAATTTATCCAGTCATTCACTTAATTTCACATGTCACAAAAAACACATTTCTGATTGCATTACATACATTTTATGCTTTTAAACCATACACATTTGTAATAATAAAGTCAGAAAGTGACCTCTTGACTACTGACCCATAATGAGAAGAGGGTGTGTGTTGGCTAAAACCATCAGAGTATCAGGCTCCTCTCCACACACTGGGGTGTTTTGGTTCTGACACTTTCTAATGCAGGCAGGTACACTACAGTTTGAATTAAAGGAGCAATATGTAACTCTGACACCTAGTGTTTAAAATGGGTACTGCAGTCCACATTCTAAACATTGTAGAGAGCTGTCTCCCCCCGCCCCCTCCTCTCTAGAGTCGATGCTCACACAGGTCACCATGTGGTGGACACTGAAGCTTCAGTGTTTATCCAGCTCTGCATCAGTCTGTAAACCTTTCTGTGTTCTAACCTCTCTCCATTTTTCAAAAGCATCTCCAATATTGATCCTAGTTTGAGCACGTTTCTGCTCGTGGAGCTTATTAGAAACATGCAGAGGCTTTTTAGGTCGGGTACAATCACTTCTATCTGAACCACTTCTCTTGCCCGCTTCCATCACTGCAACACCTGTTGACCTGATAACTGCTCTCATATCTGGCAAACCGAGGGGCATCCAAAACGACTGTGTGGGGGTGTCTTAAAACCGCCTACCTTCTCTGGTCCAAACAAATCCAGAGCATTCAGGACCAGAATCTAAAGTTAGAAGGAGGACATACTGGCTGCTGCATTGTTGTCAGAGAAGCCAGCACTTCAACACATATTGCTCCTTTAAAGTCAACCTTTACATGTGGAGCCATAAAGGCGACTATGGGAATAAATGCGGGCAGAGCCTCCGTCCCTCTGGCTGAAATCAGAGGATCTTTATCATGTTCACCCTGCTCGCTAATCCAATAGCGATATTAAGCCTTCACCATATTAAGAGACAGATCTGTGTAAAACATGGACATGAACAGTTCATCCTCAAGTGGGAATACATTTGCAGCTAACTCAGCTTCAAAAGCACAATCCAACTGCTTTAAATAAATAAAATAAATAATAAATAACCCAATAAATAAATTTAATAAATACAGTAGAATAATAAATAGTTGTGTAAAGAGTGCATGGAGGCCTTTTTGCAGACAGTTTCCTGTACAGTACCAGCATCAGAGCTGCACAAATATCTAATGACCTCACTGGACACTGCGGAAGAGGTACACACACTCACTCACACACACACACACACACACACACACACACACACACACACACACACACACATTCTCACACATGATGTCAGGATTAGCAGAATCAACATAATAATTTAAACAGGGAAAAGAGTAAAAATACATAATACATAGTTTCTTTTGCCTTCTTTTCTCATTCAGCTCTGTCTGCAAGCAGCTGACACACTGAGCATGTCAGAGGGGAGCCCCGATGCACCCTGGCAGCGATCATGTCGGCCAGGTGACTCTCCTTTTATCGAGCAGCAAGTCTCTCTTGAAGCATCATGCTAAACAAGCCTCCCTTAGACTACATGGAATATACAGTGCATAGTTTACAAAGCCAGAACGCAAAGAGAGTTTACATCTATTCACACAAACCTATACATCATTTTTAAAAAAAGTTATTTTTTCCAATTGTTTTTCGCTTACGATTTCATCCTCCGACTTTCTCTTTTTTGTTCTCACTTTTGTTGATCGCGCTGCATCGTTGAAATTAAAGTCTTTGAGGAGAAGAGTTCGTGATGAGGGAAGAAGAAAAATGTCTGATTTTCTGAAATGTAAAGTGAGCTGCTGTTGCGTCCACATTTCTTCTTTCTACTCGGCTCCTTTTTGTAGTATATATATATTTAGATAGAGTGTATATATAGTTTTAACTTGATTCATTTTTGGTTGCTTGGTGGAAGAAGAGAAAAAGTGCTTACATACAGCAAGATTTGTTCTCTGGGCTCTACCGGACTTTTCCTTTGTATAAGATATAATGAACAGTGGCAGCCAATTTGATAGTTATGTGCTATATTTAAAAAAACATTCTCCTCTTTGATCCAAGCTCGGCTTTAGAGAGAGATAGAGGTGGGGGTGGGTGGGGGGTGAGGGGCCCTGGACCGTCATTAAAACCTATCAGGACTTCTCTCTTTGATTCTGTTTCTCTTCTGTCCGTTTCCTTCAGAATCCCGGGCTGTCGTAGCTGCTGCGGCTGTAGTAGCTGTGGTGGCTGCGGGATCGACTCCTGCTGCGGCTCCAGCTCCGGCTTTGGCTGCGATTACGGCTCCAGCTCCGGCTGCGGCTCCGGCTCCTGCTATGGCTCCGACTGTGGCTCCTGCTGCGGCTGTAGCTGCTGTAGCTGCGGCTCCGGCTGCGGCTGGAGCGTGCCGGACTGCTGTCGGAGCTGGATGAGGACGGACTTGGTCTGTAGTACGGGATCGGCCGCTTCCGAGCGCTGAGGGAGAGGAGGAAGTAGGAGAAGTGTTAACAAATATATTGGACTTTAGGTTGGATATTGGATATTAGTGTCGCATCCTTCATTGATGTGTTGGAATTAATGGAAAATAAGAGTTTCTGAAAGGACACATTTAAACATCTCTCATCAGCTCTCTCGGTTTGAAACATCTCAGGAAATGGAAGTGCTATAACTTTTTTAAGATCTTCATTGAACAGCTTTTGTCAAAAATGCAGAAAATGCCCAAATGTTTAAAACACTCCAGTTTCAGTGCTAGGAATAAAGCTATGCTATACTCGTGGATAGAAAGATCATTCAATGTTCGAACGGGTCTGAGTTGGTACTTTATTTCCTTAAAGAGCATTTTTTGTGACAAGCATGGTTTTCACAAAATCCTTTTTCTTTTCTTTTTTCACTATTTTAGACGTTCCCAGATTTTGCAATGAGTGTTAAGTACTTAGAATACACAGGACAAGAGTTGGTGAAGTCATCCACATACAGTAGTGCATGGTTTAGCCAATTTCTGTAAGCTCTTGTGTGATTTTAAAGGTCACATTATGTAAAATCCACTTCACCATGTTTCTCTAACACTAATATGTGTCTCTAGTCCGAATACAAACCCCCCAGTTATAAGAAAAGTCCATCCTCTCCGTCTTTTGCCTGCTCCACTTTTCAGAAAATGTGTGCTCAAACAGTCTGTTTGGAGATGTTCCCTTCATGACATCACAAAGGGCAGTAACCCCTCCTCCAGGTGGGTGACACTCCCACAGCTAGGTGTTTGTTCTGCCCTCTGAGTCTGCCTTCTCAACATAAACAATAGGACATGGAGCGAGATATTCACAGACACCCGAGCCCTTCCAGAGAGGGGGCGTGGTCAGCTACAGCTCATTTACATATTTAAAGGTACAGACACAGAAACAGCCTGTTCTGAGCAGGGCTGAAATAGAGGGGTTTATAGGAATGATCAAATACAGGATCAGAGTGGATTTAGAACAAGAAACTTCACACATGTTTTGGGGAGCTCTGAGACTTATTTAAACTGGTTGAAGAGGAGGAGGATATGTGACATTTAAGGAAAACTCATTTACAATTCTGGCATGAAGAGCTTCAAAATAAAAAGAGCTCCGACCACTTGTCCAATCCATTTCAAAGTTTAATGAGACCAGACATTTCTCAATCTTTTAAATCTGCTCCTGTGTTCACGTTTCAGCACGGAATGAAAACCATGCCAGCGTGCTCATCGGACTCTCCTGATCTGGAAATCTGTGTCTTTAAGGCCTATAGCACTTCCCGTTTTAGGTAAAAAAAACTGAATGTCCTTTTTATGTTCTGGTTTAATTCTAGGGCTGCAGATGGTTTTTCTTTGCGTATTTGACAATTGAATATACATGATTGTTATTGCTAGTTTCTAAAAAGCTCGTAAAAATAAAGACCAAAGGATCGTTTTTTGAGAACATGAACGCAGCAAAGGTCTTTTATAAGTTGTGTTAGTACAACGTTTGGTTGATTGAGAGCAAATCAGTGTTAGGTTGATCAGTAAAGAGCCTAAAAGAGAGCAGTTATAAGGGTTAAAAAAGCCTAAGCTGTTCACACACACACTTTGCACACCAACACACACGCAGTAGAGAAATGCATGTCGTTAGTTTCAGATGAAGCACAGATTGCCTGGTTAATAGCCACCCTGGAAGTGTTCCCTGTAAGGTAATTGGCTGTTAGTTGAAAAAAAGAGAAGAAGAAGCTCTTCTTCTACAGTGGAGGCCGACACCCAGAAAAATCAACACTCAGCGGTGCGGGGAGAGATAAATGCTATCAAGGTTTCCCTGCTGCTCCAACAACATGTTGCACCTTGTCTTTGTAGATTACTCAGGCTCAGCTTTTCGTCTTCCATATCTGCCTCGGGAATCCAAACAGGCTGAGCCATAAAGAGATATGTGCTTAATAATCCTTGATGGCATTTTAATCTCTGTCCCCCTGTGTTACAACGTTAGTGTGAGTCTGCAGAGACGAGCAGCTTCAGAGTCGGAGTGAACAAAGAGAGGAGAGGTTAAAAAAATAAAAAGGACGAGGGCAGGTTTACTCAGGAGACCGCCGATGGTGCTGCAGCTCGGACGAGCTTCTGGAGCCTCACTGTTACCACGGTAACTAGCCCACAGCAACTGAGTTCAGCAGCATCCCGTTGTCTCGGCATCAGGATCTCTAGGAATGGAGTGAAAGATGACAGAATACACACACATTTCATCCCTGTCTGTTCACACTGAGAGGACTCATTGGACCCTTAAATCACAGAAACACGGGGCGCAGACGGCCCAGCAGGGAGGTCGTGCCCCATGTACGGAGGCCGTAGTCCTCCGAGCAGACCGCCTGGGTTCAAGTCTGACCTGCGGCTCCTTTCAAACAGTTCAATCCCCACTCTCTCTCTCGCTCCCTGCTGTCCCCAAAATACTTTAAAGTAAATAAAAGAGGTGGGGTTTTTTCTCATTTTTGATTTTTAATAATTGACGAAAAGGATTAAATTGTCACTATCAAAACAAGTTTGTAAAAAGCCTTAAGGAGGCCGGGTCGTAAAACATCTCTCGATGTGCAGACACCTCGTGAAACAGATGTATTGATGCATATTCATTTATTGATTCACATTTAATGGAACAATCAACAATAGAGTGCATGGATACAAACAAAGATGACTAGAAAGATCGATGTTTGCTTTTTAACTCCTGCCCCTTTTAACATCAGTCCTGCATTAAATGCTTCCTTCATGACTTCGTTCATTATGTAAAGTTTTTGTAGAGACGTGGATTGAACCTCATTGTGCAGGCAGCAGGTGATGATGCTGATGAAATTCACGGCATTACAGAGAGGTGTTTCTGTTTTTATGCCAACCCTCAATGATATAATTAGATAGAAGCATCTGTCAGCGTGACACAAAACACTCAACAACACCATAATTATATCCATCACACTGTCTGCATTATTCAGGGCTGAATAATTACTCTGCATGGGAAAAAAACCCACCAAAAACATCTGGCTTATTGTTTACTGAGAGCGAGAATTCTGCATTATAAGATCCTGAGCTTCAATCAGAGATAAGGCGGAAAATGATGATGTCATCAAGGAACATTTGAAAAAAAGATTACTGCATCAAAGAGTGGGGACTTCCTAACATTGTAACATTGTTGCTTTAACTGCAGAGTCCACCTTAAAGGCAGGGTTGGTAATTTTCTAAAACTAGCATGATTTTGAAAGTAGCATTCCCTCAGTGCCCCGTCTGCACACACCCCCCCCCTCTCCCCTCTGTGCTCTCTCAAAAGCCACGCCCCTCACTTACATGCACGAGCACCGTTGGTCAAGAAGCGGATCTCGGCCCATCTCTTGCTTTGTGTAGAAACTACGTCGTCTCATGTCTCATTCAGTGGTAAGTAAACTCACAGTATAAACTCCGTCATCGGTGATACGCTTTGAGTGCGAGCTAGGGCATGCAAGAGGTAGAGAACGAGCAGGGAGACAGGGAGGCGTGTGATTGGTTCATCAGATTGGTACCTCGTGGCAGACATTGGTCAAAGTTTTTACAGACTTACAAACTGCTAGAGATGACGGATTTTCTTTGTTCCTTTTTCAGAGCACGAGTTATTGATTTCTGTCAGGACCTAAAGACAATTTCAACCAAAATCTTAAAAAGTGTTTCTAGAGGAAATGACCAACCCTGCCTTTAACCAATGCATCATCATTTTTTTATTAAATAAATCCTGTATAAGTGATTTCTGTGTGGCCGAGGAATTCATAGTGTCACCTCAAAACATCATAAACCCACCAAGCCTGCACCTTTAATTCTCCCCTCACTGATTGTAACTCCTATTTCACACAGAGAAGTTCATGAATCTGAATGTGGTTCTTAAAACATCCAGTTGTGAGTTAGAGCAGGAAAAAATTGTATTTCTCTTGCATGTCTTCACCGTTATCTGAAGATCTAACGACTTTTGCCCCAGCGATGATTGACCTATTAGAGTGTGTCATGTTTAAGTGGCAGACATGGAAGACTGTGTTACGTCTGCTGTTACCTGGTGATCCTGCGAGCCTCCATGAAGCTGGGAGAATCTCTTCTTCTTTTACGAATGGGCGAGTAGCTGCGTGAGCGACGGCGGGCTCGGCTGTCGGTGTCGGAGCGGTTGGCACTGTCCCTCTCTCTGCATCACAAACAGAAAACCATCAGAACAGCAAAACAGAAACCCTGGCAACAAGTAATCAAACAGTTAAGAATAACTCACCTGGAGTTATTCTGTCTGTTGTGGGGGGACTTGGCCTTGCTCGGCCCTCTGTCTCTGGAGGCAGAGCGTGACGATGAACGGCCGCTGCTCCAGGAGCTGCTGCGCTGCCGGAGGTTTGGTTTGCTTCGAGACTCCTCTTTCTTCCTGCCCGATGCGTGCGAGTGGCGTCCTGGAGATGCTGACGTGCTCCGGTGGTGAGCCTGACCTCGAGTAGAGCGGTGGTGGCGCTTGGAAGAGTGGCCACCTTTTGTCCTGTGATACATTAAAAGAATGATCTTATTATTGTTGTTTAAAGGAGCAGTATGTAACTTTGACACCTAGTGTTTAAGATGGGTACTGCAGCCCAAATTAAAAACATTATAGAAAGCTGTCTCCCCCCGCCCCCTCCTCTCTAGAGTCGATGCTCACACAGGTCACCATGTTGTGGACACTGAAGCTTCAGTGTTTATCCAGCTCTGCATCAGTCTGTAAACCTTTCTGTGTTCTAACCTCTCTCCATTTTTCAAAAGCATCTCCAATATTGATCCTAGTTTGAGCACGTTTCTGCTCGTGGAGCTTATTAGAAACATGCAGAGGCTTTTTAGGTCGGGTACAATCACTTCTATCTGAACCACTTCTCTTGCCCGCTTCCATCGCTGCAACACCTGTTGGTTTGACCTGATAACTGCTCTCATATCTGGAGAACCGAGGGGAATCCGAAACTGTTGTTTGTGCTTACTTCCTCTGATGCCGAGGGGTTCTCCCTCTGTGAGCATGGTTGTGCTGCGAGTGGGCCGAGTCGCTACTGTGAGCGGGGGAGTGGGAGCTCTTATTCTGGCCTCTCTGACTCCCTCTCCTCCCTGACGTCTGGTTCACAGCTGTGTTCCTGCCGTCCACACTCCCAGCCTCTCCCGCTGTGCACATTTGTCCCGTTTGGCTCCTGCCGGGGGCGCTGTGGAGCTTATGCTCTCTCAGCAGAGTGGACTGGAGGCCGTCAGAGCTGGAGGTCAGCAGACGGAGCTTCTGCAGAGAAAACGATGACCAACAAAGGAAAGAAAAAAAAAAAAAAAAAAAAGAAAAAGGGCAAAGAGAGCATTAGAGTGTTTTCAGGTGGGGGGAGTGAGTGCTACGGTGTACTTGCCAAAAGAAGGTAAACATCTAAAAGAAAAAGATCTAGGTTTTCTCCATATGGCTTATAGATAGTCCTCTATGGTGCAGCGCATGCAATACTTGGCATGCAAAACCATAATGAGTTGAAGAAATCATAATCGCAAAAACAAACAAAAAAACTAGGAGGAGGAAGGAGGAAGAGGAAGAGAGGGAAAAATATCAACAAAACTGTGAACCAAATAAGTTAAAGAGCAGAGGCAGAAAGTACAGAGCTACAGAGTTTGTAGAGTAGAAAAAGAGGACTTCTTCATTGTTTATTCTTTTTTTAAAGTAATGGTTAAAAAAATGAAACGAAACAGAAAGAGAAGACAACTTGACGGAACATCACAGAAATGGAAGGAACAAAATAAAGTTCACAATTATTGAATCGATCGAATCAGAAAACAAATCGTCTGCTACTCAATTTTCTCTTTCTGGATTTTTTTTTCCTGAAGACAATTGCTGAGATGTGAACAGCGACCCATTTTCTCTGTTTTTTTTTTTTTGGTCTAATGGTTACTCTTGTTTAACTCCCTTCTGGTTAACATCCACTTACCAATAAAGTGGTATTCCCTCCTTTAGTAGGTAAGGTATGAAGAAAAGGGAAAAGTGGGGCAACATAAGTGCATCATTAGATTCACAAAATGCAAGAGAAAAAGACACAAAACCCTTCCCTGCCAGTGACTCATGAGACAATGCATGGACATCAATGGAAAAGAACTGAAAAGCAAAGAGGAAAACCACAATGTGCAGGGAAGCCCTCACACACAGAGTCAATCCTCCTGGGCCCGCTCCCCTCCTATACATCGCACAGCAGCCGGCTCGCCACAGTGACACCTTTTATCTGTCACTTTTAAGACAGCTGGGTGTTTCTTACCTATTTTTCTCTCCATGGATTCTCTACCCCGTCTTAAGGAGTATTTAACTGGAAAGGTAGGGAAAGCTAAACGAGATCCGCACACCAAGAAGCTCCCATTAGAAGGATTTACAGTCTGAGGACGAGCATGTTCGCTCGAAGCGTCACTTAATAAATCCTTCTAACGGGGGCTTCTTGGTGTGCGGATCTCGTTTAGCTTTCCCTACCTTTTTGTGTTTTTGGGATCCAGCACCCACTGAGGGATGAACGTGTCTCTTTAGATTTTTAAAGGACTATTTAACTCCCAGACACGTCTTTAAGGTCTGGTGTTTCAAAGACTTCTGGTTACAACCAAAGTTTCTGTTAACGTATCTCTACATCAGCAACAGTGGGTTAAACTCCTGGGAAAACACTCGGGTTCAACCATATTTCATGGTGTTCATGTTTTTATTTCTGGGGAAGACTGATGTAGGAACCCCCTCCAAAAAGTATCAGTCCTGTGAAACTCCAGTTAACGGCTGAAACAAGTCGATGGATCCTTTAGGCTTTTAGAGCCCACTTTTAGAGTGACGAGAAGTCTGCATTAGCTTCAAGCTAACAGTTTGCAAAGTAAAAATGTGTCCTGAAGTATGAGAGAGTCGATATATTTTTTATGATCTTAATACCAGTTAAAGACCAAAACCAACAATAAATCTGTCCCAACTATGATGTATGTTTTTATCTCTGCACCAGAGCATGAATAATGGTCCCCAACAGATGAATCTTTCACTCCTGTGTGATGCATGTGTGCTCTGGTGCCCAGAGGAGGAGATCAGTTCATCTCATTTTCAGCTGCTAGAAAAGATCTACAGGCTGCAGTGTTGGCCTGGACTGTCGCCTGGTCTGCTTTTGGTCCAGTCAGGCAAAATCTTAACTATTCCACCATGGTCGTCAGAGGATTCATTCTACTAAATCTGATGTGTTTCCGTCTTTAATGCTCGCAAAATAAATGCGATAACGGTGAGAAGAGCTAATGAGCTAATGTTAGCATTTAAACACACACAGTCTGTAAACATTGTAAACATACCTGCTAAATATTAGCATTTCAGTATTGTCATTTTATGTTAGCATGTAGCTAAGGTAATTGCTAATACTGGACTTGCTAAGCCGCCCGCACTGCATAATCTTCTACAGCATTATTTGGCCTCAGAAGAACCCTCCTGATATTTGCAGGAGGAGCTGTTCGTGTGAACGCTAACAGCCAAACTGCTGCACGACCATAGACTGTCTGCACGTCACCTCTACCATCTCTGTGCTCTAATGAACCTGCTGCATTATGTTTCCTGTTCTCCAGTATGTTCTTCTCCACTCTTTAGTTCACATTGTGATTCTGTTCAACTACACGTAGCATTGATAGAAATACACATATTCTCATTATAGCGTTGTATAGAGGACTCTGTTGCTTCGTCTGCTACTTCTGCATAATTTTTTGTCTTGCCTCAGGAGACCCCCTCGCCCCCCTCTAGTCTGACATGGATAGTCTCCCGCTGTGAGGAGCATATGTGAACATCCAGGTCAGGAGAATATCCAGAGCAGTCCTCCGGAAATGATCTAGATATTTTCAGGAGTGCAGATGTGGAAACGGCTACATTGTTGGATTTGGTCTTTTGGAGGTATTTGTTCCTGGCAGGAATCACATTGAAAGAGAGATTTGAATATACCTGATGTTCCAAACCTCTATTTGAAAAACCAACAAAGTATCAGTGTAGGATGGAGGGTCAAAGTGGGAGTTTGTAACAGATACTTGTGATGCACACAGCCGCTGTAGGCAGCTCAAAGAAGAAGGTAAAACTCCGAGATGTATTTTGAAGAAAAGCAAATACAGCTGAGGTTTAGGCATGCAATGAGAAGTTCAGATTGAACATCTTCCTAATCTAAGATACAATAGAAACACTGACGAGTGGCCCCTGCAGAGAGAAGAGCCATTCTCCACAGGAGAGAGAGAGGACAACTAGGCGGTATATAAGAAGAACACACAACCACTGGTGCTTATTACAGTCGTTAGAAACAGTCGTGGAAATCAATATGATGTAAAATCATAAGACGAATGTTCTAAATCACCAACAAACAGAGAGATGCTGGACAAACAGGAATGCATTCTACCAAAAATCAACAGAAAGAAAAACGAAAAAGAAGAAAGAAAGAAAGGAAGAGATGGACCTGGAAGATAGAGCGGGACACTTCAGGATGAAGTTAAGAAGGAAAGAGAAAAACCAGAGCTCTACGTAATCCAATCTTTTTAAGAGTCAAATCATAACAGCTGAAGTAAAATGAGTTTAGACCATAGTGTAAACAACAGAAAGAGAGAGAGAGAGGAGAGAGAGAGAGAGAGAGAGAGAGAGAAACATTGACGTCACTCAGGCTAGGGTGCTTGTCACATTCTCATCTGCATATAGATCACGTGCGTAGGCAAAGCGTTACCTACCTTCCATTTCAATCAGTGACACGTATGCAATATTAACAAAACAAAGGAAAGAAAGAAAAAAGGAGAAAGGAATGTTCTCCGCAGCGAAATGGGAAAAAGACAATGACCTCTTTTAGTAACAAAGCTACATACTTGTGTCCAGAGACTAAAGGACAAATAAACAAACCAAAAAGTCAAAAAAATAACGTAGAGGAGGGGGGGGGGAAGGGGGTGATAAAAAATCAAATCCAGATGGAATTCAAACTAAAATAAGAAACAAAGGATGAATCTAAGCACTACATGATTTGCTTTGTCTTTTTCGCTTGTACAAATGCAGCCATATTGTGTCAAAACAGGGAATGGATAGAGGTAAGTGGAAAGAGTTAATTGTCATATTAGTGGACATCCATGTAGAGTAGAGGAGCTATAAGGACGAGGAGGAGGAGGAGGAGGAGGAAGAGGAAGAGGAGGAGGAGGGCATGCAGAGCTCGCAGATGTGAAAGATAAATGGGAAGTAAAAATGGTAGGACAACAAGAGTGAGTCACACAGGACACAGATGATCAGGTATACAGGACAAGGGGGGAGGGGGTGGGGGCAGGGAGAGATAGTCACTGCTATAATGTACAACTAGCACATTTAAAAGGGACCCCAGTCACATTTTGGCCTGGGTCTTTTTTTCAGCAGCACTCTCTAGCTCTCTATTCTGTTATGTTTTTGGACGTCGGCCATCTTTCTTCCAGGTGATCTTTTGTTATTTGTGCATCGGGATAAACACAGGTACGGAGGGAGAGCGCCCCGAGGAGCAGTTTGAAACTGTAAGCCAGAACATGGGAGCTCACTTTCAAAAATGGCTTGGGTCCCTTTAAAAGTAACACTGGTGTTTTTTTTTTCAATGTGTCAGTAGTCCTAGTAATCTCCAAGAGTCCATGTAGTTGTGTTTGAAGTGTTTAAAAACATCCATTAGTCATGAGCAGGAGGAAGACTGGCCCCTTGTTTGGGACGGTCTCGCTCATCGTGTTGGAGACAGTCTGGAAGCTTTGTGCTGTAAAGCTTGTTTTTTTATCAACTTCCCCAAAAGTCCTCCACTCTTAAGCTTTCTCTCCTGAAATCTAGAGGCATGCAACTTGATCCAATAGTTGAAGGATAGCAGGGTGACCTGTTACCCACAATCCTCTGTGCAGCAAGATACACAACGTCGAAGCACCACCAGTGTTCAAGCTTCCAGGTGAGCTTTGGTATTGCCTTGCATGTTTTGTATCTCCAACGAAAAATGTTAAATTTCAATGTGAACTACATGCAAAAAAGGAAAACGGCAGTACAAGCTAATGTCAAAAATGTGTGTCTCTAGTCTGTCTAAAAACCCCCAATGATGAGAAAAGTCCATCCTCTCCGTCTTTTGCCTGCTCCACTTTTCAGAAAATGTGTGCTCAAACAGGCCGTTTGGAGATGTTCCCTTTATGACATCACAAAGGGCAGTAACCCCTCCCCCAGGTGGGTGACACTCCCACAGCTAGGTGTTTGTTCTGCCCTCTGAGTCTGCCTTCTCACCGTAAACAATAGGACAAGGAGCAAGAAAGCCCGAGACACCCGAGCCCTTACAGAGATGGGGGCGTGGTCAGATACAGCTCATTTACATATTTAAAAGTACAGACACAGAAGCAGTCTGTTCTGAGCAGGGCTGAAATAGAGGGGTTTATAGGCATGATCAAATACAAGATCAGAGTGGATTTAGAACAAGTAACTTCACAGACTTATTCAAACTGGTTGAACTTTTGCTATTTGCTAAAATATCAAATTTGCTGTAGTGATGACAAGCCAGGCTTAAAAAGCAACCAACTGGACGTTGGTTTTTCATGAGAGAGAGCTTCAAGGAGGGCATTCATTTGTAGTTTGTTACCGAACTTTTCTCTAAGAAGCATCCAGGACTGTCTCCGTCACAGTGAATGATATGGATCCAAAGAGGACGACTACAGAAACAAATTAGGATGACAAAGATATAAAAAAACAAAGCTGCTATATTGAACATTTGCTAAACCACACAACTGCTGCAGTAAAATTGAGATCTGTCACACATAAGCAGCCTTCTCCTCTGCCATGACTCCAGTTTGGAGGGTAGCATGAAAACAAATATCTACACTTTTGGTGCAGATTAACAAAAAGAGGCATCATCACCTACAGAGATGCTGCTTAACGAAGAGCCATGTAAATACTCCTTCACTACATCCCAACAGAGAGGCTCAAAGGTACAAACAGACCTCCTGCAGGCCCGGTTCAAGAACCAAATGATTTAGGGGGGTGCAGCTGAGATTAAGGGGGGGAGGGGCAGCAGCTATAGCCACGGCAACATTAATGACAAATAGCGTAGTTCTTATGGGTCCCAGGTGAACGGACAGGTCACGTGCACCTCTCATGACCATCATAGAGTCACTGTTGTCATTTAAAGGTAAATAAAAACACTATCTCTGTTTTTTGCATCTATTCAATTGAGGGTGCAGAAATTTAAAATGAGGGTGCAATGCATCCTTCTGCAGCCTTGTAGAAACCCCCCCTCGCCTTTCTGCAACCGGCCTGAGACTAGAAACAAATGTTCGGGATTGAAGAGACACTGCCACCTAGGGGCGACATGCATATCAACATTTGTGTAAAGTAAGTAAGGAGCAGTAGAGTCTGTTTTAAGCTGTGGTGGTTTTTCTGCAGGAGCTGATGGACGCCTGGAGGAGAAGAGGATCTATCACTGAGCAGAACATGTGCTTAAGGAGAAAAGACAGCTGTATTGACAAGAAGAAACTATTACACATACCCAGTTAACCTACGTGGTCCAGTTCCAAAACATTTGAGTGCTTTTTATACAAACGAGACAGAAAGATTTGGGCATTTATTCATGAGTATAAACCAATCAGATTGATTAAAAAAACGAACAAAAATAAGCAGAGAGAGAGAGAGAGAGAGAGAGAGAGAGGACACATGTGAGCTGGAGTAGAAAACAGAAGACATCAGTTCTCTGAGTTTCAAACAATTTAGACGTCCATCCATTAAAAGGACGATCATATCATGAGCGTTCCCTTTGGTTCTTAGTCGTGTTGTTTGTTATAAACAAACGTAACGTCCGCTGTCTGACTATAGCTCTGATGATCATTTTAAAGTGGTGAAGAGCAGAGGTCGTTTCCATGACAGCGGATTTAATCAGAGACTAACAGAGGAGCAAAAACAAACCAGGAGCACTTAAACAGCAGAGAGGGGATTATATACAGAGTGTGATTTATCACGCTTTAAGGGGCCTATTATAGGAAGTGTCTGCTGTTTTTTAATGTAATGTAATGACCCTTAAATAAATTAAAGATAAAGAGAAATGCTCCGGCACACTGTCTCACTTTCTGCTGATAAATGTATTTTATCATACAACGTTTCGGTGTAACCGACCTTCATGAACGTATCGGCATAAAGCGAGACTGTTTTTTTGTACTGTACTGTCAGCGCGTAGCAACACCCCTCGACCTCAGGGATGCAGACCTTCTTAGGAATCATTGATCTATGTTTACTGTGTTTCATTCTTCTTCTTTGTTGAATTTATTGGCTTTCTACGCTTTGTCGCGCAGCTGTGATATAATGAAGTGTAAGGGGTAAGGTTAGCTGTGGAAACGCGAGCAAGATCAGGATTTACCGTAACCCAAACCGGACCAAACTGTTCTGAACCAAACCGGACTGCTTAGTGGAAACGGGGCTTAAGGTACTAATAACTGCTCAATAATGACGAATAATCCGCCATTATGCAACTAATTAGCATGCCAATTAGTGACGAGCTAATGATGAATATTGTGACATTAATATAAAGTGTTACCCTATGTTCTGTTTCATCCTTTTGTGTGTTTGTTTGAAGCACTTTAAATCTTCCATGCAGCTCTGCAACAAAAACAGGTGGGATTGCTGCGTTGTTCTGCACAGCCGTATTTTGTTCAATTCATTTTGTCATGCTCAGATCAAAGCTTTCCATTTAATAATTGGATTAGTTAGTTCAAGAGGGAATCACAGATTTGTATCACTTTGAAGCCCCGTCAGACGTCTGATCAGAGCGCTTAATAATATTCTCTAATGAAGACGTTATCTGCAGACGTTCTCATTCCTGACACATTTTTGTTTTAAAGATCATTTTGGGGGTGTTTTTAGTCATACCTGTTCCTGCCTCTCTTTATTCTGTTGTCTTGTGTGTTAGCAGACACCTGCCCCGAAAGAAAACACACATTTTTGTGCATTCATTTGGAAACGGTGTGTTTGCCGTCGCGCATCATATTTCCATCTGAGGTGTGGTATGTTAATGTTGAGCCTCGTCTCAGAGGATGTTCGCTGAAATGAAAAACTAGAACCTTTCATCTCTTTGCTCCCTCCCTCTGTTACCGGCAAACAACAAGAACAAACAAAACAAAAAATCAGGATGGCAGAGGAGTCAAAGGGAGCCAGAAACAAAGCAGCAGGAGCAGCAGCTTTTTACACACAGGGGTGTTTTCTTTTTTAAATGTCTAAAATAATCATATTCTTAAGAAAAACCTAAAAAACTATGACAAATAATTTCAAAGATTCAAAGAAGATGAGAATTGATGTCAACCAACACAAAGAGCAGGATAAAAGTCACTTTGTGGAGACTGTCAGATACCGTTGGAGAGGGTTTGGGGGGTGGGGTGGGGGGTGTGGGAGTGTAATAGATGAGAGTACATACATCGTGCCCTTTCTCTCCCTCGCTGTGGTTGAGTCTGCCGGCCTTTCCGTTTCGGCTCCGCTGGGTGTGGTCCCCGTTGTGCCAAGCGGTAGGAGCGTTGGAGCCCGGGGACAGCGAGGTGCCCGACGCTTTTTGTCCATCTGTCTTGTGCTTGGAGTTCAATCTGTGAGAGCAGCGACGGGAGAGAAAAAAAAAGCATCTTATATAATGCACACACAGACTCCTTCCTGCAGAGCAACGCTATTAAAAATGTTCATAAACTGTGGCTGCAGTTGGCCTCGCTCAGGGCTCATATTTATCAAAGGGCTGAAAGGGAATCTCTGGACCTCATGATAAAAATAATGACTTCACCTGTTGTATTGCTCCTTGAAAATAAAATGACCGAGCTTGAGAGAATTTATGAGCAGGTTAAGAGTTGACCCTAGAAGACTGCAGGTGAGAGACTGCAGCCAACACTTGAGTTTGTATAAGCACTGATAATAATGAAGAATATATCAAATACATCTATGAATAATTCAGAACGAGGTTGTGTAAGCTGACTTATTGTATTTGAAAAGAACATTTTACTAGTGTTGTAGTCAAGACCATACTAACCGAGACCAAGACATACCCAGGACCAGAAAGCTCAGAGACCGAGTCAAGACCAAGACCATAAACATCACTGAAAAATCATCATCTTCGTTGTTTTAGAAAAAGGCATTTTCCTTCTAATCACAGTAATGACGTGGCAAAGAAGCCTATCAGTGGTGGTCTTGACAGGTCTTGATTTATAACACGGATTCCGTCCAGTCTGAGGCTGAGACAAGGCCGAGTAAAAATGCTTTCAAGTCCGAGACGAGACCAAGACCTTCAAAATGTAAGCGATTTCGAGTACTTCAACACTAAATTGTTACATCATGTTTTGCATTCTTATACAACATCAACACAGCTGCATTGATTTTGTAAGAAATCAATTTTTTTGTTGTATTTTTTGGGTAATTTCAGCTTTTATTAAACTGGGAGAGCTGAAGGATAGTTATTATGTTATTATGAGTACGCAAATGAGTCCTATTTGTACCTGACTACATCCCATGAGGAGACAGAGAGTCTCTGGCCAATCAGTTCAGCTTTATCAGTGTGCGTGTGTGTGTTGATGTGTGTGTGTGTGTGTGTGTGTGTGTGTGTGTGTGTGTGTTTGTTTCTGTGTGTTGCAGTGTCTACCTGGTGGGAGATTTGGAGGTGCTGCGGATGGAGGACAGGGAGGCGCTACGGGAGCTGCAGCAGCTTCCTTGACGCTGTGAACTCCTGCTCGGGGTCTCACCGGGGGACCTGATGGATGACAACAGACACACACACACGTGCATACATTTACATCCGCAAAGCCATGTGTATGAACACACACATCACAGGGGGGACACACGCGCCACAGCGAGCTCAGTGGACTATCTCATGATATGTAAAACAGTTCATGCAGCGCCACACACTTCCAATATATATTCTAATCAAGGCAGGGTGCAAATGTATGGAGGGAAATTGTGTTTCTGTTCTGTCATTAAAATTCTTTGTGAGTCTGCGTGTGAGACAATGGGTGTAAAATAGCAATATAAATGTATGAGACTTCCAGTCGTACCCAACGTTCAAGACTAAGATGTTTGTTCACTGTGTGAATCCTCGACACTGTGCACAACGTTTTACTGATAATCAATGTGAAACTGTGTTACATCAGAGATCTGTGTCTTTATGTTAGTTCATCAACACCTGGTTAAGGGTTTATAAGTGACTCTCGGTGCATCTCACCTCTTTTTCTGCTTGTTCTTGTCTTTGTGTTTGTTCTTTGGGCTGCCAGATCTGAAAAACACGCCACATGTCAGACAATGAAGCCGTGCTCATTACAGCAAGTAGAAAGAGGAGTCACCACTCACCCATAAGGATTGCATTGTGTTTTAAACAAACAGTAATCAATAAGCAGAAGTGACAACATCATTACTCACACTCTGACATTTACAGTAAAGTGCGTCTATGCAGTAATGTTAACGTCACATACACACCTGTATCTCCTCTTTTTCCGGGAGTCAGACGCAGATCTAGAAAAAGGAAAACACCACGGACATTTAATGATGACAGTGATTGTCAAATGTATCATTCAGACAAAATATGATCTAGTGTTGTAATACTCTAATCGGTCTTGGTCTCGAGACCACTTTTTGAAGGTTTCCGTCCATCCATCCATCCATCCATCCATCCATCCATCCATCCACCTATCCATCCATTCATCCATCCATCCATCCATCCATCCATCCATACTTCCATCCATCCATCCATCCATCCATCCACCTATCCATCCATTCATCCATCCATACTTCCATCCATCCATCCACCTATCCATCCATTCATCCATCCATCCATCCATCCAAACTTCCAAACTTCCATCCATCCATCCATCCATCCATTAATCCATCCATACTTCCATCCATCCATCCATTCATCCATACTTCCATCCATCCATCCATCCATCCATACTTCCATCCATTCATCCATCCATCCAAACTTCCATCAATCCATGCATCCATCCATCCAAACTTCCATCAATCCATCCATCCATCCATCCATCAATCCATCCAACCATCCATCCATCCATCCATCCATCCATCCATCCATCCATCCATTCACATGTGAAAACTGAGGAGTAGGAGTGTGTTTTTAAGAATCAGGTTTACTGAGTCATGTCCAGATTTACCTCTCACTCAGCAGAGCTCATTTTTCAATCAGCCCATGTTTCAGATTTGCTTTGCTTCTGGGAATGAAACTAAACCTGCTTCTTGAAATAAATTCAAGGACATTAGAGGTATTATTTTGACAAACGCTCGAGGCCAAAAACCCCAAATCACTGCATGCATTTCTTTTCTTTGCACTTATATTTTCCTCAACAATAACAGCGGCTGTAAAAGGGAGCCAAGCAGAGGCTCCCAAAAACTGATGAAGGCCACTCAAAAAATGAGCAAGTCCCCATAGTGTGTCAGGTGAAATTGACCAACTTCATGGGGCGCAAGATAGCTTGTGGAAAACTTCACTCTGGACTTCTGACCTGAACCCCTGAATATTCTGTGGAGTATTGTCAAGAGGAAGATGAGAGACCCCAGACCCAATGATACAGACGAGCTGAAGACTGCTATCAGAGCAAGCTGGGCTTCCATCACACCTCAGCGGAGCCACAAGCTGACTGCCACGCCACATTGAAGCTGTGATTCATGCAAAAAGAGCCCTGACCAAGTATTGAGTGTATAAATGAACATGCTTTTCAGAATGTCGACATTTGATTGATTAATCTTATGAAATTCTGGAATCTAGAATTCATGAAAGTTTCACATTTTTAATTACTCTAAAAAAGTAGCTTCTCCATGATATCCTACGTTTTGGAGATGCAGCTGTATGCATGCTTCTCATGACAAAGATATCTAAATGCTTCATGAAAACATTACGTATACACTGACACACAAAGCTGTGTTAGCACTGAACAGCTTTCAGCATTAGAGTCTACGTTTCTGCTACAGAATTTGAACATGTTCAAGTAAGTGTGAGCAGCAGGAGGATCATGTATTTCCACGTGCCAACTCGTGAATGAATATTTAATGCTGTGTATGTGGACACATCCCGTCCTGCTAACCAATCTGAACAACATGCATTTATCCATATGTGCAGAGACGTCCACAGGGAGCTCTCCCAGCAGGCTTTACAGCTGGTATTCTACAGGTGCTGCATGTCACGAATCATTTTTCAGATGTAAAGAAGCTGCTTCCTCCATCAAAGCAACCATCTGAGATCCAGTTTCACTTAAACCCCTCTGTGAGTGTGCGGTAATGATGGAGAGAGACCGGCCACTTCTGAGTCCTCAGTGACTGACACACCTCCAGATCACTTTCACCTTCCAAGCAGTTTCCATGGTGATTAGTCTGAGCGGTCTGTGAGAGTTGTAGCAATGTTTCTGAAGAGCCCTTCATCTTCTCTGCTGGTTTTACACACCTATAGCATGCAGTGGAGTGGGAGGAGAGTGGGTTGATTCTCTCTGAAGGGGCAGTAATAAAGCTGTCACAGTAATGTATGTGGCTGATATGTACTCTGAGATGTGGCCCCAGCAGCAGAACATGTTTACCTCCCCCCCTCGACTGGAGGGAAATCTGCTGGGGACTAGTGTGTATGAAGTGTTGCTCTGCAGCACTCGTTCCTCTCCTCCTCTCCCACACACCGCTCTAAACCTCACTCCTCCTTCTACTTCAAGAGCTGCCAGCGTGGGGATCAGCAAGGTACAAGAACACGTAATTAAACACACTTTAGAAGTGGCTCATTGGTATTGCTACTATTTGCAAAAGTGTTAAAAAGATATCAGACATTAAGGAAACATGCTATGTTGAAGCTTCTCTGACAACAATGCAGAAGCCAGTATGTCCTCCTTCTAACTTTAGATTCAGCTCCTGAATGCTCTGGATTTGTTTGGACCAGAGAAGGTAGGCGCTTTTAAGCGCCTACCTTTCAAGCCTAACACAATCTCAGCAGACGGCTGTTCATCATGAGTCTGGTTCTGCTCGAGGGTTCTGCCTCTCAAATGAAGTTTTTTCTTGCCACTGTAACTCTGCTCATGATGGATTAACATTGGGTCTTTGCACATCATATAACACAAAGTAAAGTATTTTAGCTGCTCTTTTGAAAAAGCGTCTCGAGATAACATTTGCTGAATTGGAATGAATTGGTGCTATACAAATAAAGATTAATTGATTGACAATCTGATAAAGAGCTCGTCTGCTTAAAAAGTCACTACCCTGGTGAATTAAATCACCTGGACTATTTGGAGCCCTGCAGTGTGCGAGGACACTCCTGCTCGACTCAGCACCTGCCCTCTTTGCTTTGGATGTGCATGGTCTTCTGTTGTTGTACATTTTTTTTTGCATAAAGCCAAGTGGAATATTTTTTCATGCAAATCTTTCTTTTAGTATTTATTCTTCTTCATTTTTTTGCACATCTTAGAAAGTATTTTAATCTACTTTTAGTGAAGCAAACTACATCTCTATAAAGGGTAGCTTGCCGTAGTCCACATTCTTCCGGTGTGTGTATTTAAAGAATAGCAGTTTCTGCACAAGCCCAACCTGGAGCTGATTCTTTAAACATGTAGAGATATATAAGGAAATCATTTTAAAAGGAAAGGATCAAAGTCGTCTCCACCTACCTTCCTAACGCACATAAAAAGAATCAGACCAACATGAACATGAAGGGAGGCGGGTTCCTCAGGGGAGGAGCCCTGCCTACCTCAATCTATACATTATTCATACATCAACAGTACCTGCAATGCAGAGCAGCTTTAGCGTGAGGCAGGGGGGTGGGCGTGGGGGCGGGGGGCTGAGCATGGAGGATGAGAAAGACTCAGATGTGTGTGTGGATGGATGAGAGGTGGGAAACAGGAGCGGGGCAGTGCACTGATGCTCAGCAGTTTGGTGAGAGGCTCATTTTTCTTGTGTTGTGTGCCCCCATACAGGCTGGGTTATTAGAGCAACACATTCAGCTCTGTGCCCCCCCACCCCCCATCCCCTCAAGTCAGATACAGAAAGAGAGACACTGGTGGAGGAGAGCACTTATTGTTGTGATGATATCCCACAATGCATCGCACGAGTATTTGTTGATGAGCTCATGCTTTTTACTCCCCCCTCCCCTTTCCATTTTTGTCCCCTTTCCCCTCCTGCCTTTTATCAAAGCTCTTCTTCCTTTTTATATTTAAGGCTCTCGTCCCTTTCTTTTTAACTTGTCTTTCTGCTTTTATTCTGTTTTCCTTTAGTCCTGTCTATGTTGAATTCCGCCTCTCCTTTTCTTTATCTCTGTCTTCCCTCCGTAACCTGATTTTCCTTCCTTTCCCTTCTTCTCGGATCTCTTGTGACATCTACTGTATCTTCCTTCTTCATATCTTTTAGTCTTTCTTCCTTTCCTTTCCCTTCTTACCTCTCGGTCTTTCTTACCTTCCTTTATCTTCCTGTCTTATCTTTGTCTTAAAACTTCAAACAATCGCTCTGCCTTTCCTGTTTCTTTACCTTCCTTCTCATTTCTCTTGCTTGAATCTTTTCCCTTATCCCTCTACCTTTCTCCTGTTCCCTTTTTTCCTATTTCTATATCTTCTTCCTTCTCTCTTCTTCACTCTTTTTTCAACTCTTGGCTCTTTACCTCCTCTTTTTCGATTTATTCTTTCAACCATTTTCTCACCTTCCTTCCTGTTTCCTAACATCTGTCTTCCTTACTACCTCCCATCTTTTAGACGTATCATTCTGTCCTCCTTCCCCCTTTTCTCTTCTTTCTTTACGTCCCTTGACTTCCCATCTTTTATCTTCTTCCTCAAATCACGACTTTCTTCTCACCTTATCTTTTTTAATTTGTCTTTCTTTCTCATCTCTATGAGAGCAACTCACACACACACAGTATGCACACACTCACACAATAACACACACTCACACAATAACACACACTCACAGTACTGTATGCAAACACTCACCTGTCTCTCTTGTGTTTCTTCCCACTCTTCTTCTTCTTCTCTCTGTGAGTGGGTGACGAGCTGCCGAACCTATTGACAGAGAGAGAAACCGTTTCCATGGATTTCTTAGACTGCGACATGAGCCTCAGATTGTTTCTTTAGTCTGTTATTGTTGCATTACATTACACCTCATTGTTGTCAGTGTTGTCGTCCTATAGCAGCTCAGATGAGTTCTTTATAAGAACTGTGATTCATCCTCCTGCTCTTTTTTTCTTATTCTTGTTTCCCCTTTCACAACAATGGCTGAGTTAATACTGATGGTCTCTTTACTCAGCAGCCTCTACCATCAGTGTGTGAATGTGTAGGTGTGACCTGCAGTGTAAAAGCACTTTGAGTAGTCAGAAAACTAGAAAAGAAATATAAAAGCTCAAGTCCATTTACCATTTATTCCACCCCTTCACAATTGCAGTATCGAATGGCTCGTTTGTAAATTTTACCCCAAAATAATTACCATTCTGTTTTACAAAATCACAGAGTAATTATTCTGTCAAGGAGGCTAGAAAAAAAGAGAAGGAAACCATGTGCACCACTTCATCAGTGGAAGCTGTTTCCACTCACCGACTCCTTCTGCGGCCAGATTTCTTCTTCTTCCTCTTCTTCGGTCGAGGGGACGGAGAGCTGCTTGATTTCCTCTTCACCCTGAAGTGTTGAAAGAGAAAGAGTAAACAAGAAAGGGAGAGCAGGAAGAGAGGGAATAATTCACAAGTGATTGTTATTATAATAATTTCCCAGAAAGAATACATTTTTGATTATAGTTATTTGCTGCAAGGCGGGGAGTGTCTATTTTCCCATTTCCTCAATTGAATGTGGCACACGAAAAATATTAATTCAAACATAAAGCAGAGAGGAAACAGGAAATCGCTCAGAGGAAATGACCCTCATTCTTTTTATTTTTCTGTAAGTGACACAAGCAGAAAGCACAATCTAAATGACCATCTACATTATGACTCTCGAGCTGAAATAACAGCGGCTGTTTATCCGAGGGCGTCTGGAGTGCTGCCCCAGGATTGGAAGAATGAATTTCATGTTTATGGATATTCTCAAAGGAAACCCCTGGCGGCCAAGTGGAGGAGATAATGGGCGGCTTGTTTAATTCACCACTTGAGAGGTCAGAGCTTCTCAGTACAAAGCCATTACACAGTAAGTGTGTGATTGTGTGTGTGTGTGTGCTTGAACATGTGCTTCACCTGTTGTCACTATGGTAATCATGTTCATAGCCTCCGTCTTCATAGCCGACCACCTCAGGGTCCTGTTCATACTGGTCAGGATGATAGTGCAGATGGTTCACGCTGAAACACAAGTGAAGAATGGTTAATGTTTGATATTACAATTTAGCCGATCCCCGATTCTGAAAGCAATGTTTGTTTCATGACTTGTTTTGATGTAAGACTCCCACGATGTCGACTTTTCTCCCATGTTTGAGAATGAAAACAAGTCAGAATTTGAACAACAGGTGACGTCATCTGCTCAATAAAAAGTTCGAATTAGACTGTTTTTCCCAAATTTATACACAAAAAATTGAATTGTGCACACAATCCCGGCCTTCAAAAAGCAACACCTTGATTATTCGTTAGTCTCACTCACTGTGCAAACTCAATGGGAAGGAGACGTCAATCAAGTGTCAGACCGTATGTAAAAAAAACCCAACAAAAGTCAAGTAATATATAAAAATTAAAGTTAGACCTCTCACTTTTCTTTGTGACTTTACTTCCATGCAGACATTAGTAATCTTCCCTCACCCCAGCAGTGAGAATATCATCATCTCTCTCACTCTTACAGCTCAGCTTGCGGGATTCATACCTTCCCACTGCTTTCTCACACACACACACACACACACGCGCACACACACACACACTGCATTGTTTATTCAGACAGATGGTAGCAGCTTCCTCCCTAATCCTCCCTGCCCGACTACCCCCCACCCCTCTTTATGTGGCCTCCTCTGATCCACCAGATCTGACCTTGCAGGCTCCATGGGGGCTAAAGAAACTGATAAAAAACCCACATACTGATTATTTTTCTTTTATGCAGTGCTATCTCTCTGACCTTGTCTCGTCCCTGTATTGTTACAAACACAGCTGGTTGTGCTCGAGGCTTTATGGTGCTTTCAACAAAGAGATATATGCAGAGGTTGTTTGGATTATTGTGATAGAAGGACACATCTCAGTGCATCTCTAAAAAAGAAGATCCAACACATATGGGGCATGATCTCACAGAACCTTTAAGGTCAGATCAGGAGGAGCGCACTTTCTATGTTTAATGTATTCTCTATGTTGTCTCTCTGCAACCAAATTTACCTAAGGGTGCAAATAAATAAAGTTACCTGAACCTGAACCGGGGGTAGTGTTTTGAAATCGAGATGGTGCAAAATGTCAGGAGATCCGGTGTTTAAAGGATTTGAACAGAGCTCAGGCCCATTGCTCAGCTAGGAGGAGATGAGGGAAACAGAGCCCTTAATTGGCTGAGCACCACTGGGCACAGCAGGGATGCCAATTCCCAGCAAAGCACCGCTACCTTACCTCAATAAAAGCTGCCTCTATACACATACACAGAGAAGTGTTCGAGCTCCACACACACACACACACACACACATACCACAACACCCGCTCTGACGGATACAATGAAACTACAAATGTCATGTTAATTTGAGTTAAGCAACAACAACAGTGTGGATGTATCATAGGTCACTGGAGTTTAATAAAACTGTGGAATTATTGTTAAGCCTAAGTTTTTCTAAATTGTTTTGGCCGTCCTAACAGTCCTTGCAGTCTCTAAACTAACAGTCACAACCTTTAAATGGGACATCAAAACTCTGCATGTCTGCACACGGTAATAATTCAACCAAAACATTTAATTTTTCCCATGAGCTAAGGTCAAAATGTTTCAGCCTCTGTTAATCTTTTTTGATGTTTTTGTCAACATGTCAGTCAACATGGAAAAGTTTCTTATATAAGATTATCATTTTTTTTGTTGTTGTTGACGCCAATGTGAGCAATGGGATTGTGACTCTAAGTGTAAAGTCTATGGGCCCGGGAACACGGAGGATGCATGGATGATAGATAGATAGATAGATAGATAAGTGGATGGATGGAGGGATGGATGGATAGATAAATGGATGGATGGATGGATGAATGGATGGATGGATGCATGGACGGATGGGTGGATGGATGGATGGATGGATAGATAAATGGATGGATGGATGGATGAATGGATGGATGGTTGCATGGATGGATAGATGGATGCATGGACGGATGGGTGGATGGATGGATGGAAGGATGGGTGGATGCATGGATGGATGTGTGGATGGATGGATGGATGGATGGATGGATGGATGGATGGACAGATGGATGGATAGATGATGGATGGGTGGATGGATGGATGGATGGACAGATGGATGGATGGATGGATGAATGGATGGATAGATAAATGGATGGATGGATGGATGAATGGATGGATGGTTGCATGGATGGATAGATGGATGCATGGACGGATGGGTGGATGGATGGATGGAAGGATGGGTGGTTGGATGGATGGATGGATGGATGGATGTATGGACGGATGGATGCATGGATGGATGGGTGGATGGATGGATAGATGGATGGATGGATGGATGGATGGATGGATGGATGGATGGATGGATGGATGGACAGATGGATGGATGGATGGATGAATGGATGGATAGATAAATGGATGGATGGATGGATGAATGGATGGATGGATGGATGGATGGATGGATGGATGGATGGATGGACGGATGGATGGACAGATGGCTGGATGGATGGATAGATGATGGATGGATGGATGGGTGGATGGATGGATAGATGGATGGATGGGTGGATGGATGGACGGATGGACGGATGGATGGACGGATGGATGGATGGATGGATGGACAGATGGATGGATGACAGATGGATGAATGGATGGATGGTTGCATGGATGGATAGATGGACGGGCGGGCGGATGGATGGATAGATGGATGCATGGATGGATGCATGGATGGATGGATGAATGGATGGATGGATGATGCATGGATGGATGGATGATGCATGGATGGATGGATGGATGGATGGGTGGATGGATGGATGGATGGATGGATGGATGGATGGATGGATGGATGGATGATGGATGATGGATGATGCATGGATGGATGGATGGATGGATGATGCATGAATGGATGGATGGATGGATGGATGGATGGATGGATGGATGGATGGATGATGGATGATGGATGGATGGATGGATGGATGGATGATGGATGATGGATGATGGATGATGGATTGATGGATGGATGATGGATGGATGATGGATGATGGATGATGGATTGATGGATGGATTGATGGATGGATGATGGATTGATGGATGGATGGATGGCTGATGGATGGATAGGTAGATCTTTATTGACATTGTTTTGAAAAGCAGTAGTTTAGCAGCTCTTTGGCGGTGGCGGCACAAACAATAAAAAACATTAAGACAACCCACAATACAACCCTAGTATATGACAATACAGTCTAAAAACACACTAAAAAATTGAGACTGTAAGGAAACTGTAGTTCACAGGACCTGGTTTGTAAACTTCAGAAACATGCTGAACTTTTCATAGAGAAAGGTAAAAAGGCTAAAGTAACCAAAGCTTTTATTCTTCACAGCTTTCATTGTGCTGATGCTAAAAGAGTTATTCTTCCTCTAGAATCTCAAAGAAACTGTGAGGTGTTTATTCCTTTAGACTTCTGTACATTTGCTGAATGGCACAAAGACTACTTCAGCAAAAAGAAAGATGGAAATCCATGACATGACCTTTTCTTTTTTATGGTATCTTTTTTGAGGTTTTGTTCATTTATGTAACGATAGGAAAGTGAAAAGAGTCAAAGATCATTGAGAGAAAGAGTAAGTGGGGAATGACATGCAGGACCACTGCCTGAGGGACGATGACCTCTGTACACGGGGTGCACGCACTAACCACTAGGCTACTGTAACTTCTTTGTTGACCAGATTTGTTGAATTTTCATTTAAAATCTCAAGTCGGCCTTTTAAGAGCATATTTCATGGAAGCCACCAGTCTTTGTGTCTGTTGGCTTACAATGGCGTCCCTGTGGGTGCATGAGTGAAGCTCACTGCCAAAAAGAGCAATTAACAACAATGGAAACGATCGAGTGGTCCCCCTGCTTAGTCATTAGTGATAAATCAACTTATTCCCCATCCTGTCTCTAATCTCTAAATTGAAGCCATGCTCCAATAAGCCAGAGACATCTGTCCAGTTGGGTTGTCCCTGTTAGGCAGACGAGTGGGTGTCCCTATTCTTAATGGTGCACTGGTGAGGTAAGAGGCTCCCTGATTCAGCTCCTCTCCCCGGGGCCTTGGCAGTGATGGACTGTGGCCAAGTCTCTCCTCAGGGCTGCAGCACAAAGCACTGAAAGTCATCCCTGTTCAGACAGGCAGTCTGCTACTGAAGGCCCAGATAAGTTGATCTATAGAGAGCTGTAACTTCATATTGATCAATTACTCCTAAGTCTGAGAATCTAGCTTCAAGGGGGTCGTATAAAGATGAAGGATTCACCTGACTGGAGGTTACAGCTGATCTAATCAATTGTGTGATCATGGGGAAAAACTCTGATGTTCTGGTCGCTCCCAGATTAGATTTCTGTCCATTTGCTGAAAGGTAAGGATCAATTCTTATTGAATTGAGATATATTCCAATATGCTAATGAAGAAACACTGTCTCAGGCATTTCATTGGATATTGAACGGCTGACTGGAGCTCAGGCTTAACTGTCTCATTGATCCGGCACTGATCGTACCGCCTTGGCGTGTAAGCCTGAATATCTCTTAGAGGCTTTACACACTGCATTCCTTCTCACTTCTCTCTGCTTTCCCATCCATTCTGCAGGAAATCAATGTGGGGCCTTGGTAAACAGAGTTATGAGCTATAGCACATCCATGCTACTGCGGGCGTTTTTATTGCCTGTGTGTACGAGCGTTACAGCCGAAAGGGACCCAGCCTGTCAACAGTAATAGTCCCCTGTGGAAAAGATGGCATCTGAATAAAACCTCCCAGCTGAGCAAACGTAAACGCACTGAAGAAGCAGGAAGAAGAAGAAGCAACCATGGCAACCACTCGCGCGGTGAGTCCATCCTGCTCAGAGGACGAAACGGGCCTGTGCTGCACAGATACGTCGGTTCTTAAAGCGACAGGAGCCGTTTAGAAATATGTCATGTAGCGGTCCACTTCCTTTGAGCATGGTTGCGTTCACATCTCCCGTGGACTCAGACAAGGTACCTGAGTACGGTTTGTTTGTGTTCTCACTGATCAAATGAACTGGACTTTGGGGTCAAGCATACTCAGATCCAGGCCGGAGTCCCTAGTGTGAAACCACTCTAAGCCAACTTAACAACTGAAAGCTGGAGACGGCATTTCCAGCATGGAGACAGCCATCGATGGGACTCCAGCGCCCCCTGCAGGACAGATGAGTAACATCACTCAGGCTTGGTCCAATAATAATAATAATAATGTAATATTTACAGCCCAGTAAATTAACAGAGCAGTGAGGGTGACGGGTGGCTGTCCACTTCTGTTCATAATGGAACGCTCCCTCACTCAGTTTCTGGGGTATCATCTAGCTGATGGTCTTAATTGTGCCTGATTTCACAAGGTGCTGCAGAAACCTAACCACCCCTAGTTCCCTTGTCTACGTCCCTTTACCTCTCGAGACATTAGCAGACCACAAACAGAGGACTGGATGGGCTTATTTCACATTTTGTGGGTCAGTATATACTCTGGTCAACCAAATATATGTGCAAAAACACTGTAAACGTTTTATTTCATGCTTTGTCCCCTTTAAGGTGAGGGATTGGTGAACTAGTGATTGCTGCTGTCAGTTAGTAATAATTAAGGCACTTATTTGGGTATCATTTCTTGATTTTGAGCAGAGGAATGCAGAGGAAAAGAGGTCTAGTTGTAAGTGTAGTTCTGTTAGTGTGTGTTTGCCGTTTGTTGTGTGTGAAGGGGACTTGGGGGGGGGGGGGATAACAACCCTGCAAATTACAACCTTCTCCAATTTTCCACATCAAGGCCTCTTTGGAGAGGGAAAGTTGCAGAAATTGAGGTAAGCCTGACATCTCAAATTGACCTGACTCAGAGTGCCCTTGAGAGGAAACCAATGTGACATCAAAACAAACAAAGCTCTCTCTACTCTCACATTTATCTCACAAATGTTTGATATATTTGTCCTACTGAGCATAATCATCCTCTGTAATCATTCCCCCTGGTTTCAGCGTGGTCTGGTGAAATGTCAGACCCCGGCTGATGAGCAGGGCAGGCAGCATCATTAGTTCTGTCTGTGAGACAGGAAGCATCGGCGTCATTAGCAGTCATTAGTTTACAGACAGCAGGTCACGTCACCGACACCACGCTGCCTCTCTCCATCACAAGATGTAGTGTATAGAGACTTAATGTTAAAATAACAAAAAATAACTGAGAAGGACAACCCACCCACACACACACACACACACACGCACGCACGCACGCACGCACGCACACACACACACACACACACACACACACACACACACACACACACACACACACACTGAGTCAGGAGGGCCGACACACCTACGTCCTGCTGCTGCTCCTTTTTTGTGTTTGGCTGAAGCTGCAGACTTTATGAGTGTGTGTGTTTGTGTGTGTGTGTGTGTGTGTGTGTGTGTGTGTGTGTCTCATTCGATCATTTATTTTGATTTTAATTCCATCTCTGCTGCCCTCAGATGAGCTGCTCTCCCTCCCACCTCGCGCTCAGAGCTACAGCGAGGCTCAACGCTAAACAAATTGACAATTATCATGCCAATCTTCGCCTCATTGGCTTCCAGCAGAGTTCAGAATAGACTTTTAAAATGCTGCTGATTATTTTCAGAGCACAGGGGTCTAACCAATCTCTTTGCAGTCCGAGGGAGGCATTATCAGTCAAAAGCAAAGGATTCAAATTCAATTTATTGCACTTTATAATTAAGGCCCATATTCTTCTGAACCGCCCGCCTGAAGACTTTATTAAACGGGCAGGCCATTTGTCATAACCTCTTGAAATCAATGACAGATGTTAACTTCTATCTTTACCAGGGGACCATGGCTCTACAAGTGCTCAGTGGATGCATTGAACCAATCACTGAGTGGATATCATCATTTTGTTCATTTAAACAAAGACAAAACTGAGGTAGTTGTTATTGGATCCAAGAAGGAGAATTGAAAAGTCAGCATGCAGCTTCAGTCATTAACACTGAACATCACTGACCATGCACCAAATCTGTGTGTAGTCATGGAAATAGACCTGAAAGGGTTTACGTCCCAGCGGGACTTTAAAAAAGACGTCCATGCATTTATCTTCAGACTCGATCACAGTAACTCTTTACACGTCTCCCTAAAAAATCAATCAGACTGCTGTTGAGTCAGAACGCTGCGGCTGTAGTCCTCACTAAGACCATAACTTAACCGGATCACTCCAGTTCTGAGGTCTTTACACTGGCTCCCTGCCTCTCAGACAGTATTTTTCAACATACCCCTGTTGCTTTATTAGGCGCTGAATGACTTAGGGCCAAAATTGCAGGTCTGCTTTCTGTCTCCAGAGTCAGAACCAAACATGAAGAGGCAGCGTTCAGTTTGGTTAATAGTAAACTTACATATCGCTTTTCTCATCTTCTGACTACTCAAAACACTTCAGGTCATACCTACACATTCAGACACTGATAGCAAAGTCTGCTAAGGATACTTCCACATGTGGCTGCAGGAGCTGGGGATCTTCTGGTTGAGAGACGACCAACTCTACCACTGAGCCACAGCCAACTTTAGTTTTTATGCTGGAACAAACTTCCAAAAAAACATTATTTAAATGTCCAATCAGTGAGATGTGAAGTGAGTGAAATGATAAAGTGACCTTACTATATGATCAGACATTAAGGAAACATGCTATGTTGAAGTGCTGGCTTCTCTGACAACAATGCAGCAGCCAGTATGTCCTCCTTCTAACTTTAGATTCTGGTCCTGAATGCTCTGAATTTATTTGGACCAAAGGAGGTAGGTGGTTTTAAGACACCCCCACACAGCCGTTTTGGACGCCCCTCGATTTGCCAGATATGAGAGCAGTTATCAGGTCAACAGGTGTTGCAGCGATGGACGAGGGCAAGAGAAGTGGTTCAGATAGAAGTGATTGTACCCGACCTAAAAAGCCTCTGCATGTTTCTAATAAGCTCCACGAGCAGAAACGTGCTCAAACTAGGATCAATATTGGAGATGCTTTTGAAAAATGGAGAGAGGTTAGAACACAGAAAGGTTTACAGACCGATGCAGAGCTGGATAAACACTGAAGCTTCAGTGTCCACCACATGGTGACCTGTGTGAGCATCGACTCTAGAGAGGAGGGGGCGGGGGGAGACAGCTCTCTGCAATGTTAAGAATGTGGACTGCAGTACCCATCTTAAACACTAGGTGACAGAGTTACATGTTGGGCCTTTAAAACACACTTCGCTATAATTATTAAAAACTCTTTTTTGTAGCATCATGTCCATAAAGGATAATGCATCCATTAATACATCATTAGGTTCTGTAACTTCATTTCTAGCCCCTTTATTCTGGATCAAAGTTATCGGGGGGGGGTTGTCTGACAAAGTCCACGTGACAGAAGGAGAACACATTATGTATATTTGAAAACATTGAGGAGTAGATCGTTTTAATATTCAGACATTTGGCGAGGTTCACTCTTTCATCACCTTGCACCATGTTTGGTTCGATGCCATGCAGCATGAAGCCTGACTGATGTGTTTATTTTTACCTCCTGATGCTCATGAAGCTTGGCACTTTCACCAACACTTCAAACAGACTTTATTTTCATCTGGCCCTCCTCCCATTGCATCACAAGCTTCAGATAATTTAGAAAATCATGCAGTATGGCAGAGTGCATTACTGCTTCTCACTAACTTCACTAAGACGAGGTACTTTGAGGATGTAGACTAATTATGAAAAAGCTTATAGGTAAAGATTAAACTCCTCTAAGATTACAGAAATTTACATTTCTTCGATCCCTGCAGGGAATTCCCAAGCTCAGCAGCTTGAACATAAAAGTGATGAACACATGAATGCATCAGTGATTGTATTCCAGAAACATGTTTATTGTCTGATCATGAGGTATAAACAGACAGCAGCTGAGTTTTAACATTTCAGGCAGAGGCTGAAATGAGGGTTTCTACTGACACCAGCATCAAGATAAGATAACGGATCATTTTCTGACAAAAGAAAGACAGCAGCATTTCTTGCAATACATCCATTACAAGAATCATACTTCGTTCAAATATAACTGAGAATAAGAAAATAAATCAACGTACCCTGGTTGTGTGTGTGAGCCCTCTCTGGTAATGACCCCCTCTTTGTCCATCAGCATCTGTCTGAATGTGCTCACTTTCTGTCGGATCTCTTCTTCTGTGTACCTGAGGACAGAATCAAACACAGAACGGTTAATACAGACAAAAACTGACAAACATATATCATCAATTATCTGCAGGTTTGACGGCAGCAGGGGCTCGTTCAGGGGAAACTGTCATCCGTCATCACTGCCAGATGACTGTGAAGGAGCCATGTCACCCCACAACAATCACACAGAGTCCGGACAAATGGAACAAAAGATCATCTTCTGACAGCGCCCGAACCAAAGATATGGCTTAGCTGAATGATGATGAGTCACCGCCAACCCTCCCCTGACCCCGGCGGGTTCCTTGTTCATGCCCGGGCTGCGTGTCATGTTTTATTCTGTGAGCAGAGCGCTGTAACTCACTGAGCGGAGAGCATCTGTGGGGCAGCGTGAGGAGCTTTCAGCGAGCTGACACACAGAATATTGCAGACTGCTGCAGTGGCACATGAAAGAAATGAATGTCTGTGTTGCATTAATATTCATATTCAGAGTTTCTCAATGAGAAAAACAGTCTCTCTTTTCACTTTTCTGCTGTATTGTAGCTGTCAGAGGGTGCGAGGAAACAGTCGGTTTTACTCTGATCATATAATAAGATCTTATTTGCTGAATAGTGGATGATGAATGAACCAAACTCTGCTAATATTGTGCACGCAAACAGCTTTTGGTTGCATCCTGACAATTTGTGAACAACATAAGTAACCTCTGTCAAAAGACTCCTGCAGCTCTGCCAGACAGTAATAACTCCACCAGCCTGTCTGAACAAGTAGCATCTGTCCTGGGCTGTTCTGCACATTCTCATAGGTTAGTTAACTTGACAGTACAGGGTCTCCTGGTGTATTCACACGGTCTCCACACTCTGCCAGGGGTTGTGGTAATGGGATGTAATGAGCTACAGAGGCAGAGGAACATGAAGGAAGAGGAGAGGATGGAGGAGGAGGAGGAGGAAGAGGGGAAAGAGGAGAGAATTAATAAAGCTGTGAAAATGTGGCCAGGAGCCAGACATCACAGAGTTAGACTGACTGGAAGCCATTAATAATGTACTGTGGTGTTTGTATCAACTTCAACAACAAGAGTGTGGGTGAGGGTAGCCATGACTATGTTCAGATATAGATTCACTAATTACCCGTGGTTAAAAATGGACCACAGTCACAGTGAAGCCTTCCCCTGAGTCTCATCATACTGATTTAATGTATTTGGTAGGAATTCATATCACCGGCGATGAGGCTTGGAGGGCAGAAAGAGCGCCCACTATTGAACGCACTGTGGAACTGCTCAATGTAAAGTGCAGGGGAACTGTCCATGGCTCGGTGCTGAAACAGATTCTTTACTTGGCAACAGATTCTTCACTTCTCTTATCTTAGGACCAGTTCTCTAAACTGGATTATAATTTAGCCAGTGGCTAATTTCAGCATGTAAATGGCATTAATCTGACGAGTGTTTCGCTCCCCACGGAGTAAATATAGCAGCGACCATGTTTTCAGAGCTGTCAGCACATTGATGGTGCAGAGAATGAGATTAGGAGGAGTGAAATGGAGAGCTGAGCTTGGAAGATGGCCCAACAGCAAAGAAGAAGGAGAAGAAGCCAGCCAGCCAGCCAGCCAGCCAGCCGGTGTGACAACACCATCAGGTCCTGCTGTACGGCAATCTCTCTCAGCCCAGAAGCTGTCAACTCAGCACAATGGAGCGGGCCTCAAACAAACGCTTTAAATTCATGGTTTTTCACACACGGCACGAGAAGTGTCACCGTCCACCAGCTGCTTAGTCGACAAGCGGTTCTCCAAGCTCTCGGTTGTTGTGTAGTGGATTGAAGGAGAAAGGCTCGGAGAGGATACTTTTAATCGAGTAAGCGCTGACCAATCAGACGCTAAGGCTGTAGGGCTTTCTCCTTCACATTGTGCTGACGATGGAGAGGATGTTAGCACCTGCGGCCACCTCTGTTGACACTCCAGCTAAAGCGTGAAAAGAAGGGTCACAGCTTGAGAAGCTAAAGCCTCTGTTGACATGTAACCTCCAGAGTTTCCTCTTTCCTCCTCTTCTCTTGGCTCTCTTGCTGAGTGAATCTCCATTCAGAGGCTCCACACGGCTTCGCAGCAGGAAGCACAGCAATATTTGGGTTTTTTTTGATCGGTCTGACTTTCAAAACAAAGACAGAGAGTGTTTGCCCAGCAGTGGTGCTGCGTAGACACAGAGCCTGAGGTTTAGCAGTAAGGGTTGTAAGAAAGCAGCTGAATGCCTGCAGGAGTCCGGTGAATAGTCGTCAAAGTCACCTTCAGAGATCTACTGACAAAAAACTCCTGAAGTTTCTGACAGTTTGGGACTAGAACTAAACTAACCAAACTCCTGGGCATTAGAGTTGACATTAAATAGCAACAAATATTGCCCTAATTAACCAATCCTGTTCAAATTTTACATAAAAAACCCAACTTGGAACTATAGGGAAGGGGGTTACAACACAAGTCTCTTAAATGCATGACAGGAAATACATTCTTGATTGTATTCTTGCTTTAAATAGGACCCTTATTCTTTCTTGTAGTAATTTCAATTATTTTTCAACGTCTCTTTATATCTTTTTTTAATACAATTTATTTATGTCAAAGTGTTAGATTTTGTTCCATTTCAGCAGAAATGTACTGTTTTGATTATAAAACAATGCCTTTAAAGTTTGTGCTTGAATGTTGTTTGATAAAAAAGATAGATAACAGGTCGATGTTGCTGTGCTTTGCTTGTTTTTTATTGACCAACAAGCGATCCTGCCTATTATGTAAAGCTTAGAGAGACCTCCGTTATCACCTCTGTCTGCTGCTGTTGTGTGTGTGTGTGTGTGTGTGTGTGTGTGTGTGTGTGTGTGTGTGTGTGTGTGTGTGTGTGTGTGTGTGTGTGTGTGTGTGTCGCCGTGTATCACTGGCTATATCTTTGAAGGCAAAGAAAGGACAAATATATTGACAGGTATTTGACATCAAAACACAATCACAATAAACTAGTGAATGGGCAGATTGGACTCTCCTCATAAAAAGCTCAGCATTGTTACGACTCCAAGGGAACAAAACGGGATAGGAGCACAAATGAAAAGGGTTAGCCCGAGTTAGCTCGCAGGTTTGCTTTGGAAAAAATGAAAACATGAAACATTTTGGTACCAGGCATGTTGTACTGAACTGAACTGAACTGCTTGCAGGAAACAGGGTTTAAATGTGTCATTGACATTTCTGTTTTCAAGACAAACCCTAAATAATCCTTAGCAATGTCTATGAGGGAAATGTTGTAATTCTTATCCAAACACTGGTATTTAGATGATGAACAAGACACAAGTGGTACAGAAAAAAATCAATAAAACTCTATTCAGACTTCATGGGATTTTTTTAAAACCTGTTTGTGCAAAAAGGGACACATATTGGATGTTTGTCAGAAGCCTTTTGGACGAGCACTCTGAAACAACACACCTCTGCTCTGCACATTTAATCAGCACTTCCTGCCGCTGTAAAGGTAGCTGCTGTCTGAATAACACGACATCTGCTCTGCCCCGACACAGAGCAGAGGAGGGGCGGGCAGCAGCGGTCACTCTGAGCAACGCCCAATTGTAATTGTAATGAATGTTAAACTGAGCGTGACACTTGTGTATTTACATTTGTGTGAGTGTGTGTGTATGAGGGGGGACTGAGCTAGCCAAGTGGAGCCGAATGAAAGCCATTTAGCCCAGCGAGCAGAATACCAGTGATTCTGGTGGAGAGAAAGAGAGACGGGGGACATTGATCAGAGTGAGGGAACTCCCTGCCACCCAAACCATGAAAAATCACCACGATTAAAGAACCTGATTGGAGTAATTAGACACCTCGTAGCACCCGTATATCCCCCTCTGTTAACTCACCACGTGGGGAAATGAATAGCTGTGGCCCAGAGACCCTCCTTTGACTGATCGTCATTGATCTGACGAGGACGTGCCGATGTTTGAAGCGTGCATGTGGGTGTTTAAATGCGTGTGTCGATGTTTCTACATTTGATGTCTGAAGAGCCTTTTTTTTTTCTTCTCCTGAAGTCATCCCCGGGCGCTGCTGTACAATTCTGAAACTCTGCAGCAATCAATCTCTCTGCAAAAAGTACAGACGCACGGCGATGCCAATGCAGTTAGTGAGATTGAACGGGCCGTGGGAACACAGGGAGAACACCCCCACGTTTCTATTTCAGGTGAAGAATTAAAACGACCTCGAGTGCCACAGTGAAATACTTTAACTCTCCAGTGGAGGATTTTCAATGGTTTCTTTCTATAGTTATAGATTCTCTGGTTAGATAACAGGTACTACAGGGAACACAGAGAAAAGAGAACACCTTTCTTTTACTTTATAAAGCCGACCTCTTCACCTCCCCCACAGTGTAAGCAGATCAATGGCTGGAGCAGAATCTTCTATCTCCACTCTGTCTGATTGCTCGCCCTCTCCCTAACACATCATTTGAAGCTGTTTTGTCTACCATGAACCCACCATATTGCCTTGTGAGCCCTCCAGTGACAACATATTAAATGGGTCATTGTCCCTGAGATGCTTCCCCTCCAATTTCCAGTCTTATAGGACCCAGGCTTATCGTCTTATGACGCAGGCTTTGGCTCGCAGGAAAACCTCCATCAGTGCAGAGATAGTCATTTGCGCCGGCCTTCGAGGCTCTTTTAATAAGATCCAGACCGCTCACATCTCTTACAATCCAAATGGTGTCTCTGCAGATGTTATTAAAGGAAGAGCGGAGCAGTAGAGGCAAAATGCGGAAATTTAGCACCCCAAGTTCCTTCCTCTTGCTCTGACTAAGGTAAGTCTGTTCTGTCCTGGAGTTAATTTTCTTGGATGTCAAAACACAATTTCTGCTTTGCATTTGTTGTGCCACACTACACCTCTCCACTCTGCTTAAAACCAACACAGATTCAGTTTTCATTACGGGAACAAGAACATCTAGTTTTAGCACTCAGTGAAGCAGAGTAAAAAAAAAAAGATCTTCTACCTCTTATTTAAAAAAAAAAGCTCTCAGCATTGGGCGGTAAAAAAAGACTGTCACGCATGCACACTTCAGTTATGGTGGACAATATCATTATGTAGCTGTGTGTGTGTGTCTGTGTGTGTGTGTGTGTGTGTGTGTGTGTGTGTGTGTGTGTGTGTGTGAGAGCAGAGATGCTGAGGGTTGATGTGTTTACAGCGAGCAGCACGTAGCCTGCAGATTAGAGTGAGGGAGGCCTCGTGAAGAGAGCTCATTAGAGAGCTGGGAGGGAAAAAAAGGCTCAGACACCACAGGAGTTCAAATCATGTACAATCTCTACGCCTCAATTAGAGCTCCTGAAATAGAGTCTGGACAACATGATGCAGACGGGCACACCTTACATGCAGGTTAGCTTAGTTTTCATAAGGAACCTAATTCAGCTTTGACCCTTAACTGATGAAGAAATGTTCATCTGGAGAGGGTAACACATGTTTCTCTTGCTACATAAATGTCATCATGACCTCATCAAATTGGCAGGTGGCCATTTTAATATTAAATACTTTATGAAATCAACGTCTCTCACTTTGTAGGAAGGAGGGATATGAGTGCACTGACTGGTGCATCTATTTGGTTTGAACGATTATATCAGAAATTAAACTAACACCATTTACAGTAATTGATGTTATAGATTCTAGATCCCTTTCTGTTACCAATAAATAGACTTGAGTTTGTAAAGAGCTTTACACCTAGGGTCACTCATCCCAATTAATTCCTGTTCACACACTGATGGCAGAGGTAAAGTGTCAATCAGTATTTACTAATCCATTCATACGAATTCACATGTTGCTTATGAAGCAGTGGGAGCCATTTGGCAGCTCGCTTTAAATATCAAGCCTCAAAGGTCAAATGTGCGTAACCTCCTGCTCATCTGACATATACATTAAAGGCCAATGCTCCCTGCAGAGCACCAGTGAATGGAGGGTGCTGTCAGGCCTTGAGCAGCTGAATACACAGACTGGCTTAATTGCCGATCTCGTCTAATTGGCTCCCAGAGTGAGGCCATCACTCCTGACAGACTATTCAGCTTGTCCTCTGGAAAGAGCACGGCTGAATGGAGGGGCTGCGTTTGAAATAAAGAGGAGGGGAGTGTCTGCCATGTTGTCCGAGTTAAAGAAGGAGGCAGACGTCCAACCTGCCTCCCAGCCTAATCCTTCACCCAGGCCTGAGTCAGGACGGGGGATCTGGGGTGAGGTAGAGGCTGAGCCTGCTGGCTTAAATCAACAACAATTTTAATTGTATCAAATGCCGGGCATAACTCCCCCCTCTCTGCTCGTGTGTTTTATCCCCCGCTCTATCCCTTAATCCTGCACACATGCACACGCTCGCTCATTTAGAGAGCAACATTAGAAACTGGAGAGGCAAGTGGAGCTGTCCTGAGCCGAGCTGGCAATTGAGAATCTCCTTTTATTATGGCTTAACCGGATGAGCCCAGTCCGTCCACAGCTTTAACACTCAGCTGAGTGGAAGCCTTCCTTCCTATGCGACTAACTGCCAAGCGAGCCCGTGCAGGCTGACGAGCAACAGAGCAGGTCAACGCGGGTGTCTGCTCCACTCGTATTGTATGATCATTAGTCGAGCTGCTGCCTGCCACCACACTGTCCCAGCACACATCATGACTCTTTTACATCAGGAGGAGCTGAGTCTACTACCAAGCGCACAGGAGAGGGGTAGTTCATGACAGATAGTCCCAGTGCACATTAGCCTCAAGTCTTTCTCATAGTGTTTAAAATGAGTACTGCAGTTCAAATAAAACCAAATCTAAAGAGCTGTCTCCTCCCTCCCCTCCTCTCTAGAGTCGATGCTCACACAGGTCACCATGTGGTGGACACTGAAGCTTCAGTGTTTATCCAGCTCTGCATCGGTCTGTAAACCTTTCTGTGTTCTAACCTCTCTCCATTTTTCAAAAGCATCTCCAGTATTGATCCTAGTTTGAGCACGTTTCTGCTCGTGGAGCTTATTAGAAACATGCAGAGGCTTTTTAGGTCGGGTACAATCACTTCTATCTGAACCACTTCTCTTGTCTGCTTCCATCCTTGACCTGATAACTGCTCTCATATCTGGAAAACCGAGGGGCGTCCAAAACGGCCGTGTGAGGGGAGCCTTAACACCGCCTACTTTCTCTCTAAACTATCTACTGAGTTATTATTTTTTAAATATTATCTGATATTTTAATGTTTGCATCTTCATCTGGTGTCCATTGTTTGTACATTTTATTGGGTGTTTCTTCTTTTGTTCTGTTGTCTAATTTTGAATTTTTGTGGCCATGCTGTATTTTTGTATATTCTATATGGGAGGTTTCTTTTCTCTAATGATTTTTGATTTCATTTGTGTCCCTCATGAGGCTGTAAAGTACTTGACTGCTGTCTGGGAAAGTTGCTCTATTGACTAACTTGCATGATGTTGCTATTCCCCCCCCGACTTAAAACAATAAAGAATAACAACCCTTAATTATCAACTTGATGATGACTAGATGAATGTGATGTGGATAAATTGTCACGTGGTATCAGTTGGAAAGTGAATTTTCTCTGTACCGACTCAGGATCACAGAGCGCTTCATTAATTACAGCCTCAGCCTGCAGCCTGCCTGCGAGCGGTGGTTGCTCAAGCAGCAGTGTGTGTGTGTGCAGATCAGACCCCCCCCCCCCACCCCCGAAGCCTTGAGATTGTGGATTAGGAGTCGTTCCAATTTTCATGGCCGTAGCATCGGCACATGCTGAGCTCCTCCTAACTTTGTGCTGGAGGACACATATCATGCTAATGAAACAGGCCACGCTGGGTTGGCCCCTGTTTTCTTCACTGGCTTTCTCCATGGCAACCGCAGTAATAACCATAACTTAAGGATATGGCTATTAAAGCAAAGTTCAAGTGCTGGCTGCAAATATGCATCATGGATGAGTAACGCTGCGACTGTGACATGCACAAGATTGTGGGGTGAAGAATAGCCAGGGCTGATGTATGAATCTCCATTTATCTCCATGTTTGAAGCCCGGAAATATGTGTGTGTGTGTGTGTGTGTGTGTGTGTGTGTGTGTGTGTGTGTGTATGTGTGTGTGTGTGTGTGTGTGTGTGGGTGGGTTGTCCTTCTCAGTTATTTTTTGTTATTTTAACATTAAGTCTCTATACACTACATCTTTATTTATGTGGGCCTTATAGGAATGGTTGTAGATGTAGTTTTCCTCGTACTGATTGTTTGTTGTTCTTTGTGTTTCAGTTTCTGTCTTTGTTCTCTGCCTTGGCTCATCATGACAAGATGGAGGATGGAGCTGGAGTAGGGATGTGCAGGGCAAAGAAACTTCACTTTGTAAAGTTTATCTTGTGTCATGTTTGTCACTGTGATGGTGCTTCCTTTATTAGAGAAACGAGACGGATGTTACATTGAGGGACACTGGATTATAATCTCTGTACAGTGGACACTCTCTACATGTAATACTCTAAAGCTCACATATTCTCCTCCTCTTCAACTCAGTGTAAACCAGTTTAACTAAGTCTCAGAGCTCCCCAGAACATGTGTGTGAAGTTTCTTGTTCTAAATCCACTCTGATCCTGTATTTGATCATGTCTATAAACCCCTCTATTTCAGCCCTGCTCAGAACAGAATGTTTCTGTGTCTGTACCTTTAAATATGTAAATGGGTTGTGTCTGACCACGCCCCCTCTCTGGAAGGGCTCGGGTGTCTCGGGCTTTCTTGCTCCATGTCCTATTGTTTACGGTGAGAAGGCAGACTCAGAGGGCAGAACAAACACCTAGCTGTGGGAGTGTCACCCACCTGGGAGAGGGGTTACTGCCCTTGAATTATCTCTAGATGTGTTTCAATATTGACCATTTAAATGATTGCCACTTCGGTTCTTTTCACAACTAACTTGTTACACATAACCAGGCTCTTCACCTCCTGCCTGCGTCTCCACAGGTCACAAACCAGTGAGCAGGAGCCACTAGAACATAACAAGGACACAGTCCTTCACTGAGGAGGCTGATTGTGAACACTGACAATTAAGTTAAATGGGGCAGCTGGCCAAGCAGGAAGCATCGAGGCTCCTGCCAAATTGTCCCTGTAGAGTCCTTCATGTGATGCTCAGCAGTGTCTCAAACTGGGATTAGTTAACTTCAGAATCAGAGCAAACCTCCCGCCTGAGCACCTTCCCTCCAACCCAAACGGATTGTCTCATATTAAACGTTAGGTCATTATAAATACCGTATTGGTCCGAATATAAGACGGCTTTTTTCCCCATCGAAATAGGTCCGAAAAAGTCGGGTCGTCTTATATTCGGGGTCTAGTATTCAGAGCGCAGCTCTAATTGTTCGCCTGTCCCTTTAAATGTCAACACACATGACGCGCTCTGGGAGGAGCAGGGGAGTGATGACAGTGAGAGAGAACACAGCGGGGCGGAGGACGTGTGTGAGGAATAGGAGACATCGGAGGAGAAGTTTGGAGAGTTTTAGTTTAAAAGTTAGTTTTAGTTAAAGATGTGGCCTGTATTTTCTCTGTTATTTCAAAATGTTGATAATATTGCTTGATTTTAATTTTGAATCATACTGTACATGTTTTGACCTTGTGAAAAACTTTGTTTTATGCCGTAGCATATAACGATAAATAGGCCTATGTTTATTATTGTTATCATTATTAACACAACAGGTGTTTAATTCAATGTGTTTTTAATATTGTTATTTTCAAATAAAATGAAGTTCTTTAAAAAAAAAGTTCTTTATAAAAACAAGATCTGGTCTGCAAATCTTTTTTTCTAAATGTGAGTGTGGAAAAACGGGGGTCGTCTTATAATCCGGGTCGTGTTATATTTGGACCAATACGGTATGTGTTTTTTGCAATCATCTTCATGCAACCCCATTCCTACCTTGCTCTTAAAAAACTCATCACATGCAGCTGCTTGGTCGAAGCCTCAAGAATCAAATTATGACACTGTGACCTCTCTTTGGTGACATTTCTAGATGCTGTTCTTATGGGTTGGTTTTCTAAAAGTCAGGTGACATGCGGGGGTTTCTTAGAGGGGATGGATGAGTCACACAAACAAAGGACTTTCATCCCGGCAACAAAGTTCAGCCCCATTATTCAGAACTCTATGATGACGTCTTTTCAAAAGCTTTAGAGCTACTAAACTGATTTGAGTTACATAATGTGCAGATGCAAGTGATATGAGTATGTAAGTTAGTCAATCATATACAGTAAGACTATTTGAAAGCGCATACATTTGATGGTACTGAGCGGCAACTTAGGTGTTTTAAAATGAAGCCAATGCCAAAGTACTAAAAGAACACAGTTCCTTCTGTGTCCACTTGAGGCTCAAATGGACACTGAGCCTCAAAAGTCTCAAACACACCTCATAATAAAATGTCAATTTTGATAAAATGCTAACAGCTTGGTACATAAAAACCATTTTGGTCTGATTAGTAAAGTCCTTATGGACACACACTGTCTGATTTGATGAAGGTCAGAAGTTATGCATAACTAATGGGTGTGACCGATCTGACTGCGAGCGGCTGCTTTGTAGCAGGAGACTTAAGGCCTGCCTCAGCTCCAGCTCGTTTCCTGTCATAAGGTTTACCGAAAGTTTGAATGAATGGGCTTCCAAAGGAGCCCTTCAGAAACCAATGGGTGGCGTCACTCAGCCTTCGTCCGTGTTTATTTACAGTCCATGATTAAAACACAAACCATCATTTTCTTAACCAAGGACTTAGCTTTTCTACATCACCAAACTGAAACCATTTTTGCAACATCAGTCTAACTAGATATTGCTTATGCATGATTTCTAACTTGATGTATGTATATTTATTTGAGCTGACTTAACCGTAGAGCTCTACTCATACACGCCAGCATCACATTGGCAGCTTGTTTGTCATATTTTGAAGCTAAGGAGAACAGACCCAGCTTGTATTTTTGAAGAGTGGGGAGATCAACAAAGCACAGCTGCCGTGCAACACACTCCTGTATGTTTTTTCAACACTCCTGTGTAGCGGCCTGTTGTTGTTATTTCCAATATTGCAACCAAAATGACTTTTGGCAGCGAACAGATTTTGAGTGTAATGTCAGGCTGCAGCTTGTGAGCTCACCCTGCACACAGGTTTACTCTACCTGTCAAAGTCAAGTCCTCTACTATTACACAGAGAGGGCTTTCATGGCTCGCACTGCAGACACCTCACAAATAACTGAATTTTGCAGAAACGATGCACAACAATTGTGTAACTGAGAAAAAAAAAACGTTAATTTCACTTGGCATGAAATATTGCATGCTTTCTCGATTACTTTGATTTATGCTTATGAAAGATTTCAAGGTTCATGCAAGAAAATGGTTGTATTTTCATCCTGCAACTTTTTTTGTCTGTGAGGCTTCAAATGCAAATGTTCCAATCCATTAAAATGTCACACACATAAACGTGTCAAAGAGAGTTTGTTTGCACTTGATGGCTGACTTTGCATGAGTAGTTGCAGCTCTATTTGTTAGATCTGATAATTCGAGTGATGGATGGCCCCACATGGTGAAATAAGGCTGCTCTATTTGTAGGAAAGGCAATTAACAAAAATGACCACAAATAAAAAAGAGAACACATTTCATCCCCTCAGTGCTTCAAGTCCTGCTGCCAAAAACCTGCAGAGGGAAACTAAACTGATGTCAGCAGTCACATGCAGGGCTTGAAATATGAAGTTAATATTCATTAATGTCAGAGCTGTGTGTAAAGCATCACACTGTGACAGAAACATAGTGGGGAAATGATGTGTTGCTCAGAACAAAAGGTCATGCCAAAACAAATAGGTCAGTCCTGAAATGAGAGCGCAGGAGGAGTGAGAGTCATGGAGATGGACATGAGAACAAATGTCATTTGATGGCCAATGGTTCTACTCACCCTTGCTCCTCCATCATCTCCTGCAGCTCCATACATTTCAGCTCCACCCTCCTCTTCCTCTCGTGGTCCAGGATCTCTCTGTGAGGCTTCTTCATCAGGACCATCTCTACTTTGGGCTTCTCCTCCTCCTCTTCCTCCTCTTCCTCCTCCTCCTCCTCCTCTGCACCTGGCTGTCCCTCCTCGGTTTTGGCTTGTAGGGCTGCAGTCGGAGTCAACCCCCCTGATCCTGCTGCTGGTCCTGCTCCCGCTGCTGCCCCTGCTCCGGGCACCACAGGTTGGGCCACCCCGTTCGCACCATCTTTAGGAGATGGCACCCTTGCCGCATCGTACATGGTTACTGAAGTCTGTGAAAACATAGAAGATGAAGAGAAACTGTCAGTCAAAGACACTATTATTATCAAACTGCACTGTTAAAGGTGGAGGAAGGAAACAATTCTTGCACACAAGGCATGCATTTAGTAAAAAAGAACAAAAATAAGGACATGTTTTACTCTGTTTAGAGCCGCATGAAAAGACTCCTTCATGGTCTCTAAACAAAGTTGCCAGCCGAAAGACGACCAAATGTTGTCTGCATAACAACGTACTTGAAGCGACAGGAAGCCACAAACATTCAGAGGCTTGCAATACGCACGGAAAGACGAAGCTGTGATGTTAATACCTCTGGACAGGCTGCAGCGTTTCTGCCTGAACTGAGCAAACATTCACAAACATCAACATACTGTACAACTGCACACACGCACAGAGTTTGGAGTACATGTAGACGTGCATTGCAGGCGACAGCGCAATGGCAGCAAAAGTCTGCTTCATCATGAGTCAACAGCGTGGAAGTGCAGAGAGGCAGGTTGGAGGGGACAGACTGAGAGCTAAACTCATTTAAAGCTCACAAACAAAGCCGGACGTCTTATTTAAAAACGACAATAGCAAAATATCTTTACTGTTTTTCTGCAGTGTATTTGTTAATGAGACCATATTTCTTTATTTGTGGTATACAACTTGGTGCTGGGAGAGGGTTGTTTGCCTAGTACCGGTACTGGCCAACCAGTAAGATGTGAAGTGAGTGAAATGATAAAGTGACCTTACTATATGATCAGACATTAAGGAAACATGCTATGTTGAAGTGCTGGCTTCTCTGACAACAATGCAGCAGCCAGTATGTCCTCCTTCTAACTTTAGATTCTGGTCCTGAATGCTCTGGATTTGTTTGGACCAGAGGAGGTAGGCGGGTTTAAGGATGTTATCGTGTTATCTATGGTGTAGAGCACCAGTTTTAAAACATGTCTTTTATTTTTATTTTCAGAATTATATTGTCTGTATTCTTACATTCAGATTTGTTTAGGTGTGAAATCACATGTCCACATTTTCTAAACTTTCAACAACAATTGATCTTTATTGACGAAGCGTTTGAAATCAAATCAAGAAATGAAATCGCAAAAACACAAATTCTACTGTAGAATTCTAACGGTTTAAGTGATCCCATCTACTGGACCAACATGAAGCCATAAACTGAGATTATAAACCACACATCCAGCATGAGCGAAAACAGAGCGTAAAGGGGAAGGCTGTAAGCAGCTTAAGGACGCAGAGACAGGGAGAAGTCTGCACAAACAAAACAGAAAAGGGAAGAAGATGTAAATTATTGATTCTTTCCTAATTTGACTGAATTGCATCATTCCTGAATGCCTTCTTTCTTTCTTTCTTTTTGGACTCCCTCCACCTTTCTGTTTCTGGCTCGTTTGCTCGTGAATTGATGAGGTTGTCATTTTGGTGAATAAAAAGTCATCTGCTACAAGTGCAGCATGGAGCGGGCTCTGATTAAGATGGATGCTCCTGTTAGGGCTGCTGTAGAGCACGCAGAGAGGAGAGGAAGGCCTTCACGTGCCCTAAAAGCCTCGGCTGCCCACTAGCCCGTCCACTCCCTCTAAAACTAATGGCTTCATTTTTCACGGAGGAGCCTAAAAAGCTGCCCAGCTGAGGCACTTCATCACTGTCACATATGGAGGACGAGAGACAGGAGGAGACCAAGGCTGGATGGACAAACCTCTTCTGTCTATTTATCTTCTGATGTTGAGTTTCCGAGCAGTTTGAGCCATGCAGACAGGCTGCTCTCTCTCTCGCCCTCTCTCTCTCTCTCTCTCTCTCTCTCTACAGGGGAGTCTTTGACTGCTTAATAGTGATGTGCTTGTTTTTGAAGTGCTGCGAGCTGGTAAACGAGCCGTGGATGTGTGCGGAGCGACACGGCTCTGGGCTGACAGAACAGGTGGCAGGACAGCAGGAGGCATCATCGCTGAATCTATTATACAGTAAATCAACACTTGATATTCCATGACAGCAGCCTCTCATCCGCACCCGCTCGCCACAAAAACTACCCTGAAGAGAATTCAGGAGGCAAAGCTCTTCTTTTTTTTTGTTCACTTAATATTCAGGTGGAGAACAGCAACACAAAGCACCTCAGTGAGGCTGGAAGGAGTCAGCTGATATGACCTTGTTTTCTACTAATTGAGCAGAAATGTCAGAGCTAAAACAAAGTGCTGCTCTTCCTGCTTCCTGTCCGTCGCTTTGTTTTAATTAGACCGGCCGGTCAAAGGCTACTAATGCTCGAGATCCATTGCTCAGATCTGGATCTCTCAGGCAGAGTGGAGCATCACTGCTAATCCCATTCGTGCATGACATCATGCCATGCCTGCTGGATCAGTTCAGATATCATACTGTAGTAGTTCTGACCAAATGCAGCTGACCATGAAGAAGGACAAACCACCTACTCTCATTTTACAAAATGCCCACAGCACCACTGTGCTGACCGCGTCTAAGGAGCTGTCTGTCATGGCATAACATCCCTCTGATTAGCTTTTAATAACTAATTAAAACTACACTTCTCAGAACAATGAGCACTGACGTAAATCAGCGTGATTAGAAGGCACTATAATGACAGAAACCATGTTTGCGAACATGCATTTGATGTGTATTTTTTTGGGCTGTCAGCGTGAATGTGTTAATTGCGATGCAATTAAGGTCGGATAAAGAAAGATAAATGCCTCCACCCACAACTCTCCTCCCGCACAGAGGCATAAACAAATGAAGATCAAATCTGAAAATCTGCAGAAAAAGGAGCCTCCCAACCAAAATAATAAAAAGACTTCCCACTGCCAGATGTGGGAGTCAAACACTGCAGGCCAAACACCCTTAATCTGTGTGAAACCATGCTGTAAATATCCAGACATCTCATTATACTAATGCATCACACCACAGTCATTCCTCTGGTTCCCAAGAGAGAGAGGGGGGGGGGTGGGGGGTGCAAAAAAAAAATCTGTTCTCATTCAAGTTAAGACAACTAAATCATTTAATTGTGTAATGACAAAAATCCGAGCTTGTCATGGAGCCGATAAGGCAGCCGAGCACACAGTTAATTGTGCATGAGTCCTCTGCAGGGACTGAAGGTTATCTGGAGCGACTGTATTAATGGTGTCACCAAGCTATTCTGCTATTATTGCGAGGGCGTGCGAGACTGTCACATCCCAACAAACACTGCATGTAATTAGTCATTATGCTAAGTGAAGTTGCTGCTGTAAGAAATGAGACAGTCATTAGTGCTCGTCTTCTCCCCGTCCAGAGAAGGGAGATGTTTCCTGTCTGTTTTTAACCTTTGCCTGAGGTTCATTGTGCTGTTTTCTTTGAAGGCTGCTGCTGCTCTAGATTCCTCTGCTGTGTCGACACCACAGCAAAGCCCGCCATGCACTGAAATCAAACCACTTGAATCCAGAAAAACAAGTCATACGATCTCTAAGCGAAGGGGTCGCTGAGCGCCCACGTAGCCTGAGTCATCTGAAATAGACAGTACATGGATCACACACTTAAAGCTCAATTACTGAGGATAACTCTCGATGATCGTGGTCTGACACTGAAGACTGATGTGTCTCATCAGTGACCTAATGTTGCATTAGGCTGATCAGATGTTAGTGAGGGGATTGCCTGGACTTGTGGGGGGATTATACTGATCTTTAATGCATCGTTCCAGGAGGGGATTTTATCTGAATATATCATAAAGGAAAAGTAGATTACATCATTCATACTGTATTCTGTAGTCCATCAGTTATTTAGCATGACGTCCTCTTTGAAAGGAGAGTTGTCCAGTTGACTTGTTGCATCATGAGAAGCTAAATTTGAACAGGAAGTGCACTGAGGAGATCCCAAATTTTGAGAAATAAAAGCAAATTATTTATGAGGAGATAAGCTACTGTTTAGAGAAATCTATTTTAAATCTTCACTTTGCATAAAATGTCCCTATCTCTGTGTGAAATATCTGTGAAGCAGATGATCCACCACTTCAACCCAAACTAAAATATCTGTAGCGGGAGAAACCGACCTGAGGAAGAGAATATGTTTACAGACGAGCTAATGTATTTGTGTTTAATTTACATCATGTTTTTATCACAGCAGTACATACAGCAACCGTACGGCAGCTTTCAGCAGCAATTCCCAGTTTCTGTGAGTTCCCAGTTCTCTGTTTCCGAACATCCGGTGTTTCCACGGCAACGATAAACATTTTGTTTGTCATGGCGGCCGTTGCGACAAGACACGTCCCGTTACAACTATAAAATTACAAATTTATCTCTGCATTTGATAACTGTTGGAAATATTTGAGGTAATGTAAGAACTCAATAATAAAAAATGAATTAAAAAAAAATATAGTTTTAGTCCATTTTAAATTAATTTAGATATCTTAATTTAAACATTGTTGTAAAATTCTACATATCGTACCTTTAACACTGAAATTCATGCCGTTATTCATTGTTGTTTTTTATCCTCGGCCGACGTGAAGCTGCATGTTTTAGTTGTGTGACAGCAATGATGTCATAATTTGCCTTATATGAATGAGTGCACTACAGAGAACTCCCTTTAAAGTGAGTACAAGGCACGAGTGTGGGATTTCATCCACGAGAGGACTTCTCTGAATCTGTTCCAGTGAACATACAGTTATGAATGTAATTACAATCATTGTAATAATATCAATAAAGAAGATTTTAACAATATGCTTTATCTCCTAAATGTGAAGCTTGTCCTTTATATGGTGTGTTTACTGAGTCTGACTACATCAACATATTGCAGATTTTCTTTAAGAACCCAACATATGAACAACCATCTGTACATTTAGACTGTTAATGTAAATACTGCAGAGGCAGTCCTGTATGTATATCTGCAGACACAGGAGAGTCAGCACAATCTGTTTCTGCATGTTTCATCTCGCTATGAATCTCTGCGGTCATAAATAGTTGTAGACGACCCTCTATCAAAGTCAAAGTCAAAGTCAACTTTATTGTCAATTTCAAAATATGCCAGACATACAGTGGAATTGAAATTGCGTTTGTCTCTGTCCCGCGGTGCAATAAAACCAAAATAAGGTAAAATAAGATAAGGTAAAATAGATAAAATAAAACAAGGTAAAAATAAGATAAATAATATTTACAGTAATACATTCTAAATTGTGCAAAAGGTACAAAATGGTAAATAAAATAAATAAAATAAAATATAAAGAAAAAGTAAACTTGTGCAATATGTGCAATGTGCAGTAAACTGAGTGTACTTTTGAAAAGTTAGATTCAGAGTTATTAGTCCAGAGTTCTTGGTGGCAAACGGGAGGGGGTTTCAACGTCCAGTGTTGGTGGGGGCAGAGGGGAGAGAAGGAAGAGAGGGGAGAGAGTTAAGCTTCCTGACAGCTTGTTGGAAGAAGCTGTTTCCCAGTCTGGTGGAGCCGGCCCGCTGGCTGCGGTACCGTCACCCCGATGGCAGGAGGCTGAAGAGGCTGTGTGTGTGTGGGGGGGGGGGGTCACGCACAATGCTGGTTGCTTTGCGGATGAGGCGGGTACCGTAGAGGTCCAGAAGAGAGGGGAGTGGGACACCGATAATCTGTTCAGAAGCCTTCACTGTGCGCTGCAGGGTCTTGCGGTTGGCAGCAGTGCAGCTCCCAAACCACACAGTGATGCAGCTGGTCAGGATGCTCTCGATGGTGCCTCTGTAGAAGGAGCACATGATGGATGGGGGGGCTCGTGCTCTCTTCAGCTTGCGGAGGAAGTATATTTGAACTATACTTGATTTTACTTGAACTATACTTGATTTTAAGACACTGACAATTAGTCTGCACTATGATGCCTAATTTAAACTCTGTGGTGAGTAAATAGATCTAAGTTTGAAATGATAACAGCATATTCAATGTTTTTGAGTTCTAAGAATATCCTCTTGTTTACGTGGATTCAGTTTAACCGTTAAAAAACCAGAGAGGTGGGACTCACCGACACACTCTCCTGCCTCTGTCATTGCACACACGCTCGCTCTGTGTTGTGCACAAACGCTGCAAAGATTGGATCGGTGATTGCAGGGTGGCTCTAACAGGGGGCCCGACCTCGACTGAGAGTGGCAGAGAGAAGCTGGAAAAACATCCGGGGTGGTTATCTGTCACCCCCCCCCCCCCCCCCCTTCTTCAAATACCCCCCTCGGTTCACAGAGAAACATTGTGAGTCAGCTTGTGGATTTACTTTGTGTGCACATGAGTAAGAGCTGACTGTTTCTCCTCTCAGCAGCCGACAGCGTTCACTAAAGTCACCCCCCCCCCCCCCCCCCCCCCGACTCTCGCTCCGTCTCCTCCGATCCCTCGCTCTCCATCACACCTCTCCTCCAGAATAATCCGCCCCGTGGCTGCATGCGTTGTGTTTTTGTTTTTAGCACTTTGGCACCCAGAGGATGTGTTTGGCTCTCCCAAGGTCAGCTGCCTTTATTCCTGGCACGTTGGATTGCTGCTGGGTGCCAGGACACAAGCAACTTTTTCTCTTGTTGTCTCTGTTTTATTTTATTTTTTTAATCGTGGCCGGATGGAAGGCGCATACAGAGTGAGCAGCAGAGGGCTGATGAATGATGATACGCTGCACTCGGCTCTTCTTTTAGATGGGGAGATGACGTTCGTCTATAGCTTTGATTTCCTCAGGAGGTTGAAGTGTTAATGTGGGAACAACATGGACAAATCACAAATAAAACATGATGTGTTATATCCCTGAAATCAATCTAGATCATTCTGAGAGGACAGAAATTAATCGTTACAACCTAAAACCAGAATATTGATATGCAACACTAACATGTCTTAACGTGTTTCTACCTAACATGACTTCAGGCTGCAGACGTTTCAGGGACGTCTTGAATTGTTCTCTCAGCTTGACGGGGTCGTCATTTAATTTCTCCCCGTCTGACGCTCATTTTCCAACATCACATGAATGCTAGAGATCTTCTGATGCCGATTTTCCCTTTGTTTTCTGATTCCTGCATGATCCTATTGTTATGTAAGCGTAGAGATTGAATTCATAGCTGTATGGTTTTAACCCCTGCATGGATGTGGTAAGGTTTCTATCGTTTATGTGCTGCCTGGCTCGGAGAGGGAATGACAGAGAACATACTTTTAGCGTAAATAAATCCAGCAATAAACAACGATTCAGTACGTTAAAGATTTGTTTGTTTCTTAATTGTGTCTGATTGAGAGCACTTGAGAGATGCAGATTTGTTAAAGATATTTTTGGGCTTTAATTTATAGGACAGGAGAGAGTGATGTGGGAGGAGAGAGCGGGGGGAAAACCTGCAGCAAACGTCGAGCCTTAACTATTGTTTGTTGGGTCACTTTGAATCACAATGGGTTGTGGGATTTGTAGTATATGTTCACAGTGTCATACCTTTACCATGTTTTGCACGTTCCAATCTTTTTTGTCCCGAATCAAACGTTGTATAGTCATAAGTATTTGTGTAGCTGGTTGGTTTGGTCCCAGGATTAAAAGGATTTTATGAAACGGCAATGAGGGATTTGAATGCTGGAAATTTACTTCAGGAATCAGAGCAGCCGAAAAAGTGGAAGGTGACTGATGAGCTCTATTGGTTTAATTTTGATGATGCAAAAAAATGTAGTGCCACCTCCTCGATGTTAAGGAATGCAGAGAAACAAAAGACAAAGTAGAACGATTGCTGCCTTGTTGTAAGTACAGATGAGGAAATGTTCTGACATATATTATTTATTTTTCCTCTTAAGATTTACCACGTGTGCTCCAGCAATTCAGCATGTCGCTGTGAGACCATATTTAACAAAACAGAGCGAGCGAGCAGAGGAGACGTTGGCACATTTTCACACAGCAGCTGCTCTGATTTGGTAAGTCCGTGCCCAGGCACAGTCCACCATTCAGCCGACTTTGTTATAAAGACATGGGGTTAGACTGAGTGTGAGTAGTTGCTTTAAAGTGCCTCACTTACATTTCTGTTGGTGCTTTGGGAGCTGCTGCACACAGAGAAATACGAGTGCTGCTTCAAATGTGGTTGAGAGAGATGTTTTACTCTGTCAGGTTGAAGAGAGAGAGAGAGGGCTGAAACAGCTGCTGGAGCCTTGTTGAGGAACGGCACACACCTCGTTTGAAACAGCAAAACACAACACTTTCATGTGCAGAGCGACGTGTGAGAGCCCCTTCAATGCATCGTTAGGAGCTCAAGATGAAAACACCAACATGCTTTGAGCCAATGAGAGGAGAGAGAGGTGAAAATGCGGCTGAAAAAATCTCGGCCTCTGGTGAAGAAACATCCGTGGAAACCTCGGAGAAAGAGCATGACTGAAATAAATCTGCCATGCCCCATTTTGAACAGGAAGAGAGAATCTTATGAGTCACCTCAAAGGGAGACAGAGACGCTCGACAGTCGACCTCATAACGGAGCTTTGAACCGTTTGCCCTGCTCTGCTCCTCTGGGATCAAACTGTGTTATTTATTTATTTTTTTAAATGTATCTCTCCTCGAGTCTTCTGCAGGTTTACATCTGCTCCAGCTGACTACCTTCACTCTGCTCAAACTCAGAAACTCTGCTGTGTTTCTGTGTGCAGAGTCTCAGGGGAGGAATGATTAGCATAGAGCCGCTCCTGATGTGATTACTGGGGTCACAGGCGGGGGGGGGGGAGAGAGAGACAGGCTCAGGTCTGCAAGCCTGAGTCACTCCCTGACTGTCGGCCCGACACGCATCACAGCACGTCTTCCTCTGAGCAAACACTGTGGAGAATGTAAAGGCGAACTCACCCTAGGCAGTACGTACTGCTCCTAACGTTTCACCCATAAAGTCCAGATCGTTTGAGTAGTGTGAGAGCTCCGAAAGTGGGAAGTGTCTATTTCTGCAGAATGGATTGAAATGAAACTGCACAGATCTCATTAAAAGTGGCGACATGGACTGAAGCCTGAACTTCAATAAGTTTCAAAAACAAAAAGCTCATGTGTTTCTCTAAGCTACATGCCGACTGTCTTAATGGATTCAGCCTCTATTCTGCCTCCTTGCTGACTCAGCAGCTACGTCTTAAGTTGCATTTCAGGTTTTCATCAACAGCTCTGGCCTTCGTTCCACCGCTTTAAGCTTCGGTGTTCTTTTAGCCGACAAAGCAGTTTTTTTTGGGTTTTTTTCTGATACAGCCACAGTGTGCCTCTGAGAGCAAGGTGAGAATCTCGCTGTAACAAAACACTGCACGGTGTCTTATTGCGTTTTGAGGCAATAAATTACTTTTCTTTCCAAAGTTAATCTCTGAGGCATAAAACGATGTTTCCAGAACTGAAGTCTTCTCTGTGTGACTCATCGTGCACACACAGGACAGCAGATACTGGAGTTGAATTTATAAAAAGGAAAGTATAATTTTATTTGAGAGAACAGATAAGAGCAGTTTCCTTACCTGTGCCCTCCCTCATTGTGAATGTTAAAAATATCACCTGAAGGGGGCTCTGGTAGCCTCGTGGTTAGTGTGGGCGCCCCATGTGCGGAGACATAGTCCTCCAAGTAGGCCACCCGGGTTCAATTGAAGATCAATTTTATTAACAAATTAGACCGGCGCGTTTCGGCTTGTGGCCTTCATCAAGGTCATGATGAAGGCCACAAGCCGAAACGCGTCGGTCTAATGCCTAGATCCAGGACACAGTGCAATGAGGGATCGTGCTTTTTCCAAAACATATTTCTACTCAATTGCCTTCAAACTTCAAAAACCCGTCAAGCACAAAATCCATAGCGCTGTACGTCATGTGTTACACTAGATTTATTGTTGTTCTTGTCTGTTACTTTCTTTCTTTGCTGTTCAGCACTTCAGATCAACTGCGTTGTGTGTAAAATATTAAATAAATAAATCATGTGAGTTGCATCTGTGCGTTGGCTTCATTTCTATTGCCTGAGGTTGCCACTTGGAGTGAACTGGAAAGATGAAAATGAGGGCTGTTCAAAAAAAAAAGCAAGCATGCTGGAGAACGTCTGACTTCCAACATCACTTGCAGCTTCAAAGAAAAAAAAAATCTAATTTAAAAAGTCAATGCAAGCAGAGCACTCTGGGTAAAGCGTCAGCTTCAAAGTGCTCAAGGTTTCTGCTCCAAGGTTCACCGAGGAGAATTCAGGGTTAAGATGTGAGCACGTACAATTAAGGATGAGGAAACATTAACATACTTTTATCAAAGCTGGTCTCTGTAAGTTAGATTTAACTGCAGGGAGATATTCGTACAATACCCCACAGTGCAGTGCTCCACCTATTTTATCATGTTTCAACACTGTACACTTTGAAGACCTGCTATTGATATGGATGAAATCCCTCTTATCCACCTGCCTGCTGTGTGCGGGTGATTGAGTTGGTCAAAGAGAGACTCGGCTGAATAGAGTCAGTGCCTGCAGCAATCTGAAGCCAATCTGCAGACTGCTGCCGCACAGAAATGAGGCTGTCCTCTTTTCCACCTGCCTGCCCTGCTTCCACTTCTTCTCTTTAATTGACGGAGCCCTCTGAGGCGCCGAGCGATCAGCTTCCTGGTACAAAGTGATGGCTGTCAGTTAGCAGCAGACTTTCTCTCTCTGACTGCAATCACAGCTCACAGACCGACGTCTCTCCAGTGCAGCTTCAAGTACTGCAAAGAACCACACCAGCTTTCATACCACCTAACAGCCACTTCCTTCCAATCACAGCAAAAACAACAACAAAATCCCTCAAACTTTCTAACAATAGCCCCTTTTTTAAAATGTCCTCTCCGGTACAAAACTTCACAGGAGTTCACGGAGGTATTGTTTTGCTCAGAGAAGTCAAAGGGGCTGATTCTAAATACAGGTTTGCTTCCTACACCTTTCCAGGATGGTAATCAGCAGCAGCCAGCGGCCGTCCACTGCTGTCACAGCACTTTATGCAGAACAGAAATCATGCAGGCTGCTGCTCAGACCTCAGCTTAATTACACCGGGGATTCAGACGCTCAGTGACTTAGCTCCAGGGGAATGAACCACATCATTTAGTGATTTATTCCTCAGCGGCTAGCACCTACTTTTTAACAAACATGTTCAGGCCAAAATGTTTCTAAGTTATTTCTGAAAATGCTTAATGTGTTATTTATTAGTGCAGAATGAGCAGCGTGTAATCTGAGAACCTGATCATCATCTTCATTCAATCTAAACATTTAATTAAGTTCAATTTAATTTCCTGCTCAGAGTTCAAACTATCGCCATCCCAACAGACTCACTTTCATTTTAGTGAATTTTAATATGCATGTGTCAAGAACGGTTCTATGCTACCTTGTATTTAAAGGTCACATATTCTCCTCCTCTTCAACTCAGTGTAAATAAGTCTCAGAGCTCCTCAAAACATGTCTGTGAAGTGTCTTGTTCTAAATCCACTCTGATCCTGTATTTGATCATGTCTATAAACCCCTCTATTTCAGCCCTGCTCAGAACAGACTGTTTCTGTGTCTGTACCTTTAAATGTAAATGAGCTGTGTCTGACCACGCCCCCTCTCTGGAAGGACTTGGCTGTCTCAGGCTTTCTCTATGCATGTCCTATTGTTTACGGTGAGAAGGCAGACTCAGAGGGCAGAACAAACACCTAGCTGTGGGAGTGTCACCCACCTGGGGGAGGGGCTACTGCCCTTTGAGATGTCATGAAGGGAAAATCTCCAAACAGCCTGTTTGGGCACACATTTTCTGACAGGTGGAGCAGGAAAAAGACGGAGAGGATGGACTTTTCTCATCATTGAGGGGTTTGTAAAGAGACTAGGGACACATGTTAGTGTTAGAAAAACATGCTGAAGTGTATTTCTCATAATATGTGACATTTTCCTTCGCATTAACACTGATGGAAGAGAGGCAAGGACGCATGAGGAGGCACAAGGCCAAAAGCAAAGCTGTGTTTATCTGTGTTTCTTCTCTGGAGCTTCAAAGAGCTCTTAAACATCACGACACATAAAGGCTGAGATGTAAATGTACTTTATTGAATCTCAAAGATGTTCAGTGTATCTATAGAGATGAACCTTGCTTTGTGATGAATGTCAAACTAAACAGTGTGTAATAACGCACAGTTCTCATTGAGAAAGTGACGACTACGAGGCCTTTTATACAGCGGTGTATAAAAGCTGCAACTAGATCTTATTAAGTGACACTCTAAGCTTTCAAGAACCTACAAACAGTGAAGGGACTTTTGTTATCAGGTCGTAAAATTCTGATTTATATGAAATTTACTAAATGTGTTCAAACAGGATTCAGCCTTAAAACAATCCTGAGCACTACCAAGCTGCCTTTGAGCAAGGCACTGAACCTCTTACTGCTCAGAATGGATCTAGAATCATTTAAGTGTCGTCTAATGATTACACAGAAGTAACGTCAGTATAAGGGACAGGGGGCGTCCCACTGGTGGGACAAACAAATTAAGTTTAAAATACAGGATGTCCTGGCTAACGTCCTGGCAACCCTAGTATGAGAATTGCTGCTTTAAAACCCCCATTTTCCCCCCATTTTGTAGCAACGTGCTAGCAATTAGCAGCTTTGTATGACTATACTTAGGCAGTAGTTAACAGGAGCTAAATGCTAACATTAGCAGCACAACAAGCTTACTGTAGATACAACACTGATGTTTAACAGACACAGCATTTGCAGAGGGCAACATCTTAGCTTAGCCTGTTGACATACATGCTAGTTCTTGCTTAGCAAATTAGTGGCTGTGTTTAATTGGATTCTCATTAGTTTAAATGGTAAGTTATTAACTGTTTCTGGCATGCCTAACATGTGCTTGTTGGACCACGATGAAACCATTTTATGTCAGGGAGAAAAGAGAATAAACCCAGAAACATTTCATCTGTGTCCGACACATCTACAGCTCTATTTGTCTTGCACACTATCATATATATATATTTTTATTTCTTCCATCTGCTGCTGCTGGAATAAAGCATATGAATCCAAATGGAGCTGGGCCAACAATTTATTTCAGCCTGCATTTAACCTGGTGTGTTGACTTCTTATTTATAGCTGCAGCCTCAGCTACCGTGTCCATATGCAATGACTAATTAGACGTCATGGTTCCTGTTTCCCACTAACATGTTTACAAGCTCACAGCATCCTGTAAATAACTTTTATAATCGCTCTATTAAACAATTACATGAATGAGAAGGTTGGACATCCATCACGAGAGATAAATATTTATAATGTGTGTTGGCTGATTAGAGACAAAGACGTCTGAATAATATCATAAAAAGTAAATGGCGTGCATGTTTTTGTAAATCTAGACTCTTTGTACTGAGAGATTTTAATCGCTGATATGTTTTCCTTTTAAGCTGGAACAAACCATTTTTGAACCCCTCCCCCAAAGCAACGCACCCTTCCCCCCTATAGAATCTGTATATTAAACTAACAGATGGTACTAAACTCATAGTCTCAGGGCTTATGATGGATAAATAAACACAGAGATCCACAGCAGCTATATCGGAGCTTTGATTAGAGGGAGGTAGAGGAGAGACATATGGGGGCTAGTTTAAAGAGGTCATATCATCCCCCTTCTCCACCTTTTCAAACAGTCCCCTGTGGTCTAAATGTAACATCTGTGCTGTGCTTTGGTCAAAATATAACATGAATCAAGCACCAGAGGAGGTTTGTGACCCTGTATAAACCAGCTCTCTCAGAACACTCCGTTTTGGTGTGTTTGTCTCTTTAAATGTAATGAGCCCCACTTGAGTTTTCCCTGTAGACATCACTCCTCTGTAGCGAGAATAAAAATAGCAGACCTGCTCTAAAGTTTTGTTCTAGGCTGGGGGTGGAGTCCATGGGTGGAGATACCCACTGTGACATCACAAGGAGAGCAAATGTGAAACAGAGCATTTTTCTCTGTGTTGTAAGACTTATGCAGACCACAAAGGACTGGATGGGTTTATTTCACATTTTGTGGGTCAGTAGACACTCAGGTTACCCAAATATATGTTCAAAAACACTGTACAAGTGGATTCTTCAATATGTCCCCTTTAAGGTTGAATTTATCACATCCAGACTTGATTACTGCAACAGTATCCTTTACGGCACATCATCTTCAATACATCCAAAACTCTGCACACCTTCTCTCACACATCCGATCCTGTGACCACATCATCCTTGTCCTGCAAAATCTCCATTGGCTCCCTGTCCCATACTGCATCCAACAATTCAAAATCCTCGTCCTCACACACCAGACCCCCCTCCTACCTCACGGATGTCCTCCACGTTGTTGTCTATATGTTTGTTAGTTTGTTCTCACTTTGTTGTCTTGATCTTTCCTTTTCTGCAGAGAGGAGATCATATTTCTTTGTTCTCTTCAAATGAGACAATCACAACCATTCACACAAACACAACGATGGCTGCTCAAATGTTTTAGCACTTTACTCATATTACAGTTATTATAATAATATCCATAATTATTCTCTGTGTGTGCGCTGAACTGTTTGTTTCTGCAGTGTGTTTTTTTTCTTCATGCTTTAAAATGCAACTCCGTGCTCTTGTTGCTATGGTAATATAACAATGAATATTAAGCTGTTAGTGTGCGACTGCAAAATCTAATCATTTTTCCTCTTCAGTCGTTTTACGCTTTTCAAGCTGTAGCTTTCGGGAGAGACTTAAAAAGAAATATTTTTCCTCAAGGACAACAAAAGAAGAGAAACATCAGCGAAGCAGAGCGGCACAGAAAAGGAAGGGAATTATATTTCTTCTTTTTTTCTGTATGCAATATATTACTTGATATTATCACTATGATGGAGCTTAAATCAATAAGCTTTATGTAGATAGATTTAATCCGACAATCCTGCAGTTATTGAAATGCCTTTCATTTCATTACAGGCCCACACACAGACGCCCTGATGGACACCACCACCCCGGGTGAATCAGACGAGCTGCTGCGTGGCCTGTCCTCTGAGTCATGGCCTCCACAGCTGTCAGACCAGACCAGGACTCTTAAGCCAAGTAGCTCGGACACAAATCAGATGCCCCTTTTTTGTTCTGCAACTTTTAGGTCAGGGCGGCTACACACAAGAAACGGGGAACAAAGGAGGAGGATAAAAGTGGCCATTGAGACAGTTGCTGCCACGCACGCTTAATGGTTAGATACAAAGTTGAACAAGCACGACATATTGTACTACCATACTCCTCCACACTCACTGGGTGAAGCAAAGAGAGGACAATGGGGAGGTGTGTGTGTAGTGTGTGCTAAACGAGACACAGACCGCACATGACGGAGGAGAATGAGCGGAAGAGAAGTTGCAACAGACGGCGGAGCAGTTTAATGAGAAATGGAGACAAAGAGGACGAGTGTAAAAAAACATTATTTTTCCCCTGAACACTGCAGCTCTCTGCCGTGTTGTTGGAATGGTATTGACAGCAGCATTTTACACAGCCGCCTTTTAAAAATAACCAACGACTGTCAGAGCTGAAGCCGACACACGGGAAGCGCTCGCTGCCTGGATGGCGAGTTAATTGGATAACAGCGAGGCAAGCGGGGTAAGATGGATACAGCTGCACACTGGAGGATGCTCAGCAAGTTAAGGTAAGACTGTAACAACCCTGAGACATCTGGGACGTCAACAAGCTGCTGTGGAGGAATAAAACTGATGACTTACAAGCTGAACCTGCACTTCCTCTTAATTAGATTTAGTTTTTCTTTAAAGTAAAGCCTGAGAGAGAGACAGAGAGAGAGAGAGACAGAAAGAGAAAGAGAGAGACAGAGAGAGAAAGAGAGAGAGAGAGAGAGAGAGAGAGAGAGAGAGAGAGAGAGAGAGAGAGAGAGAGAGAGAGCACAGTAGTGAAAAAAGAACATGGCAACAATAAGCTAATTACTAAATGAGCTTCATGATTCATTAGCGGAGCTCCTTGATCAGCACGTTGGACCAGCGCTGCCCAAATGAATCACTTCACCTTCCGAAGAAAACATCTGTGTTTGCAGGTTTGAGCTCTTTAACTCCGAGTTATGTAAACTCAACATTTCTGCAAACCTTTCTGTTCCATTGTTCACACTTTTAAAGAGTTTTCTCTGCTACCTCATCAGTTTTCAAGACACAGCAATATGAGCTTTTAGTCTGGGAAGCCTCAAACCCAAAGCTCATGTTTCATTCGCTCTGACAGGTGTGTTTGGGCCTCCTCCTGTACAAAGACTTACTCATGTCGGGCCAATCAACAACCGACTATGGGGCGGGATTAAGTTTGGTGAAATCACTCACTCATTCCCTAATCCCTATGGTAGGGAGTCCTCTGTAGTGGACTTTGTAGTGGACTCAATCAGAACAAAAGAAAAACATTTCCGACGCTTCTCTGACTGCAGAAGAAAACATCATTACTGACACATACCTAAAACGTTCAGCTTAACGCTCGGCCGAGGATCAATAAAGACTGTAAATAACGGCATGAATTTCAGAGTTAACTAATATTATACTGCATCTGAATCTTAACTAAAAAAATGAAACATTTACATACAAACTAATTTATGGTATTATTATGGTACGAGATCACGGGAGACCGGACGCTCTTGTGCGTTCTTTTGTCTGACTTCCTGTCAAGGTCTATCTACATGCTTGCAGTGGGCTCCGTAAAAAAAAGAATCGGTGCATATTGGAAATGGAGTAGAGTGGAGTGGCTCTGAAGAACGTCTGCAGCGCAAACTATGAAATAGGAGCATTGACCAGGTGGTCAGCGAACAGCGCCGTAGTGCACGCCGCTGAGGGAAGACAGTGTGCATGGAGTATGTGGAAATTGTGCGTAAGGATTAGCTACACTCTCTCGACATTTTGGGCTGCTGGCCGATCAAAACAAGTTATTTGATGACATTTCATTGAGAAACGGACAGAAGAGAAGATCAAACCTCCAAAATGTGAAATAACCAAAGTCCATGCTGATACAGTATCCACCATTTAAATCAAAAAGATGTTCAGATTTTGTTTTGTCAGGACATTTGTAAATCACAGGTACATTCTGTTATGTGACTCAGAAGACAACCTCTGTGTGCTGTTATAAAATCAAACGGTCTGTGGATACACATAGACCTTGACAAATCAATGGAGATGACAAATCCCAAATATTTCCCTCTTTTTATTATTCAACCCTCTTCACGGCAGCCCACGGTGAAATGACTCTTTCATTTCTTAAAACGGCGGAGGCGGCCTTTTCTCTGACAGCTCAGGTGAGTTACAATGGCTGCGTGTCTCCAAGGCAACCCCCGGATTCCATTTCAAATTAATCTGGACAGTAGCGCTTTTATAAATCGAGCACGCAGCGGAGGCTTCATTTCATCTGAGGCGGGGGGGGGAATATAAGACACAGGGCCAAATGTCGCTCTATTACGGGTTGTTCTGCTCTGTGAGCCAAACCAAACCATGAGGGGACTGGGTCTGGATGGGGTCTCATCTTTAACTCGTTTGAATGTGGCCATTTTAAGGGATGATGAAACGTGTGAGAGAAAAGAGGAGAGTGGACACAAACAGCGGGTCTGAGAATCTATAACACAGAGACCAACATGTCGATCCAACAAAATAAAAATGATGCCCCACTTGACCTTGAAGCGCAAAGGTTTCCATTTCACGGCCGGCTGCGTGCGGATGCAATCATCTCCAAGAATAAACACAGGTTTGATTTGCATGCGTGCGTCAATTAGAGATGTCGGCTGGTGATATCTGGACTCAGGCTCTGCTTGCGCTTCCACAACAATAACAAACACTGATATGAGGGAGAACAAGTGTCAGTGCTGGAGGCTTTTCAGAGGTAGTATACGCTGTGTCACCTGTCACACACTGCACTGTCCCCTCGCAGAGATAACACACATGCACACACACACACAGATACTCTCCTCGACAGGATTGTGCACTGTGCCTTCGTTCTGCTCTGCGTTCGTTCTGTGCACGTCTGTTTCTATTCTGGATGTGGAGAGATGGGGGATGGAAGGCGTCCACGGGGACCGCAGCACAGATTGCTGACAGATCAGGAACGCTGTCTGAGGCTGCACCACAGGAGAGTGATTGCACAAGGTTTTGTCGTTCTTGCCGACATTTTCTGGTCCTCACTTGGTGACACTGTCTTGTCAGGATAAGGAAGCTTTCCGTCAGAGTAAGGAGACGCACGGTGATTAACTAATGCTAGAGAAGAGGTAGATTTCACTAAATCAAGGTCAGCCTGGCTTTAAACCTGTTCTGACAGGATTTCTCAGAAAAGGCTTCCAATCTGAAATGCAAAGCTTAAAACTGGACAAAAACTGCAGAACAGATTAGCACTGAAGGCGACCAGAACGCTGCTTCTTCTTCTTCTTACCAGGAAGCTTTCATGTTCAGGTATTTCAGTAGTTTCTTCTTTCGTCTTTAGTTATGATATTAGGATACAAGTCCTTGGCACTGAGATGATTTAATCTTGAATGACCAGAAACAAAGCTCATCGATCAACACTGACGAGTACTAATTGCTTTGTTAAGCAATTTGTAAAGCTGAATTTCTATTTTCACTACAAATATAAAGAGCATCAAATGCAGATATCTCACACCAATAGCTGTTTTCACATACTGTCTGCACTCCTGAAAATATCTGGATGATTTCAGGAGGACTGCTCCGGATATTCTCCTGACCTGGTTGTTCACACATGCTCCTCACAGCAGGAGACTATCACTGTCAGACAGGAGGGGGGGCGGGGGGGTCTCTTGAGGTGAGATGTGCAGTAAAAAACAACAACACTGAAATGTCGGACACAGCAGCAGAGTCTTCTATACAACGCTATATTGAGAATATTTGTCTTTCTATCAATGCTACGTGTAGTTGAACAGAATCACAATGTGAACTAAGAACATACTGGAGAACAGGAAACATAATGCAGCAGGTTCATTAGAGCACAGAGATGGTAGAGGTGGCGTGCAGACAGTCTATGGTCGTGCAGCGATCACAGGGAATAAACGTCACCACCCCCTCCCACTCGCTCCAGGTGAATTCTCCTGATTATATCCTGCTGAGTTCTCACATCAGCTCACTCTGACTTTCTGCAGAATAAATACGAGGAGGCTGGAGGAGAAACTCAGAGTGAAAAAAGTGTCTGCTCCTCTTGCAAATAACCTATAAACACTGCTTTAATATTCACGTTTCTAGTACAAGTTCATTTATCTTCAGTATTACACAACATTACCCCCTGCTGAATCATTTGACAAATAATGTTAGTAAATATCCTTTATACTGATAAAATAATCCTCATATTTCTGTTTAGATGTTTTCAGTTATTTTCAATCTGACTGGTTACAACATATTTTCTTAACATATCTAATAAGCTGTTTGGCTTTGGCAAATATTTGGCAAGTTTTTCATGGACGCAACCCACATACTCAGCTCTGCTGCTCATCCCACAAACGCATGTTCCACAAATGTCCTTACTTTATGTGCAATGTTTATATTTCAAGGTAATTGTGGAAGCAGCTGCTAAATTAAAGCACATTTTCCTTCATATTGAGAATATAATTCTTGGATCCTGTTTTTGTATGAAATCTATGAACCTTTTTTAGTGTTGCTGCAGTCACTTTTAGATATCTGTGGATTCTTCCAGAATAGATTTTTGACCATTTTGCTTTTTTCTCCTTGATTCAAAGCTGACTTTTTGCAGTGTTAGGTTCGGCCACAGATATTGACTGACTGTAAACAGAGACTGTAGACTGAGCGAGAACGTCAAACAGGAGGGGGTGTGAAGGAGAAGCTGATTGGCTGATTGATTGATGAAGGCCTGTTCACCCCAATCATCTCTGACCTTCTGTAACCTCCATCCCCCATATCACAAGAAAAGGAAAAAACTGAAGATAGGACACGCTGAAAGACATGTCACCGACAGTGATGATGACCATCTGTCATTAGCTCCTCACACACATCACCGCCTTGCAGAGAGACACATGGGCGCACACACCTGTCGGCCCTGCAGCTGTAGGGAGAGGAGTTGAACAAATATGTTTTAGCAGCTTCCTCTCAAACTGTCAAGGTGAGTCGGTCACTCCTCCCTCCTCTGCTGTGTTGCTCTTACCGCTCTCAGTGCTTTTACATCTCAATCCGCAGCGCTCCCATCTCAGCAGCCATGCGTGAAGCGCCCGGGTCACACCAAAAGGGAGATAACATGAGACAAAGCAAAATGCCGGGGCGGACATCCCACCTCTCCTGGCCTGCTCAGATTTCCACATCTCCTCTGGCCATCTGTCAGAGGCGACTTTGTGCTAGAAGGCTATGAAGCGGCAAATAATTCAGCATTAATACAAGCTCCAGCGCACCGCCCTGAGAGACGATGCACACACGCTTATATGAAAGCAGTAACGCTTTCCATATCTCACAGGGGTTGTGTTCTACTGCAGAGAGGTTTATGGCAATGTTTCTGGGCTAATCAGTGTAGAAATGTGTTTACACGCCGGGGGGAAGGAGGTGATATTGAGTAAAATCTTCAAAAAGCAGGGGGCTTCTAATCTGCAGGCTGGGAGCAGGATTAAGGCACCTTTCAGAGGAGGCATGCGGCTATAATCCCCATGCCGCTGTACAAACACAACTCTGTATACACAGATTGGGAAGTGAAGCAGTTGTGGATAATTTCTGTTTATGAACTGAGCTGATCAGTTAAGAAAACTTAATATTTATCCCAGAATGAGCTGACTCTGAGACAGGGAAGGGGTTTGAATAAATTAGCATCCTGATTTCATGTCGTCAAGCAAAGTAGAGTTTAGAAATGTTTCTTTCCAGGACAATCATGACTCGTTTTAATTATTAATCAGAGTTTAATGAAGCTGTTAACATGTAGCAGTCTACACATTTGTTACTCTTATTATTGAGGATTTTTCTTTCTGTCCTTTTGAGGACACAGGATGACAAGTCCCACGAGAAAATGTGACACTTCTAAACATCATGCTTTTATTTTATATTTTTGTACTGTCTGAAGCTAGGGTACTTTACTTCGTTACAGAGCCTGATAATAGTATAAACAGCGTGGGCAGAAAGGCGTCTCTGACCCGTCTGCTGTAAAACTATCTGCCGTTCTTGTGTGGAAGCAGCAAAGTGTCAGAGTCTGCTTTTTTTCCCACCATCCTCATCTGCAAACCTAAACGTAGAGACAGTCTTCAAGCAGCTCTCTGGGGGGCTGAAGACAGCAGCAGGCACCAGGCCTACAGGAGCCAACAAGGGGGGGGGGGGGGGGTTGTTGGGGGCTGGGAAAGCAATCATAAAGGTCAGGTGAGCTCCTCCAGTGGGCTACCACTTGGCGCCTTAAAGGTTAGACAGAGCCCTGGGCCGCGCTGGAGGTGATGTGAGAGTACTAGAAATGTCACCAACACCAATAGAGGTCCAGACAAAGTCGATACAGACACAACAGCAGCAGCAGCTACACATAGAGCTGCAGCCTTTCCTAGAAAGCCTTTCAGTCAAGGTAGAGGGTAAATTGTCCTCTGTGGAGACTGGGTAAGATAGGGGATGGGGGGTGATCCTCTTTGGTTTTATGCCAAATAAAAGCCCGGCCACCTGTTTTGCTCTGCAGGTGTATAAATAACTGGAAGGATGAACACCTGCAGCCTCTTTAAAGTGATTTCAGTGGGCCTCACCTTTACCTGACTCTCTTCCTCTGCCCTCCATTACAAGACAAAGTGAAGCTGACTGGATTGCAACATCTGCAACAATAACACAATCCCCAAACATTACAGAGTCAAAGTGAGTCATTAGAAGAGAAAATGGCTCCACCATCACCCCGTCTGCTGTGGCTCCCCGTATGTGCAGCGGTCATGATGGGCTTATTAATCCCCCGGGAGGCAGGGGGCAGAGGATGAGTGTGTCCAGGCTCGCTGTAATATCCTCTAGCCAGGCTCTGCGTCTACGTGTGCCCCGCCTGCCTCCACTTCCCCTCCACCATCGCCATCTGTTTCCTGCCCGGCGCCCTGGCTTAAGTCCCTCCTGAGCCTCCGTGTCTCCTGCTCCTCTGGCTCTCTTAGAACATTTGCTCCAATAAGCCATAACAACATCTTAAACACTGCAAAGAGGCGAGGACATTTCTTGTAAAAAAGAGCTTATAAAACAAAGTGCATCTGCAGTATCTGCAAGTAGAAGGAATTATAGATGAGTGCAAACACATTCCTCAATCAATAACACGAGTATGAAACTTCGGGCCCTCCACAGAGGGAGGTCGGTGCTCTCAGAGAAGGACCTGAGACATCAAAAATAAGTCAAAGGAGTCCTTCACAAAGGCAGGATCTAAAGAAAGTGCTGGAGCACACGGCACATTTATGAAGGTGTAAAGGACTAATGTTTCAACAGAGTCAATATATCTATACTTTCTTTGGATTCAGTGTCCTTTGACTTATTTCTGATGCATTCGTTTGTGTTGCTCTTCACATTGTATTTGACAGTGGGGTTTTCTGTATACTGTATGTCGAGGCTGGTGTTTGAATCCAAATCATATTTTCTCTCCCCACATGTCTCCTGGGACCCTTTTTTTTCACACTGCAGCACCACAGTGGGTGAGCTCAGGTCATTTCAGCTCCCCGACTGTGAAGCTAACTCACTGCAGAACCTCTCATCTCTACTCAGGACTTTCCCCTCTGCACTTCTCTGCAGGTTTTCTTTTTAATGCATTTGAGAAATGATTGACAAATAAAGTACATCAATTAAAGGTCACATTTTCTCCTCCTCTTCATCCAGTAAATAAGTCTCAGAGCTCCTCAAAACATGAGTGTGAAGTTTCTTGTTCTAAATCCACTCTGATCCTGTATTTGATCATGCCTATAAACCCCTCTATTTCAGCCCTGCTCAGAACAGACTGTTTCTGTGTCTGTACCTTTAAATATGCATATGAGCTGTGTCTGACCACGCCCCCTCTCTGGAAGGGGTGTCTCTGGCTTTCTCGGTCCATGTCCTATTGTTTATGGTGAGAAGGCAGACTCAGAGGGCAGAACAAACACCTAGATGTGGGAGTGTCACCCACCTGGGGGAGGGGTTACTACCTTTTGTGATGTCATGAAGGGAAAATCTCCAAACGGCCTGTTTGAGCACACATTTTCTGAAAAGTGGAGCAGGCAGAAGACGGAAAGGACAGACTTTTCTTATCAATTGGGGGGTTTATAGACAGACTAGAGACACATATTAGAGTTAGAGAAACATGGTGAAGTGGATTTTACAGAATATGTGACCTTTAACTGTGGCTACTCTTAGCAAGGGGAGATGCCTTACAAAGACACATCTGAAGAATAATCAGAATTAGTTTAATTTCATGTCATACCCTTGTCTTGGCCTTACTAATTAAGGTACAAAGTAATATTTCTGAGTTGTAAAAGAATTGATGCCACTCACATTTCTATACACTAAATATCAGGCAACAGCCGTTTAGTTTGGTTTAGCACAAAAACCCACAAGCCCCTCTAAAGCTCAATGATTTACACTCCATATATTGTTTGTTAAATCAAAGTGCAAAGAATGACAATTCAACATTTTACAAGGGATAATGTGCCAGATGTTTTCTTGGCAACAGGGAAGAAACTTCCTGCACTCTGCACTGATTGTCTGGCAAAGTCTCTGGAACAAGAAATGCTCAAATAGTCATAATCACTCTTTTTTGGAAAGACAACAAAAAAAACAAGATAACACATTGGTTGCAGCTTTAGAGGTATTGGTAGGAAGCAGGGATGCAACAATTCTCCACATAATATTGAAACAATCAGGATACAGCATAGACAGTTCAATGCCCGCATGTGAATTGCGGTATTTTTGGTTTTGCGTACAACTAGCTCCCTGGCATTGGAAGCATTTCTCTCTTAACTGACTCTGTTTGTCTGTGCCCGTGAGTCCACGCACTGGGATGAGGAAACTCCTCCCCTCGAGTTGATATTCAATCATTATGCACTAAATTTGGAGGAAGCTGATAACACTGGTGTCAGATTACACACATTACTTTAAAGGCAGAATGTGCAATATTTTACACCTAAATAAAGCAGTTTCAAGTCTATCCTGTGTAAATGTGTCTCTGAGTCATGACTGTCTACAATGAGTGAGAAGCTCGAGTTCCGCTGGCTGTGTTGTTGTCAGAGCCGTGTTTACATGGACGGGACGGCCAGCTCCTCCCCTTGTGTATAAAAGCTGTTTTAGTCAAGGACTAGAGAGAAGAAGAACATACTCACTGATTATTTAGATGTCACATTTGGATGTCACGTTTTTAGATCACGGTCATTCTCTGTCAATTTATGTGCAATATGAAGCTACGAGCTGACTAAAGAGCGCTAACATTGGAGGGAGTGGATGTGGACCCGTTGGACGTGAGCCGCTGTAGGAGAGCGGAGGCTTCAGTATGGAGGAGGCGTGGCCAAACAGCAGTTTTGGTTTGGTTTCATGCTGGTGCTCAAGGGTGACATCTACTGGATCAAAGAATCACACATTCTTCCTTTAACAAACAGTTGACACTTCAACAGTGTTTTTTGCATTTTCAAGACCTCATAAACTGTCAGATCCTGTTGTTAACTAATATAAATGAATGAAACAAATGGTGCAGACCTGAGATTGGTATGGATCTTTTCATCTAACGCTCTGCAGGACAGCCGGTGAGAGAGAGGGAGTGGAAAAAGAAGACAGACGTATAACCAGCATATCAACAGTATCAACCAGCAGCTTTAACAGAAACAGAGTCCGATTCTAACACACTTACTCTGAGGATAACTAAATCACGAATCCATTTCTCTCCCTACTCACTCACTCTCATCCTCTCCGTCTCCTACATTCCCCACTTTCAGCTCTTAATCACATTTTCTGCCTTTGAATAAAAGACCAGCACGCTCACAAACACTTTCCCTTTAAACAACTGCACAGCTGCTAGCGCTGAGGCCGGAGTCCGACGCCTTCGGAGCTTTTTAGCACCTCAACCTGCATATTGAATACTAAATGTAGAACTTCTCATTGCTGTCTGTGTATGTCTCCAGTGAGCTGTGTGACCTAGCACGGTTTTTAATTCACAACATGGGCTTTAAGAGAAGCTATAGGATTCATGGTGCACAACTTTTTAGCTCCATGCCCCCGGGGAGGTGGACTCTCCTGTTTCTCCCTAATGGAAAAAGCATTGGGCATGAAATTTCCCCGGACAGCTGACTCCTTTACACCCAGCGAAAAGATCTGCTCTACACTGTGAGGGTAATCGATGAGGTTGGACGATTGAGGAAGGAATGCTGATGAGAGGAAAATTGTGCAGAGGACGACACATCATCCAAAAACGGAAAAGCTCCATCTTAAATATGAATGCATTCACATTTGTGTGGTTACTATTCATGCATAAACATATTCAAGTCTGCATTATAAACTAGGGGTAAAGACCGAACATTTGCCAAGGTGTAGAGCAGTTGTTCAGTGGCACTCAGTCGACGCCAGCCTGGCACCCTCGGGCTGCTCGCCATGATTGAGCGTGAAAAGGTCAGCCGCTTCATGGAGTGCAGGACAAGTGTCTATGAACCCCACTGACAAGCACGATGGATTTTTTTGTTTTCTGTTTTGAAGGAGAACAAAAAGTTTGAGTGCTTTCCAACATTTCATTCTGACTGATCTGATTTCCTTCAGCTGGCGTGTTTACAGCGAATCCTTTACAGTTTGTTGCTGCTGTACAAATCAGACTTTAAGTTAGTGCTGGGCGATAAGTCGATTTGATCCACTAGTCGTATTTTTGGTCCAGGAGGATTTACTAAAATGACTCCCGTAGTTCACCCCCCCTACAGAGTGGCTGATAGGACCCGGGTACGTGCCACCCAGGCACAAGTTTTTTGCTGAAGTTGCTATACCAAGTTCGCCAAGCCTATGATCTGCCAATTTCCACTTAGTCCATGTTCGCCGAGTTCCATCAGCGCCAAGGTTTTGCCCCATCGAACTGCGTGAGTCTTGCTCCACTGGGTCAGTTTCTGGAGCGTGATCGCAGCCATTAGCAGCTGAACTCTGAGGTTCACGAGATCACAGGAGAACGATAAGATCGCACTGAAATAAAGAGACAACGTGCAAACAACATGTTGCTTTGTCTTCCTGAGGATGATTTGTTGTTCATTTGGTGCCTGTTTTGATGTAATGTTGATAAAGTGATGTCTTTATATTGTGTTTTATTTTGAAATTGACAGGACGCTCTGTGTGTTTTCTTGTCTGACTTCCTGTCACGTTCAACTTATTCTGTCCAGCTTGACGCATACTTGCATATTTGAAACAGAGCAGAAGTGTTGGAACGTGCTGGAGACGGACCGCGGCGCTTGCTGTGGAAACAGGAGCATCGATTGGAGTGCCAGCAAATGGCACCATAGTGCACATTGACTATGTGGAAATTGGCAATAAGTGTACTATGATGAAGAAAAACGTATTAAATTCTTTTCAGCCTTTAAACTCAAATACACGATGATAGCATCATTACTGTCATAGCATGTTACAAATGATTCACTAATTGTTGCAACTTCATACTTAAAGTCCATTGGGGAAGCGTTACAATCCTGAATCTTTTCCTGATTAGATGAGACGATCTACCACAAAACAATTACCAGTCACTAACATCGCTGCAGAGGATCAGAAGACTAAACAGTCTCCTCTGCTGATGTGAACCTGCACGTTGTCACTGCCTTCACAGTAACAGCCACTCAGAATGTGAGTCAACAAAGGCTCGTACAGCTGCCGGGAGCTGCAGTGATCGAAAAGGCAGTCGCTGTGTCTCTCTTTTATCAGATTGGTTAATATAAACGAGTCCCTGTGGTAAATAGCGGGCGCTGTATTTTCTGCGACAAATGCTCTGACTCACACTAGCAGTAGTAAAATGTCCCACTTTATCTCCATCTTCCCGCCGCCTGCTCTCACGGCGTGCGTGACTTAACAAGGCTGCAGCACGGGGGCCTTGAAGACACACACCGGCTCCACATCCGCTCGATTCATACCTCTGCTCATTACTAATTTCTTCCAGTAAAGGCCAACAGAGAGCAATGAAGCCGACTCTGCCAGAAGAAAAAGAGGCATCCTGGGTCCATAAACGTTGAGCGTCTCTCTGCGACAGGCGTTTGGCCTTGCGGAGCTCCCCAGAGCAGTTTCACTGTGCGTGTGTTTTTGTCTTCTTTATCTTAACCCGAGCCTCGTGTGTTATTGTTTCTACTTGGCCTCATTATGAGCAGTGCTCTTTATTTTGCATTGTTTCCTCTTGAGTCTAATGTTCTTGTGAGTCTATACAAAGAAAGTTTTTTTATGCTTTGTTTGAACTATACAGAGAGGATTTCTGCTGAGTCTGCAGCCACCTCTGGAAAACTGACTTCAGCCTCATTAGCATAAGACGCAGTAAGATGGCATCATTTCACTCAAGAGTGAAGTTTAAACTCCACTGATTGCAGAAGTTTGATGCTAACTTAATCAAGGTCGGGAAGCTTTGATTGTGACATTGTACCATGAAAAAAACACAATAAATGAGCTGCTACAGAGAGATAATTAGAGGGAGAGCACATTCACAAACGAAGCAGAGATCTATCAGAGTAGTGTTTCAGTCTGCCTTCAATCATAATACAACGTTAAGAACTTCATGTGCTTTATAACATCTTTTACAGCGTCTTGGTTGATTTATGGTTTTAATTTGTTTCTAAATTTGCAGTTGGGATTCATTCGCTGCTAATGAAACAGTGCTGTTACCTTATTTCTGTGCCTCCTATTTAAATGGTAAATGGACTTGAGCTTGTATATTCATCTGACTACTCAAAGTTCTTTCACACCGCAGGTCACACCAACACATTCACACACTGATGGTAGAGGCTGCTGTGTAAAGTGACCATCAGTTTTAACTCATCCCGTTATCCTATCCACATAGACGAAGCAGCGGGAGCAACTTGGGGTTAAATGTCTTGCACAGGGACGCATCGGACATGTAGCTGCAGGAGCTGGGGATCGAACCCCCCGACTTTCTGGATAAGAGACGACCGACTCTACCAACTGAGTCACAGCTGTCCCTCCTCTTGAGGAGAGAAGAACATGTTCTGATTAGTGTGCTGGTAAAGACTGAATAATAAAACTATGAAGCGAGCACTATATTTCTGAATTCCTGCAGAAAGAGCCTCCACTATAGCTCCATAAACGATCACTATAAATACTCTGGACAGGTCCTGACTGGGAATGGAAGAAAAATTCAATTTAGATACAAAATGTGCATGAGAGATTTTAAACACACAGTATGTAAATTCCACCACCAGGGGGCTCTCAATCAAAACAATAACAAAAGATGATTTCGAGGCCGGCGGAGAATCATGGGAATGATTCTCTCGGCTACTCCACCTCCCACCCCGATGAAAACGACGATGACCGTAGTCAAGATGAACATGTGAAACCGACCTGAGAAAGAGAAAATGTTTACCGACGAGCTAATGTATCTGAGTATAATCTACATGACGTTCTTATCACAGCTGCACATACAGCAACAGTACGGCAGCTTTCAGCAGCAGCTCCCTCCTCCTTATGCAGTGGCCTTTGATGTAACATCCTGTGTTTCCAAGGCAACAATAAACATGGCAGCTCTGTCATAGTGGCCGCCGAGACAAGAAACGTCCCATTACAACACTAAAATTACCGATTTAAGTCATAAGCTCCGCCTCCTCCATGTTAACAGATGGGACAAACTATGAAATGTAGTTCAACTCACACTGATTTATGAATGCATCTTTATTTTAATCTGAGCGTTTTAGTTTGCATTAATGATTTGATGTTACGAAAAGGGTTTATATTAACTATGATTGATGGCTCTGTTGGCACAAAGCAGCTCATGATTAGCAGAGTAGCCGAGGACGGGCAAAGGGAGAGTCTTTGAACTCTCAGTAACAAGTGAGTGTCTGCTTTTAAAGCGTCAAAAGAATCTGTTCTGCCTTGGACGTTTGCCAGACTGAGGGGTCTGTGGAGACCCATCGTCCTTCTTTAAACACAGTCCAATGTTCTGGATCAATTATCCATCAGTGCTGCAGCCAAACGTCAGTGAAAGGAAACATTCACTCTCCATCCTTGGTATTTTGCATTCACATTTTTCTTGTGCATTCATGCAAACTGGTGCAGAATACCAACACATCTGAATTGAAAAGTAATCTGGTGGCAGCCCTTTTCATTTCCGAGGTCTTGATTTATAACCCCTCCCCCTCCTCACTCTACCAGCGCTTTCATTCTATAAATTGGACATAATTAGTGCGAGTAATTGCTTTGTGGTTGCTTGATCAAAGTGCTGACACGAGGTCTGGAGACACAGAGAGGAGGTGACAGTCGGAGATGTTCAAAGGATGTGTCTCTATTGACAGCAGTAATGTGTCACTTCAGCTTCGTCTAATGTAGCACTCAGCGGAATAGACACTTTAAGACGTCGCAAGAATTAACACAACACATCTAACATGTTTACAGTCAACCAGGCAGACCACATCTGAATGCAAACCGCCTCGCACACTCTGTGACCTTCATGACAGCGTGCAGACAACATGAGATTTCTCAGAAATCAATTCATGCTGCTGAAAGGGTTTTAGAGCATTCATGCAGCTTTACACGTGTGTTTGTGCTGCTTATTCTGAAAAGATAGGCTGTGGATTTCATCGCTAAGAGGGTCTTTCTAGCAGGAGATTGAGGGCTTGGTGGGGGCAGCTACCTAATATGTCTCCCTCTCTGCAGTCCGATATTAGGTTTGAATTCACAGTCCGGAGCCGACACTGGCTGTCTGATTGAGCTTCTAAATAATTCACCTTCAGCTACATAGACCTGTAAAGTCTCTCTCAGAAGACAGTCGTTACCATAGATACACACAGATACCCCGCTGTGCGAGGGAAACAGCCATGTTCGATTCCCTTACAGACTTGTGGTATCTGTCATGGAAGCTGTCACAAACAGCCAATGATTTCTCTTTCACTCTATCTCCATGTGAGTGTCTTGTTTTGCTCTTTTGAGCGTTAAGCGTCCTGCTGGTTTGTGTACAATAGGACATGGAGACAGAGACAACTGAGTCCTTCCAGAGAGGGGGCGTGGTCAGACACAGCTCATTTACATTTAAAGGTACAGACACAGAAACAGCCTGTTCTGATCAGGGCTGAAATAGAGGGGTTTATAGACATGATCAAATACAGGATCAAAGTGGATTTAGAACAAGTCCAAACCGATATAGATATTGTCCATTCCTAATTATTATTGTATTGTTTTCATGTGTTTTTTGCTCCCACAGATTTGCCACAGTCACTATTATTTACATATTTACAAGCATATGTTTGGATGGGTCTGAATAGCACTCGTTACTCCTGGAGTCCTCTTTGTGCAATGAAAACGAGCTTCCAGGTGGTGTTAAGTGGCCTGTAATCCAAGTAATGAGAGCAATCAGAGGGTGAAATAAAAACTCAAGCTGCTGGAGAAGTCCCTGTGAATAACACGCATGCTGGTACTCAGGCCATTTCTATTAAACACTTCATTTATCAGAAGCTGAGAGCGGTTTGATATCGTTCTTTTAACCATTTGGATATGGAGGCTGAAGATGGGCTATCATTCGAAGCACTAATGCACACATTTTTACATAACCATGGAAAGAGAGCTTGATTGATTCATCCCTCCTCCATAACAGCTGCATGACTTTCTGTGACAGGAGGGAGTGATTTAAACGCACAACTCTGCAGACATTTGCACGCAAAACGCAGCTCACGGAGAGAGCAGGTAGACTCGACAGCGAGGTCAATACGCCAGACACATCGTGCAGCCAGCCAGCTCCGAGGCTCTTAGGCTGTGAGCCGAGGATAAAGGGAACAAACTGTTATTCTAGGTCTGGCCCGCTCTAAATACGGGGGACGACACTGCAACGGCTGCAGCAGGCAAGGCCGATACGAATTCCCAGAGTGCTCGGCAGAGAAAAGATGGAAAAAGGTCAGCGCCTGCATGCATCTTTTCAGCACAGCTTTTTTGCTCGCAGCATCACCTTTTCCCTGTTTTTATTCCTCTGCGTCCTTGGCCTTTTTCCCGTCTCTCTGGGGGGAATAAATGGAACTGTGCCATGCAGAGCGGCGCAGCAGTGATGACATTTTGTCTGCAGGTTGAACATTGTCACTCTTTGCACGCAGCCACTGACAATACTGTTTATCCAGGGCTATGAAACGGCTGTTTATTTTAAGGACAGAACGGGATCCTAAACGTCATAAGGACTCAGCATGGTTTCTACAAAAACAGTAATCTGAGGCTAACAGTTTACCCTTGTAAATACTGTTTTTAATGGCTGAGAGACGGAGGTTAGTTACTCGCCAAACAAGCCGCTCGCTCTCACTCTCTCATGTGAGAGCTGCTCCCTGACTCATCATCTTATCTCCACACCTCACCCACTCAGGATTACGACAGCTGTGGATGCAGGCAGCAGGGAGGATTGTTTCTCCCACTCACTCTTTATCATCGCCATCTATTGCTCCAGGAGGCTTCCTGAGGATCACAAAGGAAACCAAAACAACCAATAAACACCCGCCACAAGAGCATGTGTGTGCAGTAAACCCTCATCATCATCAATAAAGCATGTTTGTGTGTTTGTGTGTGAGTAAATCTTCCCCCGACAGCGACAAAGAGCTCATATTAAGCTTTGAGTAATAATTTAAATCTTTACGTCTTTTGTGGATTTCTGGATAAAAGGAAAGTTCCTGATTAAAACCGGTGTGGTCGTTTATTACTGCAAAACCTGCAGGGACGAAAGTTGCAGCTGAAGAGTCAAACTTTAAATGCAATGACCCCCCTGAGTTTTCCCCGTAGACATCACTCCTCTGTAGCAAGAATAAAAATGGTAGACCTGCAAAAAAGTGTTGTTCTAGGCTGGGAGTAGAGTCCATGGGTGGAGATACCAGGGGAGGGGAGGGAGATTTTTTTCAAACCAGAATCCCACTGTGACATCACAAGGAGAGCACATTTGAAACGGAGCATTTTTCTCTGTGTTGTAAGACTTATGCAGACCACAAACAAAGGACTGGATGGGTTTATTTCACGTTGTGTGGGTCGGTAGACACTCAGGTTACCCAGATATATGTTCAAAAACACTAAAAGTGGATTTTTCATAATATGACATAATTTTCATGCTGTGCATGTGTGGGAGGGGCTAATGAGTGAGCGAGGGAGAGAGATATAAAACTTTCTGCACTCATTTTACTGAAAATAAACAATCATAAAACTCTAATTCTCAGACATCATTCACTATTTCCAACATTTCACATGTCTTACCTTGTTGCCCAGCACTAACAGAGGAGCATTGATAGCAGGAGTGTGTGTGTGTGTTTGCAGAAGAGACAATAGGGAGTGTGTACGATACAATACGTGTGGTGTGCACGTGTGTGTAAGTGTGTGTGTGTTCAGTGTGTGTTTGTATGTGTGTGTGTGTGCGTGTGTGTGTGTGTGTGTGTGTGTGTGTGTGTGTGTGTGTGTGTGTGTGTGTGTGTGTGTGTGTGTGTGTGTGTGTGTGTGTGTGTGTATTAGTTCTCTGGCGTCAGTACAGCAGATGGTTTGGTGTGGTGGGTGTGTTGGCCGCAGCAGCTGCTCTCACTGCATTCTCTCTCCATTCTTCTTCTCCGCACCCCCACCATCACCCCCACCCCCATCCCCACCCCCACCCCCACCCCCACCCCCATCCCCACCCCCACACACACACTCAGGAAAAGTACACCAGGATCACCTGATGGAACCAGACACTGATCCGCTCCATTATTCATGAGCTGACCGAGAGCAGCAACATGACCACTTTAATATGCTGTAAACTCCTAACACGGCGCTCTCATGGCGTCAAACACTGTGATTTTCCTCCGACAGCGACGCCGCGCAGACACACTTTGTCATCCAGAAACACCGAGCAGACTATGACATCATCCTCAAATTATGGAGATACAGCTCCATGTGAATAAAAACGAAGCATTTTCACTGTTCTCCCTCCCCCCTCCTCCCCCCTCCTCCCCTTTGTCTCCCTCGCTCCACTCCTCTTCACCCCAACTTCAAAGCTGCTCTGAAGTCAGCGGGAGAGAGGATGGGGATCCCTGGGGGACAGTACCACGCGCACACACACACACACACACACACACACACACACACACACACACACACACACACACACACCCCCCAAATACGGCTAACAAGCAGTCAGACGGCGCCCTTTGAGCAGTAACTTGTGTGACAGCTTCAAACAGGCCGCCCTCAAATACAGCCAAGTCGTTTCTCATGACTGTATTGACTTCAATAATGCAGTTTCACGTGTCGGTTTTATCAAACATCATCATGCACACGCGCGTGGTGAGCGCTGACGGCAGATCTGATAGAAAACACATCTGCCTGATAGAAAATAATGCATCCGTTCAAATGGATAATGAAGCTAATATTTGATTGAGTAATAAAAGATCTGAGGAATAATGAATAAATCATCATTTTCATTCAACAATTATCAGCTGAACGGGGCAAAGTTCAGAAGAAACCAGCCAACAAAAAGAGTTGGGTTGAATAATTCAGATTTCAGTCCTTGATCTACATTTCATGTAATGTTTTTCAGCTTCTTGATGAGAATGAATCTGGGGCTAAATTAGCTTTGATGGGGAGATGGAGGAGCCGTTCTCTTGATCTTCAGAGTGGTTGAAATGTTTCTCACAGCTGGAAGGGAAGCCGACCTCGAAACCAAAGTTACATCACAAGACGTACAGAATCTCAAACCTAACTTGTGAGAAAGAAAATCTAAGTCACCTCTGACGTGTGAGAGGAGCAGACAGGCTGAGGTTAATCTCGGCATCTTTGTCCTCATTCACAAGTCGCAGTAAGATTTGGTTATCGGGATGAGTCATCATCCTCTGTGGCAGGGACTCAAACAGTGCTGACTGAGAGAGACATCTGAGGACAAGATGCTGTCTGAGGTACACAACAGGTTTCTATAAACAAGAAGTCATTTGAATTCAGCAGCTCCAATCAGCGACTGCAGCAGCTGTGACACATAGCTCAGAGGCAATTAAGTTAGTCTAAAGCCTTAAAGCCTACACGCTGCAATTTGCATCAGAAATGTCACTCCTCCCCTGAGTCATAACTCCATCAACTCAGAAGAATGAAACAGGAAATGCTTATTTTAGAGTGAGACTGAGACATGGTGCACTTCCAACAAGTCTGACTGTCTATAAATGAGCTGAAATCAGAGAGACAAAGAAGCCCTGAACTCCAGAAGCTTCCTGAGGACCATCACATATTTAAGTTATCAGAGTATGTTATGGTAGATGTCGATGCATCCATGGATATGCAAAGAGGGGCTGAAGTCGTAGCCCACAGTCCAGATGGCAGCATTGTACTTCCTGTTTACAAAAGGGGGAGGGGATGCAGAGTGGATGGGGTATCGTTCCACACAGGGCCGTTTTGGTTCGACTTAACTTGACTTGCATGGAACTGTTGAAAATTATTTTCTACTCGTTTACCTGGAGCGCAGATAGCCTATAGCAGTTATGTCGCGCACCCCATGTAGTCCTCGTCGCAGAGGCCGTGGGTTCAAATCCGACCTCGGTAGTCCCCTACTCGCTCCTCCAAACATTTCCTGCCTCTCTTCAGCTGTCCAATCCAATAAAGGCAGAAAGGCCCAAAAAATGACTTTGTTTACTCACTGTAGTCAAAGTGCCCCAAATCTGCATTCTGTCTATTGACCAGCAGGGGGCAACATTAGCAGATTTAGAAATAAAGAAAGTTTCTCGGCGTGACAAGTTGAGAATAAGTGAGCTGCACCGTGGGAAGGAGGAATTAAGAGTCATGAATGCAGAATAACACAAAAACATAAACATCTCCCATAGTGAGTTGAGTTTTGTTTCACCGAGACAGAAACCCACATGATTAAAACGACTCGGTGCGATTGTCACAAACATCAAATGCAAACTCCAAGAAGAAGAAGAGTCATCCACAGAGAGAGAGGGAGTGTGTGTCTGTTTGTGCGTCCTCAAAGGAGGGGGATTAAAAATGGATGCGCTCAAACATAGGAAGTGGTGTGCTATTTAGTCCGTCTGAGTGCGGAGACAGTCCCTGCTGAGGAGCAGGAGGTGGGGAGTGGGATGGGGGGGGGGGGGGGGATTGGGGATTTTCTTACAGAGATAATTCATCTCAGGTAACCTTCACAGAAGAGAGGAGGGGGCTGCCTGCTGCTGCTGCAGGTTCTCATGATAGCAACACAACAGCAGCACACAGCTCATATCAGCCTCTCGGGGGCTGCAGCACTGCGCCGGGTATCGATCTACAGAAGGCCGGCTGATAATAATTCAAGATGCTCGGAGGTTATAGCGCCAGGTTTCCTTCCGTTTGCTCTCATGGGAGGTGAAATTTAAAATTACCTTTAAAAACTGAATGAGTTTGTTTGTTTGTTTCAGTGTTCTGCTATCGATTATTTTGGCTGCTGCATAGATGGTATCTTCATCAGGTCCAAGTGTGTCTTCTCTCTGTTTCTAGAGCTGGTTTTGACCATAGACTGTGAATATTAATGTTTGAATTCTGAGTGACGTCACCCTTCTCGTCCTGCAGGGGGCTCCGGAGGCTCATCAGCAGCAGCCACCATGCTGGAAATCCTGTCTCAACCTGACTTTAAGTCAAACTAACGACAGGCTGAGAGCTGGAGCCGAGGCGGGTTTTAAGCCTCTTGACGCCCACCTGTCAATCATGTCAGCTACGCACCTAACTATGGATAACATGTATTGTTCTTAAAAATCGAAACAGAGCCGTTTTTTAAAAACTCACCCTCCCTACAATGTGTGCCCGTGAAGACAATAACTAATCAGACCTATTTGTTTTTTGTACCAGTCTGTAAGCTTGTTTATCTTTTTTGCCAGTTATGTGTCGGGGACTTCCGATGTTCCTGCAGCCAGCCTCTAGTGGAAACTCGACAAACTGCAGGATTTTGCACTTCCGCACTGATTTCATCTTTCAAGACCGGCGGTTGCCGCTTGGTTTTTCCTGATGTAATCATACGTCTGCTCATTACGGAATCAATTTCTTAAGAGTTTTCAATGCACAGTTAGAGATGTGGGAGAAAATCTATACAGCCATAAGCAAAGCTTTCTGCAGCGATAAGGTATTCAGAGGATCCAGCAGACAGATTCAAGTGAGTGTCTTCCAAAATGAGTCTTTAAATACTTGATTTCCTCTTTCTGTACCAATAAAAACATCGCTGTGGGACGCTCACACAGCGGCGGATAAATGGCACGCTCTTTTTTTCCCCCTAATCATACCACAGTAAAAGCAGAAAAACTGACGACTTCAGCTAGAATCACAGACTAAGTGAGTTTGAATTTGAGACATGAGCGCAGTCTGATGATCCTTTTAAATAAAACATAAAGGAATTACCACCTGCAGTGAAAGCATAAAGCCCGGCTTCTCTGCGGTCCTCGCTCCGCAGACTGAAGTACACTTTCAAGGAGAAGCTGAAAACGATGTTTAAGGCTAATTTTACTGTTTCTAGCAGATCAAAGTCTGAGCCACATGGCTTTTCTTTGCTCTCACATTGCAGCAACTGTACATTTTCTTTAAGCACGCTATCAGATCAAATCAAACGTTGATGTCTGGATATTGTGCCTGGTAAACGGTAAGTGCAGGGAACACTTCACCCTGAGACAAAAACGACCCTTACATGCTTCCTCGTGCCGCTCATGCAACTGTCTACACCTCGAGGCTTCAGCGGCATCGCACTTTAGGAGACCTGAAGAGAGGGGGAAGTAGGACAGAAGGAGGAGGAGGAGGAGCGGTGTGGGGGAGCTCAGGGAGGCACTGCATGAGGGGGGGACATGGGGAGGAGAGTCACTGAGAGGCTGCAGAGTGGTGGTCTGTGTTTCTGGTGGAGAGCACATCTGGGAACTATGTGAATATGGAGCAGACAGGAGGCAGCTCCTTTCAGAGAGAGAGAGAGAGGCTGCAGAGGACGATAGAGCGCGAGTGAGTGACGTCTCTCTATGAGCAGCCTCATCCTAATACAAGCTAATCCCACTATCAGCCTCTTACCTCACCTGGGCCTACCTCCACAGCAGCAGCTGCACTCTGACAGAGCGGGAGACTGCATCCAGAGATAAACTCTGGTTTTTCAGACCGGTGCAGTCGAGCTACAGTCTCCTGCAGCTCGACTGTTTGGTCAGCACTGTCCCCGTCCCGCCACTCACACAGCTCCCGCTGACTTTTCCCTTTTCAGCTGAGCAGCATGTCACAAAGCGGCCGCTGATTACTGATTCATGGGATGTTCATGAGGAATCACACAGACAGTCGTATGGTACGTCGGCGTGGAGAGCGGAGGGACTTTGTGGGTTTTATCACACAGCTGTGTGCAGCAATTTACCCCTGACTGCAAATAATAATAATTGAATCTTTTTTATATATTTTTCCACTTATTTCTTTGATACTCTAACACTCAGTCACAGTGACCCATGTGTGCATTACAAACACAAGCTGGATAACACTGCCTTCACTGAGTCTTATGTGCAACTCTGCACATGCACATTTGTAAATATTGTTCATATATCCGATTCCCTGTGCTCGTACATAGTTTATTATTTCTTCTACGCTTTGGTACTTAATGCTTATTCTATATATAATTCTACATATCCTACTTCTGTATTGTGTTTAAGAGCCTCTAACGACCACATTTAACCCCGGGATCAATAAAGTATTTCTGATTCTGAGATCAGATTAATCCAGCGCATGCACACTAGGATTGTTCAGACTTTAGAGTTTATTGCATATAAAACATTGGCGCGAACTCCGAATGAGTAGCACAGCCGTGCATGGGGCAGCCATCGATCCTCATATTTCTGATTCTGTTCAGTTTATAAATAATCAGAAAATAACATGAAAACACAACTCAATTTACCAAACTCCATGGAGCATGACATATAACAGCAACTAATGGGTTAATTAAAGACTTTTTATAGGTTATAAAATCTTGTTCTTGTGCCACTAAACTCCATGTACTCAAAGACAGATCAGAGAAAGTGAAAAGTACTGAGGTTGTGTTTTGAAGTAAAAGAATAAAGACCTTATAGGTTCTTCTGCATCACTACTTACGTGTTATTCAAACAGGATGCTATTTTTTAAATTATTTTTTTTAAGGCGTTTAATGGGCAGGACCGCTGAAGAGGTGACAGGATATGTTGGGAGGAGAGACAGCGGGGGGTGACATGCAGCAAAGGGCAGAGGTCATATGTGAACCCATGGCCACTGTAACGAGATCCACAGCCTTTCTACATGAGAGGCACGTCACATCTGCCTGGCTGTCCGGCCTCCCCAAAGTGTTATTTTTACACTGAGTTCTGAATTCTCCAGAGAGAGAGAGTGCAGGTTTAACCACAGCTACCGTCATCCGTCTGAGTATCTGCTCAGCTCAAAGCATCACATCATCAGCGTAACAACATCCAGTTCACAGATTTGTGCATCAGGAGGTATCAGACACTGTGAGACCTTAGACTTTATGGCAGCAATGCTTGATGGGTAAATCCAGACAAAGGTAATGAAATGACCCCGAGTACAGCCTGCCTAAAGTGTCACATGTGTTACTCTCTGAGGTGGACAAAATCAAAGTGAATTTACTTGAGTGGTACTTTTCTGGGGGGGAACTAAAAGACAAATACCGTACTTTTCACTCCTCTACATTTTTATGAATGTTCTCATTACTCGCTACTTTTGCTCTGACGTCAGCTGATGAATTTTCTTTTAAACTGTGTTAGTGTATTTCTGTGTCTTGTTTGTCTAACTGCTGTTGCCGTACTTGAGTGTTGCAGAGCGGATGTCACTCATAGAAAGGTGCTAACACCACGGCAGAGAAGTGGAAAAAAAGCAAAGGGAGCTTTAGCAGCACCAGGATCAAAAAGTAAGCTGCACAGTTACAGTTCCCGAGGCCGTACACATTCATAAATGTGAATGTTTCCTCTCTGTGTAAAGACTGGCTGACATCATCAGCTCATCAGGTATTTTTAGTTCTTCCTGATATTGATCAGTTTATGTAAATCTGTAAATCTGCAGCATGAGTAAAAGTATTTTTTAAATACGAGTCCTCTGGTACTTTAACTCAAGTCATACTATAATTTGACTGAGAAACTTACACTTATATTGGACTCATATTAGACCAGAGGTCCGTTTCAGAAAGCCGATTTAGTGCAGAGTCTGTTAACCCTCAAATAAGTGACTCTCTGGGTTTTCAGTTTCAGGAAGGGAGGTCACTCAAACCCGGAAAAGACAAGTAACTCAAGCCCGTTCCAGAGAGAGAGGAGACCTCCATTTGTCACCTGTTACCACAGTGAAACGTAATATCAGGCTCCATTAATGTTGTCTTTTTTTTTAGTTGTGATGCACGCGCTGAACTGACTAAACAAACTGCAATTAGCTGTTCTGGAACTGGAAACTCAGAGTTTTCCACCTGAGGGTAAATCCACTCAGAGCTCGGGGTCAGACTGAGAGTTTGTTGAACCCTCTTTCTGAAACGGGCCCCTCGAGGATCTCTGCTGCTGTGTGTGTTCGTCCACCTCTGGTGACAGTCGATGCTCTCTGAGTCTCATAAACACAGTAAATAGATAATAATATATTATAGAGTGCAAAATGAAAATAAGTAATCAAGTAAAGTACTGTGTCTTTAGTATTCCTCTTTCTAAAAACAATCACCATTACTTATGATTTGTTAAAACAACTAAACACCAACCTCGGGATGATCACCACCTCAAACACCAAAGCCACTTCAAACAATAATAATATCTTTATTTATACAGAACGGCGTCCCTGAAGTCCCAAAAAGAATAATATAAATAAATCTTGTGTGTACTTTTTGGGACTTCAGGGCCCAGTACTAAAGCACCTTTAAAAACAGATGTTGTTAAAGTGCTTTGACAATGGGGCGCTTGTTGCGGCCCAGGTTCGAATCCGTCCTGAGGCTCCTTTCCCGCATGCCATTCCCCTCTCTCTCTCACCCTGATTTCAACCACTATCTACTATCATCCTATCTCTCCAATAAAGGCACAAAACTGTCAAAAACAAATATTTAAAGCCAAAGCAGACAGACAAAGCAAAGGCAGGAACTCAGAAATAAAACATGTGGAGCATCAATAGTCCGGCCAAACAGAGACTAGTCTGCAAAATCTAAACAAAAGGCAAAAAATAAAATGCAATAAGATCAACTAGAATGAATGCAAATGAAGGACTGATGGAGAAACCAAATGTCTGAAGAGGCTGTCAAAGTAAAACCAATGCAATTAAAGAAGCAACTACAATAAAAAAAAAAAGCAGTAAATAATACATTATCTGCTAATATCCAAAATGCACATGTTTTAAATGTATAAGAATAATTGCTGACCCTCGCCATAAAACGGCATAAATCTGCACAAAGTGAGGACTATAATGTGAGATGTCCCACATCGAGCACAGAGGGACATAAAGGAGCAGCAGCAGCAGCAGCTGTCCACATCGACGAGTTATAAAACAGCACCATCTGCAAAGCGAGGAGAGGAGAGGAGAGGAGATAAGAGGAGAGGAGAGGAGAGGAGAGGAGAGGAGAGGAGAGGCTGCCCAGCACAAACACGTCCTGCACGGGTCCCCGCTCGTCCCTCTGCTGCCCCCGTTTCTCTCTCTCTCTCTCTCTCTCTCTCTCTCTCTCTCTCTCTCTCTCTCTCTCACAAACATGTTGGAAATAAAGAAGCAAACACTAAACAAGAAGATAACGCAGCATACGCACCGCCTTAACACGGTCATGCAGTATTTATCATGAACCAGGAAGGGAAGGGGGTTTGTTCTCCCGTTGTTATCCCTGCCTGCCTCCTCTAACTTGATCCTTTTTTTAAAGCTTCTTTGAGAACTCCTACCTTCGCCGCAGGCTTTCCCCTCGTCGGTGTTTCGGTTGCTATTCGTCCGTATCTGAGGGACTCCGGGCGAGGTGCTGGTGCTGATGCTGAGCCGTGTCTTTTTTAGTCCCCGCTCCTCCTCTTCAGCGTTAGCTAGCCCGCTGCCTCGACTCTGCTTGTGGTGCTGAAGTGGACAGCGCACCGAGGAGATCTGGGAACAAAAACCCTTCATGCTGCAATTTCTGCAGCGCCGCCTGCAGCACAGCGGCCACTAGCGGGCGGGAGGAGTCACTGCAGACCCTGAAAAGACACGGGAGTCAAATGCACTGGAATGGCGTCACCTAGCGTTTTCCTTTGAGCGACCTTTTTGGTCAAACTTTTGAAATCTCCGAGGGGAAACTCTGGTTTTACACTCTGTTATTGAGAGACATGCTTCTCACACATGCGCAAACAGGACCTGTGGACAATGCGTTGATGGAGAGATGTCAGAGTGGAGCTGCTACAACAAAGGGGGGAGGACCAC